>NC_090653.1:9115002-9435002 GCF_040937935.1 Hyperolius riggenbachi
GGTACAGTTGGTCACTGGGTGACTGGGGCCCACATTCAGGAAGGGGGCAGAGCCACAAACAGCCAGATTTGTTTATTTTTCAATGGGAATATACAAAGTATTGATACCAAGGAACCCAAAGCTGATAAACTTGATAATTGAGTGACTGTATGTCAAGGTTAGAAAAAGTGGGCGGTGCCAACAACTTCATTTTTTTACATTGCAGGGTTCTCATACTTTACACAATTGGCCACTGGGTGACTGGGATGAACATTCAGAAATGTGGGTGGAGCCTACAACAGCCAATCAAAATGTACCTATTGATTTTCAAGGGGAATATTCACATTGCTACCATTCTTACACTGTTAGTGGCAGAGGCCTCAAACCTGATACAGTCAGTCATTGGGTGACTGGGGTCCAAATGCACTAAAGGGGTGGATCCACAAACAGCCAATCAGATTTGTTAGATTGATTTCAGCCATTCTGTTATTGGCAGGGTTCTCAAACGTGACACAGTTGGCCACTGGGTGGCTGGGACTAATGTTCAGAAAAGTGGGTGGAGCCTACAGCAGCCAATCAAAATTCACCTTTTAATTTTCAAGGGGAATATTTACATTGCTGCCATTCATACACTCTTAATGGCAGAGGCCTAACATCTGCTATAGTCAGTCACTGGGAGACTGGGGTTTAAATTCTGAAGGGAGCGGGCCAAAAACACCCAATCAGATTTGTTTAATTTCAAAGGTAAAATGCAACTTATTGATGCCAAAGACCCCAAAGCTCATAAACTTGGTCATTAAAGTGAACCAGAGACGAAGCACCCTTGTGTATTTTACCATAGAAATCAGTGGGAACATTAGAGAAAACATTTACCATGCTCTCTGTTCCATCCTCACTGCTAAAAGTGTCTGTTATCTAGCTGAGATAAGAATCCCGGACTGAGCATTGATTCTGGCTTTGCTATAATGACTCAGCTATAATGATTCCTGAGCAAAGCCAGCAGGGGGCAGGCTTGGACTTGAAGACAGCAAAGAACACAGTCTCAGCTATAATTATTCTGTAGCAAAGCCAGACCGACTGCTTAGTCGGGATTCTTATCTTAGAGGTGATAACAGGCAAATTAAACAGAGAACAATGTAACAAAGAGCAGATTAGGTGTTTACTGTCATGTTCCCACTGATTTATAAGGTAAAATACATGAGGTTGCTTCATCTCTGGTTCTCTTTAAGTGACTGTATGTCAAGATTAGAAATAGTGGGCGGAGCCAAAAACAACTAACTTTTTACATGGGGAAATGTAAACTGCAGCTTTTCTTACACTGTTAATGGCCGGGTCCTCAAACTTCACACAGTTGGTCACTGGGTGACTAGGATTAATATTTGGAAAAGTAGGTGGAGCCTACAAGAGCCAATCAAAATTCACCTATTGATTTTCAAGGGGAATATTGAAACTGCAGCCATTCTCACACTGTTAATAGCAGAGGCCTCAAACCTGCTACAGTCGGTTGTTAAGTGTTTGGGGTTCAAATTCAGTAAAGGGGCGGAGCCAAAAAGAACCAGATTTCTTTGCTGGATAAACTGCTTCCATTAGCACAATTTTGATGCCAGGAACCCAAAAGCTCACAAACTTGGTCATTGAGTAGTGACTGTGTCAAGGTTACAAAAAGTGGGTGGAGTTAAAAACTGATTTTTCTGGGAAATTGTAAACTGCAGCCCTTCTTCACTGTTAATGGCAGGGTTCTCAAACTTAGCATAGCTGGTTACTGGATGACTGGGATTAATATTCAGAAAAGTGGGTGGAGCCTAAAAATGCCAATCAAAAATCACATGTCACTTTTCAAGGAGAGTATTAAAATTGCTGCAATTCTTGCACTGTTAATGGCACAAGCCTCAAACCTGGTACAGTTGGTCATTGGGTCACTGAGGTTCAAATTCAGAAAAGGGGACAGAGCCACAAACAGTGAATCCGATTTGTTTCATTTCATGGGAAAGTACAAATTATCGATGCCAAGGACCCCAAAACTCACAAACTTGGGAATTGAGTGACTGTGTGTCTAAGTTACAAATAGTGGGCGGAACCAAAACCAAATTTCACTGGGAAAATATAAACTGCAGCCATTCTTACACTGTTAATGGCAGGGTTCTCAAACTTTGCCCAGATGGTCACTGGGTGACTGAGATTAATATTCAGGGAAGTGGGTGGAGCCTATATTAGCCAATCAAAATTCACCTGTTGATTTTCAAGTGGAATATTTAAATTGCTGCCATTTTTACACTGTTAATAGCAGATGCCTCAAACCTGCTACAGTTGGTCATTGGGTGACTGGGGTTCAAATGCTGGAGAGGGGTGGAGCCACAAACAGCCTATCTGATTTGTTTCATTTCTATGGGAATATGCAAATTATTGATGACAAGGACCCCAAAGCTCACAAACTTGGTCATTGAGTGTTTGTGCGTTAGGGTTAGAAAGTGGGCGGAGCCCACACCAGTCAATTACATACCCGGGCAACGCCAGGTCATCAGTGGGTGGAGACAAATACACATTTCACTGGGAAAATGTAAACTGCAGCCATTCTTACACTGTTAATGCCAGGGTTTTTAAACTTTGCACAGTTGGTTACTGGGATTAATATTCAGAAAAGTGGGTGGAGCCTACAAAAGTGAATCAAACTCCACCTGTTGCTTTTCAAGGGGAATATTTAATTGCTACCATTCTTGAACTGTTAATGGCACAGGCCTCAAACCTGGTACAGTTGGTTATTGGGTGACTGGGGTTCAAATTCAGAAAAGGGGTGGAACCACACACAGCCAATCAGATTTGTTTCATTTCAATGCAGATTATTGATACCAAAGACCGCAAAGCTCACAAACTTGGTCAGTGAGTAATTGTGTGTTAGGGTTTGAAAAAGTAGGCGGAGCCAACACCAGCCAAATACATACCCGGGCAACGCCGGGCAATCAGCTAGTGGTTATATAAAATTGAAAAAATTAAAATATTGAATTTCATGAAACATTTCAGTATACCGGCCGCAGTCGTAAACACGTAACTAGGGGTTGTTTTCATAAAGACACGGAAGTTTTGGAAGGACGCTGTCCACAGCTCCGGTGCTGAAACTATTGCCAGATCATTTGGAGTTGGATGAAGCACCAAAAAGTGAAATGTAATGTGGTCAGTTACTTACTTGAGGCTTATTCCAGCCCCCTGAGGTTCTCTTGGTCGCTTCCTGTCATTCTGCGCTGCATTGTTACCGCGGTGTGTTCCTTCGTAAGCTGGCCAACTCGAACAGTCGCCGGTCACTGGCCGCACGCCTCCTTGATCACGCTCACCTCCTCAATCGCGCTTCCGTAGCCAGGAGCAAACTGATCAACTACTGTAGGTAAAGAGACGTCCAGGAAGTATAAATAGAATTGAGGCACTCACGGACTGTTCTCTGGCAATTGGCACATTTTGTGATCACTATCTAAAGAGAGGTAAACCAACCATACCTCTACTTCTGTAGCAGTTTTAAATTATTTTATATATCTTGGACACCTCAGCCTTCAAGTATCTTATCTTTACACCACTGTTTGAAGATTGTATTTTTAGTGTATTTCTAGTTTTATTGGGATCTACCCCCCCCCCCCCTAAAAAAAAAACACAAAACACTGGGACCCATATACAATTAACTTTTTCTTCTGAGTTTTCCCTTAGGTGATATTTTTAAACTTTTCAATATGAAGCTTTTTAAGCCACCAGAAAGCAAGGAAATACTCAAAATAATTTTGATAGTACCTTTTTACCTACCTACTTTTCAGTACTTTTTCAGTTGTAAAGTGCTGGAAAGGTATTTTGAATAGAAAATGAAAAATGATCTCTCAGGAGAAAACTTGGGGGAAAAAAGGGAATTGCAATTGGGCCAGGGAGTGTGACCTAGTTCCGAGGACTCTTGCATACCTGAAGCCTTATTGGAGCTTGCAGAATTCTTGCAACCTGAAATGTGGGAATGACACTCTTCATTTACATAATATTCGTGTCTTTATATTCTTCGCTATTGGCTCCTGTTTTTGTGTGTCTTTTGGGTCCACAGAGAGAACTCTGAACTCGTTATCTACAGCAGCAGAGCATCATTTTACAGAGTTTATAAAAAAAAACATTTTTTTCTCAAAAACTGGTGTTTTTGAAAATTATTCTCAATTAAAAAAAAAAAAAAAGCGAATTTCGCATTTTCACAAAATGATAGCATATAATTACGGTTACATGTAAAATTAATTACAAATTTGTTGGAAATTTTGCATTACAATTTCGCACTGTAATTGGGAATTTTGATGCACGATTATGGTCATGTGACATTCAAGCGCAACACTATTAAGCAGAGTCTACAGCAGCCTTTCTCAACCTTTTTACCCCGGAGGAACCCTGCAAGTAACTTTTGGATCTCAAGGAACCCCTGCAAACAATTTTTTGGTCTTGAGTGACCCCTGCATTTATTTTGCAGGAGGCGTGGTCTTTAAAAGTAGGTGAGGCTGTTAATTTCACTACCTCCTATTACACTGTCACTCATTGCACTGTGCTCATTATTATTCTAACCCCAAATTTAGTGCTTCTTTTTACAGTACCCCCTATTATAATTTGCTCTATTATACTTCCTCCAGGATGGGGGGAAATGCCAAGTAACCTCTGCAGAGTCCTCAAGGAACCCTGGGGTTCCAGGGAATCCCGGCTGAGAAAGCCTGCTCTACAGACAAGTCGTTAGCGTTAATGTACAGGGGGAGTGACCCGCTATATCCATAGATATTAATAACACAAGCCCTGAAGGAGACAGTCAGCTGACATGTGTAGTAGGTGCCGCCACTACAAAACAAACACCTTTTACCCACATCGCCCGGCTTCTGTTTCTGCTCAGAGATACAAGCTGTGTTTGCCATGTGCACCATATGGTACATGACATCGCCATCCATCCAGGTGAGCAGATGACCGATTGCACCGGCGCTCCCATCTGGATTCTATTGACAGGCAGAGGGTGCTGCCTCGGAATCTGCTCATATATTTGGTTTCCAGTCTCCCGCAGAGGGGTTTCTGCTGATTATCCATCTTCTGCTCACATCTGAGCCGCAGGGTCCCCCACAATGCACGATTCGGTCCAGACTTCCCTTCCAGGCCAATCTCTCATCTATGTGACATGTGTACTGTGTTATGTCATAGAGGGGGACCACGCCACTCCTGCCAGGACCCAAGGGAGATTCTGGGTAAAGAGGCTCCGATACGCTTTGTGCTAAATCAGTTTCCCTATTTAGATTTACAGAAAAGTGATGCATTCATACGCTGGGTCTATAACCGACAAGGAGAAAGATACATTCGTTGTGGCTTAAAAAAAAGGAAAGTATAAAAGAAAAAAATAATTCTGTAAAGGTGGTCATACATCAGGTGACTTGTCAGCTGATCGTTCATGCATTTCGATTTTTATAATCGAATTGGATGGAAATTGGTGCCGCCAAGTGCATGCCCGATGCGACCAATTTGGGGACAAAAATTGGTTGCATTCTCGACGGGCGTACGCTGCAAGATGTTGGGCCAGTACTTTTTCATCTACTTTTTGGTACTTTTTCAGTTGTTGCTGAGCGCTAGTGTTGGGCGAACACCTGGATGTTCGGGTTCGGGAACGTTCGCCGAACATGGCCGCAATGTTCGGCATGTTCGGGCCGAACCCCGAACTCCCCGAACATCCCGCTTTTGGGGGCCCTATGGGGTCGCAGGCATAAGGGGGGAGCATGCTCCGATCGCGGGGGGGGGGTCGGAAATCCCCCCACCTCATCCGCTGGCGCTCCCCCCTCTGCCCGCTTCCCCATACAAAAGTTTGACGAAAGTAAAATAGTACCGGTGGTGGTGGCTGGCTGCTGCAGTGGCTGGCTGGCACTATGAAGTGACTGAGGAGGAGGAGGAGGAGTAGGACGCGTTGAGGGAGGCCGGGCAGCGGGCGGTTCAGCGGTAGTACCCTTGTGGTACTTCCGCCCTTTCTCTGACCTCACGTCCTCTGCATACGAGGGTACACGTCACGCGTACCCTCGTATGCGTCATCACGCAGAGGACGTGAGGTCAGAGAAAGGGTGGAAGTACCACAAGGGTACTACCGCTGAACCGCCCGCTGCCCGGCCTCCCTCAACGCGTCACTCTCCGGACTCCTCCTCCTCAGTCACTTCATAGTGCCAGCCAGCCACTGCAGCAGCCAGCCACCACCACCGGTACTATTTTACTTTCGTCAAACTTTTGTATGGGGAAGCGGGCAGAGGGGGGAGCGCCAGCGGAGGGGGTGGGGGGAATTTCCGACCCCCCCGCGATCGGGGCATGCTCCCCCCTTATGCCTGCGACCCCATAGGGGGGCCGGTGTTCGGCCGAACTCGAACATCACCCGAACAGGGTGATGTTCTGCAGAACCCGAACAGTGGCGAACACTGTTCGCCCAACACTACTGAGCGCTGAAAAGTAATTTGAAACAGAAATTGAAAAATTTTTTCTTCTAGGAGAAAACTCAGGAGAAAAAAATGCCCCGTTTCCGCCGCGTACGTACAAAAAGGGCGCCTGGACAAAAAGGGCGCGGGGTGTAAACTCTAAATAATAATTAATCATTAATAGGGTTATAAATATAGTGTGCTATATTTCGTTTACAAATAATGTTTAACAAAATTATAAATCATTAAATAATGTCTATGAAATCGGAAATTGTGAAAACGTTAATCTTCCCTGTTTCAAAAGTTAAACTTATAATTACGTTTATAAAAAAACCAATAATATATGTTTAATTGTTATAATTGTATATTATTGTGAATAACCGTCATTTATGGTTTGTTCTTATAATAAAATCTGAAAATATTGTTTATAAAGATGATATAAATATAACTACGTTCGTAATAAGTGTTGTAATACATTAGTAATTATTACTAAAATTTTACTAAAACTATACCTAAGCCTACTCTTACACAGAACCCTACCTGTACCTATCCCTAACCCCTAGACTCCCCTGTTGGTGCCTAAACCTAAGACCCCCCTGTTGGTGCCTAAACCTAAGACCCCCCCTGTTGGTGCCTAAGTAACCCTCCCTGTACCTACCCCTAACCCCTAGACCCCCCTGTTGGTGCCTAAACCTAAGACCCCCCTGTTGGTGCCTAAACCTAAGACCCCCCTGTTGGTGCCTAAACCTAAGACCCCCCTGTTGGTGCCTAAACCTAAGACCCCCCTGTTGGTGCCTAAACCTAAGACCCCCCTGTTGGTGCCTAAGTAACCCTCCCTGTACCTACCCCTAACCCCTAGACCCCCCTGTTAATGCCTAAACCTAAGACCCCCCTGTTGGTGCCTAAACCTAAGACCCCCCTGTTGGTGCCTAAACCTAAGACCCCCCTGTTAATGCCTAAACCTAAGACCCCCCTGTTAATGCCTAAACCTAAGACCCCCCTGTTGGTGCCTAAACCTAAGACCCCCCTGTTGGTGCCTAAACCTAAGACCCCCCTTTATTATGTGGATAATTATGTTTTACTAATTGTGGATTAAAAAAATATTTTGCAATTTACGTTATGTACTGATCGCTTTATTTTGTGAATAATAATGTTTTACAAACAGTAAGGGATAAAACTTTAAATAATGTTTTAATTATTTAAATAAGATAAATATGTTTAGTATTTTCATAAACGTTATTCGGCACGGGTGCATTTTATAAACGTAAATCACCACAAGCACACTTATAAATCATTAAACAGCTCCGGGCGCCGTTTGTAAACTTTATTTAGCTCCTGGCGCCGTTTATAAACTTTATTTAGCTCCGGCGCCCTTTTTTCCTACCCGGCGCCCATTAAACGCTATTTATTATGGGAGTGAATGGCGGCGCCCTTTTTGTCCACTAGCGGCATGCGCCCTTTTTTCCCAGCTCCGTTTCCGCCACACACAAAAACTGAACATGACAGCTTAATTTTTCTGCCACAATTTTTGCGCACAACCTGTCCGAATCCGTATTGCTGCACACTGGCACGGCAGAGAAACTGGGATTACACAGCTACGTGTGTTGCTGCTTTCTACTGTCAGGTGGAAATGGGGCCTTAACCTCCCTGGATTTTTTAAAATAAAACTTGATTTATAAGCTTAAGCTAGCACTTTGCTAGCTAACTATGCCCCCAAGTCCCCCGACACCCCTCTGATCCCCCCGATCGCCGCGGCAATATTTACCCGTCCGCGATCCCGCAAGAGACGCATCTTCACCCTTTAGCTTTAGTCGTCGCTATGGCGACGATCGGACATGACGTCATGCGCAGTCCCGATCCTCCCCATAGCGAAGCCTGGAGCTGATTGGAAGGCTGCGCCATCGCGGGATCACTGGGGGGTACGTATTACGGTGGCGATTGGGGGTGATAGGGGGAGAGCGGAGGGACTTGGGGGGCATGGTTAGCTAGCAAAGTACTAGCTTAAAGAGAATCTGTACTGTTAAAATCGCACAAAAGTAAACATACCAGTGCGTTAGGGGACATCTCCTATTACCCTCTGTCACAATTTCGTCGCTCCTCGCCGCATTAAAAGTAGTCAAAAACAGTTTTAAAAAGTTTGTTTATAAACAAACAAAATGGCCACCAAAACAGGAAGTAGGTTGATGTACAGTATGTCCACACATAGAAAATACATCCATACACAAGCAGGCTGTATACAGCCTTCCTTTTGAATCTCAAGAGATCATTTGTGTGTTTCTTTCCCCCTGCAGCTATCTTCCACTGAAGTGTCAGGCTGTTTCTTACTGCAGAGTGCAGACAGCTCTGCCTGTATGTAATTCCTCAGTATGTGAAAGCCCAGCCAGCTCAGAGGAGGATTTATCCAGCTTGTAAAAGATAAGAGAGAAGAGAGAAGCTGCCCTAATCTAAATAGTGCAGAGAGGGTCCTGGAGGGGGGAGATGCATCACAGAACCACAACACTGAAGAACTTGGCAGCCTTCCAGACACAGGCCGACAAGTCTGACAGGGGAAAGATACATTGATTTATTACAGAGATGGTGATAGTAGAACGTGCTGCAGTAAGCCAGAACACATTAGAATAGCTTTTGGAACTTGTAGGATGATAAAAAACAGGATGCAATTTTTGTTACGGAGTCTCGTTAAGCTTATAAATCAAGTTTTATAAAAAAAAATCCACCGGGTGCCATGTGATCCTCTCCGGCGGCTAGCCCAAGCGTAGGTCGGGCTTACCGCAAGGGAGGTTAAAGAGGAACTCCAGTGACAATAGCGTAATGAACAAAAGTGCTTAATTTTTACAATAATCATGTATTTAGTTTGTTTTAGTATTAGTTGGATTTAGTCAGTGTTTGCCAGTTGTAAAATCTTTCCTCTCCCTGATTTACATTCTGACATTTATCACATGGTGACATTTTTACTGCTGGCTGGTGATGTCAGTGGAAGAAGATGCTGCTTGCTTTGTGGCAGTTGGAAACAGCTGTTATTTCCCACAACGCAACAAGGCTCCCACAGTGTGATGTCAGAACCATGGTCCTGACATCACACTGTGGGAGGGGTGTCACCACAATATCAGTCATACAGCGCCCCCTGATGGTCTGTTTGTGAAAAGGCATAGATTTCTCATGGGAAAGGGGGTATCAGCTACTGATTGGGATGAAGTTCAATTCTTGGTCACGGTTTCCCTTTATAGGAATCTGAAGCGAGGAAAATTATTTAAAATAAACACATGACGTAGCTGCAAATGAATATTACATACTAACCTCACCGTAGGTTCCTCTCAGAAGCTCACCATTTTCTTCTTACAGTGATCCCTTCCAGTTCTGACAAGATTTTGTCAGAACTGAAATACACTAGTTGCTGTCAGTTATACATCAGCAGCTGTCAGTTACAACTGAATGTGCAAGGTAATGTCCATGTTTTCCTATGGCTCAAGTGGGCGATATTACAGTTTAACAGTGCGCTGACCAGGAAGCTGTTAGGGGGTAGTGGCCATTTTTAAAATGGAGGACGGAGAATTCCCTTGATCACAGTGGACAAATGGGACGCAGGAGAGGAGAAAGAGATTGAGGAGTAGACTACATGGGAGGTAAGTATGACCTGTGTATGCTTATTCTGACTTTTTATTTTCAGTTCAGGTTCTCTTTAAGTCCAACACTGCTGTTCGGCTGCAAGTTAATGGCATAACTATTGAGGTTGCCCATTAGGTATTTGGAGTGTCTGAACAGAACTTCAGTGTAATTACCGTAAACGGACGACTTTTTGGGGGCAACCAAAGACTAAAGCATAAGACAGTTCACAGTCTATAATTCACCTGTATATTTTGCTGCTCGCCCAGAGTTGAGTTCCGACAATAGAAGAACATGTGGACGGCGAGGCCCCGCTCTGCTCGCCGCCTGCTAAGACGATTGTTCAACAAGAACGCACATCTGATTTGTCTCCTGCAAGAATCACCCAAGGCTCCAAACAAGCTGTTTCCTATTTGTACAATTAATTCATAATCTACTTCTCATTAAGGTCTGTCATAAAAATCAGAGACCTGTTTGGAGAGTATAATTACATCCAGCGATGCATTGTGGGCCGGCGGGGGGTGGAGGAGGGTACGTGGGACGGCTGGTCCCTTCCTGGGGACATTGCCCGGGGACAGTACAGAGGTGGAGGAGACCGGTGAGCAAGGACAGAGTAATCACATGTAGCAGATGTGCGATGCCTTCTCAGAAGGGCGACTGTCAGTTACCGGATGACATACGACGCACCTGCTTCAAAGGTTTATCACCGATGGCGATGGTAAATATACAGCTAATGCCCATATCTCAGCACTGCAAACAGCGGCTATATGCCGGATGCAGGAGCAGATGGCGCATTACGGGGACAAAACCTGGTCAACAGAGCAAATTAAAGTGTGTGGACATTTTTTAACGTTTGTCTACTTCTGATTTCCTCCCCTACTGCCTATGGCAAAGAAGAATTATTATTTTTTGATCACATTATTTAAGCTATTTATAAAGATTGTAGTTTGGGCAGAGTGCATACTTTGTCAAAATAAGGCAAATATTTTGATTAACCACTTCAGCCTACAGTGTTGTTCACCTTATGCATCTGAGCAACTTTCACCTCCTATTCATTCACCAATAACTTTAGCACTGCTTATCACACTGAAATTATCTATATCTTGTTTTTTTCACCACAATTTAGGCTTTCTTTGGGTGGTACATTTTTCTAAGAATTATTTTATCCTAAATCCATTTTAACAGGAAGATTAAGAAAGAAATGGAAAAAAAATCATTATTTCTCATTTTGTAGGGCCCGTTTCCACTGTTGCGACGCAATTTCGCCGGCATCCCGACGCTTGTAAAAATGCATGCGGATGCGTTTCCGCATGCGTTTTTACCCGCGATTTCGCATGGCAGGGTGCCATGCGAAATTAACCATGACTCTGCCAGGGCAAAATAACATTGAAAAAGGTGCGAAATCGCACGCGAATCGCGGGTAAAAACGCATGTAAAAAACGCATGCGTTTTTCCTATTAAATACATTAGCGGCGATTCGCATGGATTCCCGACGAAGGCGAATTCTGTGGGTCCCGTCGTGCACATTTGGCCCGCCGCCAAATCGCTCCCGCACGCCGCACATATGGAAACAGCCCCGGCCACTTCAATGTACCAAGCGAATCCGCATGTCGGCGCCGCATGCGGATTCGCTATGGTGGAAACGAGCCCTTACCCATTATAGTTTGAAATTAATACATGCTACCATAATTAAAGCATATGTATTTTATTTGCCCATTTGTCCCGGTTATTACACCGTTTAAAATTCGTCCCTATCACAATTTTTTCAATTTGCGTCCATCACTATTTACAGGCTTATAATTTAAAAAAAATTATAGTAGTATACTCTCTTGACATGCATATTTAAAAAGTTCAGACCTGTAATGATCTGCTCAGCTGCCTGTGCAGGCAGGCAGCTTTTTGACCATTGTTCAGGTTTGCATGCTGCAGGACTCTGGAAGAGAGACCTTTTGTCAGTTTTTCAGCTTGCTGTTGCTGAGGAATTTGCATACGTTTGTCATGAAAATTACCTAGCCACATCCCTTGTAGGCCTGCTCTATATATACCATGTGATATCACAGAACTTGGCTGGTCATAAGGATTCCTCCTGTGAAACACTCTGGAGAGTGTCAGCCTTGCTCATTGTTTGAATATCAGCTTAGAGTAATCCCTGGAAACTGCACTGGGCAGGTTTCCCTAGTGCAGTTAGGATTGCTTATCTGTTTTGTTTGTCTGTTGAGATTGTCCTGTCCCAGCGGTGGTCGACAGGAAATCGCTCTGTGTGTCTGGGTGCTAACCGGAACAGCGGTTGTTACTGGTATCCCCTTCTGATCTGTACCTGGATCGCACTAGCATCCTGCGCTAGTGCTGTGGATCCTTCTGTTCTGCTACTCTGTACCTGGATCGCACTAGCATCCTGCGCTAGTGCTGTGGATCCTTCTGTTCTGTCTTCCTGGATCGCGCTAGCTACTTTCGCTAGTGCTGTGGATCCTATCGTTCGCTTATTCATGTTTTCGTGTGTCTGTCTTGTCTGCTACGAACGCTTGCTGGAGGCTCGGTGAGGTAACCGTTAAGCAAGCGCTCGCGTCCTCTGTTTCATGTTTGTCTGTCGGTGGTTAGTTAGGCATGTTTGTCTCTATTGTGCTTATCACGTGGAGACCGCGCCTAAATGCGTGCACTGTTGCGAATGAGTGCGGTGTTCGCGTTTAGCTAGCGTTTGTTATTTTCCGTATCTCCTCATTGTATGATTTGCTGTGCCTTTGCTACTCTCGTGCTCTGCTTTGCTGTAACCTTGTGTCACGTCTGGCGATCGCACCTCTTGCGATCGCGTTCCTACTTCATATCTGCTGTGGTGTGTACACCGTCGCGGGTCGGCGACTAGTTTGGTGCACACACATACAATCTGTCTCTGTGCTCATTCTCAATCGCCTCTCTTGCGATTGCGTTCCGTCCCTTCGTGCAATTCCTGTCTGGCGTGTGTGGTAGGGCAAAGGAGCTGTTCCTCTGCACTCCACAGCTCCCCCTGTCGACAGGAATTTCCCTCTACAGGTGCATTGCACCTTCTGCTGGGTTTCCGCAAATTATACGTTTGTGGAGGATTTCCGCAGTGTCAGCGCACACGCCTTGTGCGCTGATCACGGAGAGAATTCCACAATCGTTACAGTATGACCAGTCCAACCAAAATTCCCAGTGTAGAGGGAATTTCTGATTTGTACGATTTTGTCGAGTATGGGTCCTGTGTCTTTAAGAGCTTTAAAAGGCTAAACTCAGAGACCAAAGCGGAATTTCTCTCTGAGTGTGTGAGGTTTTGCCTGGATCCCACCTTTCAGATTGCTGATCCGTCAACGTCGGCTCTTCAGTTGGCCTATGTGCTCTTAAAAGACGATTTGTTCACCTGGGCGTATGAAGTGCTAAAAAACAATTCTTGGAATGATAATCTGTCTGTATCAGTTTCTTGCAGTGATATTCTCTCACTGGTTTGGACTGCCTGGCTTTCCACCTGCTTTGATTGAATGTGTAGCTGCTGATAAGTCAGCTGATCTTTCCCTTCCATGCAAAACCATTTAGTATGATAATGATGTTTACCATGATGTTGATCTGTCTCCTGGTTTTTTGCCTCAATCCAAAGCTTATGTGAATCCTACTATAGGTAGGATCGCACACTATATTAAAGCAGTTAAAAAATCTGTTCTTGTTCCTGAACTCCACCCATATGGAGATTATCTGGATACTGGCCTGTTTGAACCTCTATTTGCCTCATGGGACATTGGGGCCTTGATGGAGGAATTTGATTTTGCTTGGAAAGCCTTTTGCGATTTTTACATCGCAAAAAGCGAAGATGTCTTGAATGATTGTCTCGATTCTATGTACCTATTGATTGATTCCGGTGAATGTGACGAGGGTGATGTGGATCTGATGATTTATGTATGGCAGACGATTTTGGATGAGTTGCACACACACCAACCAATTGATTCCAATAAAGAGACATCGTTGTCGGATGATTGTTCCTGCCTTTCTGGGGTAAAGCATGAGAGTCTTGACTTTGTGCAATCTGAAATTAATGAGTATGCCACTGTGGTTGATTCCTGTGCGAATCCTGGAGGATTCTCGCCTGACTGCGTGCAGTTTAAATCTGTGCGATCTGATGACTGTTTCTCTGATGTTCCTGCAGATTGTGATCAGCATGAATGTGCCAGTTTTCTCAAGGATGTGTGGGACCCCTTGTCATTTAGAGACAGATCTTTAAGATCTTTCATCTGTGATCCTGCCATGGGGAAAATTCCTAAATTTTGCAGCATCAAAAGTAAAATTAATATGTCTAATAAAGTTTTTTCTGATGTTGTCGCTATTTCTACTGCAGATGCGTCTTTGTCTCACCCTGTTCACACCTGTAAGGGCCCGTTGCCTGGTGACAGTTGCTCCAGTGTTTCTGTCCTGAACACCTTACAGTCTGCCCCGCAGATCGCGGAGGTTTGCGCTATGGAAGCGTCAGTTTCACAACCTAAAGCGATTTTTGATTCGCAGGTTTTGCGTTCTGGCTCCTCGGATTTTACATTGTTAGCCGAATCTAAGAGTGAGACAGCGCTTCGGTTTTGCGAATCTGACTCTGAAACATTTTTGCTGGGTCCAGAGAAAGTTTCTCTGAGCCTGCCCTGTACCATGAATAACAATATGATGTCCAATCACACTGACATTTGTGAGTCCTTTTCTTGTTCTGAGGAAAATGCTGATTCTGCACCCTGTACTCTGGATGAGTTAAGATGGCCTTGTTTAGAGTCTCCTGCAGTGTCCCTAGAGGCTCGTCTAGGTATTGCCACTATACTCACCTGTTTTTCTGCAGTTTTGGAGTTGCAAGCTAGTTTGACTGCTACGCAGAATTCTGGGTGCAGCGAGATTAAAGTTAGGGAGTCAGTGTGTGTTCCAGTAAATATTCCTGTACGTTCCGCTCATGATGATGAAATTCAGTCTCAGTTTATGGTGGAACCTGCCCTGGGACATCTGCCCTGTTCACAAAATAAAGTTCCAGTTTTGCCATGTAACATGGATAGGTCAGAATCCTTCTCAGAAAACTTGAAAAATGATGTTCCTGAGGTCTTGTCTGATGTCCTGGAGACCTCCGAGTTCCCCCCAAAGGGTGCAGAACTTGTAGGAGATGTCCCCTGCCCCCCAAGTCCTTCTGAGGTGTTGCCCACTTCAGTAGGCATTGCTGTTGTGCTGACTACTTTTTCAGCTCTGGTGGAGCTTCAGTCGTGTGTAGTCAATGATGAGTTTTTGTCAGATACCATTACAGTCACTGAGACTTCTAAGCCTGAGTCGGAGTCTTCTTTTGAAAGACCAGTGCCTGTGGCCCCTACTCGTGATGAATTTATGCCCAGTCCTGGTCCAGCTAGTGCTGTGAATCCTATCGTTCGCTTATTCATGTTTTCGTGTGTCTGTCTTGTCTGCTACGAACGCTTGCTGGAGGCTCAGTGAGGTAACTGTTAAGCAAGCGCTCGCGTCCTCTGTTTCATGTTTGTCTGTCGGTGGTTAGTTAGGCGTGTTTGTCTCTATTGTGCTTATCACGTGGAGACCGCGCATAAACGCGTGCACTGTTGCGAATGAGTGCGGTGTTCGCGTTTAGCTAGCGTTTGTTATTTTCTGTATCTCCTCATTGTATCATTTGCTGTGCCTTTGCTACTCTCGTGCTCTGCCTTGCTGTAACCTTGTGTCACGTCTGGCGATCGCACCTCTCGCGATCGCGTTCCTACTTCATATCTGCTGTGGTGTGTGCACCGTCGCGGGTTGGTGCACACACATACAATCTGTCTCTGTGCTCATTCTCAATCGCCTCTCTTGCGATTGCGTTCCGTCCCTTTGTGCAATTCCTGTCTGGCGTGTGTGGTACGGCAGAGGAGCTGTTCCTCTGCACTCCACAGCTCCCCCTGTCGACAGGAATTTCCCTCTAGAGGTTCACCTTCTGCTGGGTTTCCACAAATTATACGTTTGTGGAGGATTTCCGCAGTGTCAGCGCACACATCTTGTGCGCTGATCACGGAGAGAATTCCACAATCGTTACAAGACCCTTAGGTAATTATTTATGTTTTATTTTATTTTTATTTTTTTATCAAAAATTTTATTTGGGTAATTATTGGTGTCGGAGGTAAACCGTTAATTTTAAATGTAATATAATGTATTTATTAAATAAAAAATGTATGTGGGTGTAGTTTTACTATTTCTATCTAATAGTAGTATTTACTATTTTACAGTCAAAAAGTTCTGGAGGCAAACGATCTCGCTTCCAGGAAGCGTTAGAAGGATGGGAAACTTTTTTGTGCAGAAAGACCGCGGCCTCTGATAAGAGGCCGTTGGTTTTTCTGCCGGGGACATAGATCAATGAATAGGGCTGCTCAAATCCGGATTCGGGAGAAACCTGGATAGTTGCCATCCGGATATCTCCAAGTAAACCTGTGCAGGGTGGGCAGGGGGGGTCAAGCTTACCTGTCTGACGTCTTCTTAGTTCGTCCCTGGCGCCTCCCACGATGCAGTCCACGCGCATCACGTGACTACAAACACTTCCTCCTTTAACCCGGAAGGAGGAAGTGTTTGTAGTTACGGGACTGCCGCGTGAAACGCATCGTGGGAGGCACCAAGGGACAGACGAAGAAGACATCAGACAGGTAAACTTGACCCCCCCGCCCACCCCGCACAGGTTTACTGGGAGATATCCGGATAGCAACTATCCGGGTTTTACCCGGATCTGGATTTGAGCAGCCCTATGGGAACTATATTCCCATTCATTGATCTTAGGGCTAACGGCAGGCGGCGGGAGCGCATGCAATTGCATGGACGGCGACGCTGCAGCAGCACAGTCTATCTGGACGGATATATCTGTCCAGATAGACTTAAGTGGTTAAAGTGTACCCGAGGTGACGTGTGACATGATGAGATAAAAGTGTGTATCTACAGTGCAAACATAATAATAACCAGGCTGTTTTATTTGTTTTATTTTGTTGCCTGAAAGAGTTAATTTTTAGGCATGCAAATGACAGCTTCTGTCAGTACCTTGTGGGGAATATAGTAAATCTTCCTGATAAACAAATTACAGCCATAAAAGTGCCCTCTAGTGCACGTTTGTGGTAATGCATCCGTGTTGGCAATTTCTCTCTGCAATGAATAGTGCCAATCGCAGACAATCGTTCTATCGATCCAAAATTTCAGCTCTATTCTTTTATTCTGATTGGATTGCTTATCATTTTCCTCTCCATTTGTGGACCCGAATTGATGGCAACAATCACATTGGATGCGCAATCGCAATTGCGTGGGAAACGGGATTGTTTTGTGCACCTTTCGAGGTTTGGTTTGATCGGATTTGGATCCTGCTTTGATTTGTGAAGAACTGATTCTCACTACTAAAGAATGTTTCTTTTTATTGTATTGATTTATTGGTCATCAGGAAGTAATATTAGCGGGGGTTGAAACAGAACGTTCTGAGTTCAACCCCTGAAAGTCCCATTCCCCTAAATTCAGTGGTTCCATATTCAAATTTTTTGGGGGGTACGATGGCTGGCTGGTGGGGCCTATTTGACTGATCAAAATCAATATTTGTATGGCAAGCTTTAGATATATTTTGCCTAACTCAGGTGATAAAATTAAGGCTTACTACTGTAGTTCAGCAATGATAGGAACCAAATGTAAACATCACAAGCAGAACTCAAAGTCTTTTGAGCAGAGCAGATCGCACAAATGATGGTATTGTTATTGAAGAGTTACCTACAGATGTACTTGACCAGTCGGCTGGCATGCTTTAATCTTTACATGCTAGCAAGCTGCTCGTGTGTGGACAGATCACAGACAAATCATCCCAGCCCCCAGCCTGTGTCCCATGATGCTACAAGCAAGGGGAGGGGTAGGAGGCAGGAGGGAGAGATACACTGTGTGTGTCATTCCTTATCCTATTAGCTAAGCATTGCTGGAGACTAAAGCTTGTCTTTTACAGACAGGAAGTTTTGAATCTGGATTATTATCCTGTTTTTTACAGATCTTATCCTGTTCACTGAACACAGCTGGAGCCTGGAAACGGTTACCTGTATGTTACTAAGCAGGGGGGGCACTCAGGGGGGCACAGGGATTCCCGGGGGGGGGGGGGGGGCAGTGCTGCAGCATGCCCGAGTGTAGCGCTGCTCTGAATTAATCATGACCCATATCTGTTCAAAATAAAATCCTATTTTTCTGTTTTTGTATTTTTCTTGAAGAAGACAGGGGAACCGGCACCACCTATTTTAAATGCTCTTTTATTAATTCAAACGCGTACGTTAAAAAGGGGCGCTGGGAAAAAAGGGCGCGGGGTTTTAAACGATAAACATGGATAACGTTTAAAAATATAATGTACTATATTTCGTTTAAAAATAATGTTTTATAAAGTTATAAATCATTAAATAATGTGCATGAAATTGGCAATTGTGAAAACGTTAATCTTCCGTTTAAAAAGTGAAACGTATAATAACGTTTAAAAAAAAATAGTAAGTAACCCTCCCTGTACCTACCCCTAACCCCTAGACCCCCGTGTTGGTGCCTAAACCTAAGACCCCCCTGGTGGTGCCTAAACCTAAGACTCCCCTGATGGTGCCTAAACCTAAGACCCCCCTGTTAGTGCCTAAACCTAAGACCCCCCTGGTGGTGCCTAAACCTAAGACCCCCCTGGTGGTGCCTAAACCTAAGACTCCCCTGATGGTGCCTAAACCTAAGACTCCCCTGGTGGTGCCTAAACCTAAGACCCCCCTGTGATAAGCATTAATAACGTGTGAAAAAAATATTGTGCTGTTTTTCGTTTAAAAATAATGTTTTAAAAAAGATTGTACTGTTTTTCGTTTAAAAATAATGTTTAAAAAATTATAAATCATAAAATAATGTGTAATCATGAGAAGCAGTTATAAAACAGTAAAAGTCTCCGGGCGCCGCTTATAAAACGTTATTTTTCTCCGGCGCCCTTTTTTCCTGTTGGGCGCCCATTAAACGATATTTATTATGGGAGTGAATGGCGGCGCCCGATTTGTCCACTTGCCTCAGGCGCCCGAATTTACTGTTACCACACTTCACAATTGCATGCAGTTCCTTTATATACCTGCACATGTTGAGTGGCGGGCAATTGTGTGCAATTATCGCTTTTAACCAATTACAGCGGTCCAGGACATACCTGACCTGATGGGGAACTGCACTGCCGCTTACTCATTGCGCAGCAGCATGTGACCACTCCTCTCCACGTTATAAATCTATTGGTCGGGGGCCAGTGAGGGCTGGAACCCACTAGAGAGATTTTTTTGAGAGTTTAGGGAGCGTGACAAATCTCTAGCGATTTCCCTAAACGCTTTGCCAATGTACATGGATGGTGCCAATTCCACAGAAGCGATTGCGATTAGCAAAATCGCAAACGCAGGACATGCAGCATTTTGTTAGCGTTTGCGCTTCAATGTAAAGTATATCATCGCTGGCGTAATCGCTCATCAAAACTTGCACAGAGCGATTTTGCTAGCGTTTTAAAGTTAATGTACACTGTAACAAAATTAAAAATAATTGGAAGGACCAATCAGACTTTAAAACTCTAATTGCTAATCGCTACACAATCGCTGGCAAATTGATACACTTTCTAAAATCACTCCCTAAAACGCTCATGAAATCGCTTCCAAACTGCTCATACAAAACGCTAGCGATTGCGATTAGCGATAGCGTTTTGTAGTGGGTTCCAGGCCTGAGGCAGCAGTCGTGGCCGCGCTCCACCCCCAGCACGTCCCGCCCTGACACCGCCTCCGGCGGACCTGACAGGGAACTAACTGGGGTCACGTAAGCCTGACAAGACGTCACCCGTCTATGCCCGCCCACTTTGCGCAAGCCACGAATGAGAGGATTGCCGGCGAATAGCCAGCAACACCTCTCATAAACGATGTACACAAAGCTGCCGCAGCGGGCGCCAAGGCTGAAAAAGCAATTCAATGGCCTGGCAGCACATATATCTATCTATATATATAAAATCGGATGTATGTGTGTGTGTGTACAGTGTATGTGTGTGTGTGTGTGTGTGTGTGTGTGTGTGTGTATGTATGTGTGTGTGTATGTGTATGTGTGTGTGTGTGTGTATGTGCCGCGATCACTCGAAAACGGCTGGACCGATTTGAACGAAACTTGGTATACAGATCCCTTACTACCTGGGATGATATGTTCTGGGGGTCTTGCGGCCCCCCTGCACACCTGGGCGGAGCTACAAACAGCAAATCAGATTTCACCCATTCAAGTCAATGGAAAAAATGTAAAAGGCTGCCATTCTCACAGTAATCAAGCCAGAGTCCCCACACTTGGCACAGTTGGTCACTTGGTGACTGAGGTTACAAATCTAGGAAAAGTGGGCGGAGCATAAAACAGCCAATCAAAATTCAGCCATTCATTTTAAATGGGAAAATGTAAACGGCAGCCATTCTTACACTGTTAATCGCAGGGTTCTCAAACTTGCCACACTTGGTCACTGGGTGAATAAGATTACGATTTAGGAAAGTGGGTGGAGCCTACAACAGCCAATCAAAATTCACCTATTGCGTTTAAAGGGGAATATTTAAACTGCTGCCATTCTTACACTGTTTATGGCAGAGGTTTCAGACTTGCTGCAGTCAGTCATTGGGTGACTGGGGTCCAAATTCACTAAAGGGGCGTGGCCAAAAACAGCCAATCAGATTTCTTTGCTGGATAAACTGCTTCCATTCACAGATTGTTGATGCCAGGAACCTGAAAGCTTACAAAATTGGTCATTGAGTGACTGTGTGACAAAGTTACACAAAGTGGGCGGAGCCAAAAACAAATTTTACTGGGAAAATATAAACTGCAGCCATTCTTACACTGTTAATGGCAGGGTTGTCAAACTTTGCACAGTTGGTCGTTGGGTGAATGAAATTAAGATTTTGGAAAGTGGGTGGAGCCTACAACAGCCAATCAAAATTCAACTTTTGATTTTCAAAGGGAATATTTAAACTGCTATCATTTTTATACTGTTAATAGCAGATGCCTCAACCCTGGTACAGTTGGTTACTGGGTGACTGGGGTTCAAATTCAGAAAGGGGTGGAGCCACGAATAGCCAATCAGATATACAAAGTATTGATAACAAGTACCCCAAAGCTGATAAACTTGGTAATTGAGTGACTATATGTCAAGGTTACAAAAAGTGGGCGGTGCCAGAAACTTAATTTTTTACATGGCAGGGTTCCCAAACTTGACGCAATTGGCCACTGGGTGCCTGGGATTATTATTCAGAAATGTGGGTGGAGCCTACAACAGCCAATCAAAATTCACCTATTGATTTTCATGGGGAATATTTACATTGCTACCATTCTTACACTGCTAATGGCAGAGGCCTTAAACCTGATACAGTCAGTAATTGGGTGAATGGGGACCAAATTCACTAAAGGGGGTGGAGGCACAAACAGCCAATCATATTTCTTAGATTGATTTCAGCCATTCTGTTATTGGCAGGGTTCTCAAACTTGACACAGTTGGCCACTGGGTGACTAGGATCAATATTCAGGAAAGTGGTGGAGCGTACAGCGGCCAATCAAAATTCATCTTTTGATTTTCAAGGGGAATATTTACATTGCTGCCATTCTTGCACTGTTAATGGCACAGATTATTATACAGATAAGTGGGTGGAGCCTAAAAAAAGCCAATCAGAATTCACCAGTTGATTTTCAAGGGGAATATTAAAATTACTGCCATTCTTGCACTGTTAATGGCACAAGCCTCAAACTTGATACAGTTGGTCATTGGGTCACTGGGGTTCAAATTCAGAAAAGGGGATAGAGCAGGCACGGGCAAACTTGGCCCTCCAGCTGTTGAGGAACTACAAGTCCCACAATGCATTGCAGGAGTCTGACAGCCACAGTCATGACTCATAAAGGCAAATGCATTGTGGGATTTGTAGTTCCTTAACAGCTGGAGGGCCAAGTTTGCCCATGCCTGGGATATAGCCACAAACCGCCAATCAGATGTGTTTCATTTCACTGGGAAAATACAAATTATTGATGCCAAGGACCAAAAGCTCACAAAAATGGTCATTGAGTGACTGTGTGTCCAGGTGACAAAAAGTGGGCGGAGCCAAAACCAAATTTCACTGGGAAAATGTACACTGCAGCCCTTCTTCACTGTTAATGGCAGGGTTCTCAAACTTTGCCAAGATGGTCACTGGGTGACTGAGATAAATATTCAGGGAAGTGGGTGGAGCCTATCATAGCCAATCAAAATTCACCTGTTGATTTTCAAGGGGAATATTTAAATTGCTGCCATTTTTACACTGTTAATAGCAGATGCCTCAAACCTGCTATAGTTGGTCATTGGGTGACTGGGGTTCAAATGCTGGAAAGGGGCGGAGCCACAAACAGCCTATCTGATTTGTTTAATTTCTATGGGAATATACAAATTATTGATGCCAAAGACCCCAAAGCCAGGGGCGTAGCAATAGGGGTTGCAGAGGTTGCGACCGCATCGGGGCCCTTGGGCCAGAGGGGCCCCGAAGGGCCCTCCCTCAACTACAGTATTAGATCTCTATTGCTCCTGTGCTCATAATAATGACTTCTATGGATACTTTGAATAGTGGTTATCATTAACAAACTGTTCCATCCTTCTTGCACCTCTTCCATCCCCTTCTTGCACCTCTGCCACTGTAGTTGCCATTGGTAGGTTTTGGTGCGCCGTATCAATTGTTATGTATAGAGTGTTTGGGGGGCCCCATTGTAAAACTTGCATCGGGGCCCACAGCTCCTTAGCTACGCCACTGCCCAAAGCTCACAAACTTGGCCATTGAGTGTCCGTGCATTAGGGTTAGAAAAAGTGGGCGGAGCCAAAACCGGTCAAATACATACACGGGCAGGCAGTTCCAGGTCATTAGTGGGCGGAGACAAATACAAATTTCACTGGGAAAATGTATACTGCAGCCATTCTTACACTGTTAATGGCAGGGTTCTCAAACTTTACACAGTTGGTCACTGGGTGACTGGGTTTAATATTCAGAAAAGTGGGTGGAGCCTACAAAAGTGAATCAAACTTAACCTATTGCTTCTCAAGGGGAATATTTAATTGCTGCCATTCTTGCACTGTTAATGGCACAGGCCTCAAACCTGCTACAGTTGGTCATTGGGTGACTGGGGTTCAAATTCAGAAAAGGGGGTGGAGCCAGAAACAGCCAATCAGATTTTTTTTTCATTTCAATGCAAATTATTGATTCCAAAGACAGCAAAGCTCACAAACTTGGTCAGTGAGTAATTGTGTGTTAGGGTTAGAAAAAGTGGGCGGAGCCAACACTAGCCAAATACATTCCCGGGCAACGCCGGGCAACCAGCTAGTCACCAAATATAGAACTAGAAATTACAGGCTTTGGGTAAAAAAAATCTATTTTCCTTGCCTATAAGGGGTCATTAGAAGATCCGGATCCATGATTCCCGATTTATTTCACCGACTCAGAAACAGTCTGTCTTCTCTTCCTGCTCCCCGATCTGGGGCTTGCTTTGGTAACTGTGAGATTTTATATTTTTGCACATATTTAATCACGGGATCCCGCCGCTTCCAGTTTTCATTGTAATTTCTCGCATAAATCTCGCCGTCTCTTTGTGTTGTACAACGCAAGGGGAACGCTGTGAACAGAAAGCGCTCAGTATGAGGGCTGCCGGCGTAATAATCACTCCGTCCCACTTTATTCCCAACTACTGCGCGTTACGAGATCGTGCAACCTGCAGGGGCACCAAGAGGAGGAAAAAAACGAACGATAACGACAATCGGACCGATAATCGTGCGTTCCAAATTTTCCAACGATCGTTTTTGTGGACGATAACGACCGTTATCGTTCAATCCGACCGATCCAACCCGGCGGATTTTTTCGAAAGATAATCGTTCAATCGTTGCAGTGTGTACAAAGATCGTCCGATAATGATTATCTGTAGAGTAGTACGCATGTTCTTATTGCCTGTCATAACGTCACTCCCGTTTGCGCACGCATTTTTTTTATCGTTCGTCGTTCAGTACTTTATACTTATATCGTTCACGTGTGTACACAATCGTTCATTACTAACGATCTTTTCGGTCTAATTTGAATATCGTGTAAACGTCACAAATCGTTCGTAACGAACGATCTTTATCGGACGTGTATACGAACTTTTAGATAGGCTGATAATTCCGATTGGATGCAAATGTTATGCTAATTTATGCAGAAGCGAATGCAACCGACTGGTGTGTCTCCCAGCTGCACAGATATGCAAAAAGTTCACTGAAACTGAGATTTATTTGAATTTGATTAACCATCCCTACAGATGGCCATACATGATACAATTAGATCAAACGATTTCCTGTTTTTTCGAGAAAGATCTGATAAGATGTATTGAAAAAAATCAGAGAAATATAAAAAGTGACTGTTTTATTTGTTCCTTTTTTTTTTGGGGGGGGGGGGGGGGATCGATTATAAGTGCATGGTATGGTATTGTATTGGTTAATTTTATAATTTTTCACAGCTGTGAGCAGAATTAAATCATGGGTTTTCTAGGTAGAAAAGTTTAATTTCAGCTTTAGTTAGACTGTAAAATTTTGGATCTAAAGTGATTAAAGAGAATCCAGGGTGGCATAAAATAAGGGCCCTTTCACACTAGCTAAAGCGTGCATAAACCCGATTTTGTAAATGTTTTTAATCCCACAACGCTTCTGCCCGTAACTGCTCCTCTTCACGCTCCTCCACAGCTTCATCCACCACTCTACGCACGGCACGCTCCAGGAAGTAAGCGTATGGGATCAAGTCGCTGATGGTGCCTTCACTGCGACTCACCATGTTTGTCACCTCCTCAAACGGCCACATGAGCCTGCAGGCATTTCGCATAAGTGTCCAGTATTTCGGCCAGAACATCTCCATCTCCCCAGAGTGTGTCCTTTGACTGTAGTTGTAGAGATACTGTTTGACGGCTTTCTCCTGTTATAGGAGGCGGTTGAACATCAGGAGGGTTGAACACCAGCGAGTGGGGGGCTATCGTAAATCAAGCGTCTCACCGGAAAGTTGTTTCTCCGCTGAATATCGGCAAAGCGTGCCATGGCCGTGTAAGACCGCCTGAAATGCCCACACAACTTCCTGGCCTGCTTCAGGACGTCCTGTAAGCCTGGACACAAATCTCTGAATTATGAGATTCAGCACATGTGCCATGCAGGGTACATGTGTCAACTTTCCCAAATTCAAAGCCGAAATGATATTGCTGCCGTTGTCACACTGCCGTTGCCGATCTCCAGTTGGTGCGGAGTCAGCCACTGATCCACCTGTTTGTTAAGAGCAGCCAGGAGAGCTGCCCCAGTGTAACTCTCCGCTTTGAGGCAAGACATGTCTAAGATGGCGTGACACCGTCGTACCTGGCATGCAGCATAAGCCCTGGGGAGCTGTGGCTGTGTAGCTGGAGAGGAGATTGCAGCACCAGTAGAGTTGAACTGCCACTCAGTCAAGGAGGAGGAGGAGGATGACAGCGAAGAGGATGGAGTAGGAGGAGAAGGAGAGGAGGTGGCAGCAGGCCTGCCTGCAAGCCGTGGAGGTGTCACAAGTAGGTCCGCTGCACAGCCACGTACTCCCTGCTTGCTAGCGGTCACCAGGTTGACCCAATGGGCTGTGTAAGTAATGTACCTGCCCTTACTGTGCTTGGCAGACCAGGCATCCGTGGTCAGATGGACCCTTGACCCAGCGCTGTGTGCCAGAGATGACACCACTTGCTTTTAAACTTCCCGGTACAGTTTGGGTATCGCCTTTTTGGAGAAATAAGTGCGGCCTGGTATCTTCCACTGCGTTGTCCCAATGGCCACAAATTTTTGGAAGGCCTCAGAGTCCACCACCACCTGGTATGGTAATAGCTGGTGAGCTAACAGCTCTGCCAAGCCAGCTGTCAGACGCCGGGCAAGGTGGTGACTGGCCTTCTTCCGCTCAAAGATTGCCCTCACGTTCGTGTTCACCTGGCTGCTGCTGTGGGCAGAGGAGCAGGAACCGCTCAAGGTGAGAGGCAGAGTGGAGGAGGGTGGCTGTGATTGTGAAGGAAGAAAGCGGCTGAAGATGATGTACCTGAAGGAGGAAGAGGAGAAGGAGGGTGGCTTTGCTTTTGTGTGCTGCTTTTCCTCAGGTGGTCTTCCCATTGCCATTTGTGCTTTTTCTCCATGTGCCTTCGTAAGGCAGTTGTCCCTACGCGGGTGTTGGCCTTTCCATGGCTCAATTTTTGCTGGCAGAGAGTACAGATGGCATTGCTCTGATCTAAGGCAGACACACACAAAAATTCCCACAACGCTGAGCCCAGGGGTGTGGGCACTATGGTGGCGTCAGCAGCTGACGTTGAAGGGCATGTTGGCTGGCTGTCCATAGGTGGCGATATATGGCGCCGGACACTGCCACCAGCTGTTTCTGACAACTAGCTCCCCCTGCTTCTTTCAGGAACACGTCTCCTACTCCTCTCTGACTCTCCCCTCTGAACTGTCCCCTTGGTCATCTTGCCTCTTAGGATCCCACATGGCATCTGTATCGTCATAATCATCATAATTATCCTCCCCAGCTTCGCTTGCCTCAGACACCTCATAAAATGCACCAACAGCAGGTACTTCATCATCCTCCTCCTCACACGTTACGTCCATAGTGTCGCCTAACTCAGACATATGAGGTGGTGTAACTTGCTTAGCGCCTTCATCTTGTTGTAACAATAATGGCTGTGAATCCGTTAATTCCCCACCAAATAACTCCTGCGAAGTGTCATATGCAGTGGATGTGGTGCTTGAAGTAGCGCTGGTGGCAGCGGAAGATGATGTGTTTTGTGTTAAATAGTCAACCACGTCCTGACAATCTTGGGAGTTGATGGGACGTGCCTTCTTCTGAGCCCTGTACACGACTTCGAACAGACCTGCTGGGTGGCCTGCCTCTGAGTTTACCTCTGCCTCTACCTGTTTTGTCCATATCGGGGAGGATGAAGTGAAAGGTATGCACTGACTTGCCTAATACAATGTGCAGTCACACAGGTGTGCAGTCACAGGTACCATGAACAGGTGCAGTGACTGGTGGTATAAACAATGCGTGTGCTCACGTAGGTAGGTAGGTAGGTGTACTGAACAACAGGTGGGTATGCAGTGATAGGTATTACAAATGTGCACCTGTCACACATACACAGGTACCGTGAACAGGTGCAGTGACACTGCGTGCGCTCAGGTAGGTGCACTTAGTGAACAGGTGGGTATGCAGTGATTGGTATTACAAATGTGCAGCTGCCTGTCACACACACAGGTAGTCACTGAATGTGCTGGGCCTGGCAGTGGCACAGTAGGAATTACCAAGGCTGTATATGCAATACAAGTGTCTGTGGGATATACACAAAAAATATATATATATATATCACAAGAACAACATTAGCTCTCAAAAGAGCTGTTGAGGATGAGGAGTGCTTTTTAGCAATAAGAATGAGCCAGGAGCAAGCTAACAAGCCTAACACAAGAGCCTAACTAAGCTTTTCCTATGTCAGCAGCAGGTTCTCTCCCTTCTCTAATTACTGCAGCCACACGAGTGAGTGAAATGGCTGGCGCTGCCTGCATTTTATAAGGGGGGAGTGGCTCCAGGAGGGAGTGTAGCCTGATTTGCTACCCTGTGTCTGCTGACTGTGATGTAGAGGGTCAAAGTTGACTCTAATGATGTAGTCTAGGGGGCGGGTCGAACTCGCATAAAGTTCACGGTTCACAGCAAAGTTCGCGTGAATAAGTTTGCCGACGAACTGTTCGGGCCATCTCTAATTGACGACTGGAACCCATAAAATTGTGTGTATGTGGGTGGGCTGCTATTGGGTAAATGATAGTGGCTTTGGGTGGTAAAAAGTACAAATCTGGCCCTTGTGCATGAGCTGCGCTTGTGGGGGCCAGGAGGTCGTGGGAAGCCTATGCAAGATCCACAGGGGTCCTTCTTCATAGGTAAGGATCTCATTTGTTTGCCTCGATTACACTTTGAAGAGGAAATTTAGGGAAAAGGAGAAAAAAAAATCAATACATTGCAAAGTAAGCAGTAAGAGATTTTGATTGATATTTGCCATGTAATTTGTTCATATTGTTTGATCCACAATCAGCTAGCAGGTCATAATCTTTACTGCCGGCAGACATAAAAAAACAGACATCACCCCGTGCAATGCGATAGGCTAAAAGGTTGATTTTTTTTTTTATAAATATACATATGCACAGAGAGAGATGCTGGTTGCTTGGTTGGTACTAGTTGGAAACAGCTGTTATTTCCCACAATGCAAAGAGGTTCATAGACAGGAGACTGGCATGACCATGGTCATGACATCACACTGTGGGAGGGTTTCACCACAAAATCAGCCATACAGCGCCCCCTGATGATCTATTGGAGAAAAGGAATAGAGTTCTCGTGGGAATGGGGTATCAGCTACTGATTGGGATGAAGTTCAATTCTTAGTTACAGTTCCTCTTGTGTTGCTGCAATGAGTTATTTTCTTCTTCGGAGGAGGAGGTTTTCTTTAACAAGGGACCTTGTGATTTGTGTCAGCCAGACTTTATCTCATCGCTGTCAGAGATATGCACAAAAAAGAGAAGGAAAATAAAGAAGTAATTTACAGTGGCAGCTCTGCTGTCTGATTTGTTTCTTTCCCCTGTAGTTATCAGTTACAACTGCCGCCACGCTGCCTTCGCTACTGCAAGTCCTGTTTGTCAACAAGAGAGCGGGAGATAAAAAGGACTCGGAAAAAGTGCGGCGTCAGCGGTGATTAGAGGCCGCGGCCGTCCCTCATCGCCGCCCAACGGCATCAAGCGGCGCTATTTTCACATTCCCGATTCATGTTCCTTCTGAACGCCGAGATTTAAGCTCAAATAAAAATTACAAAAAAAAAAAACAGCTGCCAAAAATCCATTATTTTGAAACGTCTCGGCACTCGGGAGGCTTTGAGCGACGCGGTTTTGAACTGGGTTTAGGTATATTGCGCGTCTTTGTAGATGAATCCTCAGCTGTCATTACAGCGTGTTTCTGGCAGGCGAACAAACGGCAAACATCTGCTCGTACAATCGTTTTATCGCCGCACTTTCACACGGCGCCCCGCCATTTCCTGAGCCTCCGCCACGTGGAGATGAAGCTGATATTGTTTGGTAGTGGACACGCCGATGAGAAGGGCAGCTGTTCCCAGACAAAAGTGTTTAAACTATGCGGATATCCTCTGAGGCGTTATCTGCATCTGTCCTGCCACCAGCTTCACAGTTGTCTGCATTGGCAGCAATAATTACTCCTCAAGTACGTCTTTATTTTGTACAAACCTCAAAAATGCATATCGGGCGGACTGTGTGCCTGCTTCCAAAACTGCAGCGTATCAGCTCTCTGAGGCCGGTTTCACACCAGCAAAATGTTTTAATTTTAGTGTAATCGGATGATTGCATCGCACCACAATGCTATATATATATTTATTCCTATGGTAATGAGGCTTAAAGTCAATGGGAACCGCTGTTTAACCAGTTAATGGCAAATTAATTTATTTAAAAGTCCTGTTTGAGCCTGTTAACGACAACGGAACGTTTTAATAAGTCGCTCGCTCCCGCCGCCGCTCCGTACATGTGCGTGCCGCTCCCGCCACCGTTACCTGTCGGATCTCCGTGTTCCGTGATTGAGGAAGAGGACCGAAGAGACTTCGGTCTTCTACCCAATCGCAATGCCTGGAATGAATGGACGTGACCGTGAACAGCGGCCACCTCCATTCATAAAACAGGAAACAGTCACTGTGTATTTAAATGTAAAAAAGAAAAAAAAGAGAACACTTCCGATAACGGGAGAGTGTTTTCAGTAGCGCCATCTTGTGGCCAAAAAGTAAAATAACACACAGGCACATACATACATACGTACACAATATTTATAAAATTAATAACTTTCACTTCCAAAAAAAAACAAACTTGTAAAAAGAATCAGTTTTTAAAAAATACATAAATAGTTGGCTTAGAGACTCAGCTTTTTTAATCTATATTTTATGAGGGAATATTACTGTTATTTTACTACATAGGTGCTTGTAATTACGGACCGGACTGAAGAAAAAAAAAAAAAAACAGAAAAATAACACCTATATTTCAAAATAATATATTGTTGCCATACATTGTGATAGGGACATAATTTAAACGGTTTAATAATCGGGATAACTGGGCATATAAAATATGTTGGTTTTATCCACAGGAGAATGTTTAATTTTAAAACTATAATGGCTAAAATCTAGGAAATAATGATTTTTTTTCTATTTTCTTATTTTTCCCATTAAACCACATTTAGAATAAAAAAAACTTAGCAAAATGTACTACCCACAGAAAGCCTAATTGGTGGTGGAAAAAACGAGGTATAGATCATTTTGTTGTGATAAGTAGTAATAAAGTTATTAGGGAATAAAAGGGAGGAGCACTGACAGGTGAAAATTGCTCTGGTCTATTAGGCCTCTTTTCCACGAACGGTTTACAGGCAGTGAAATGCCTCTCAAACTCTCACAACTGCTCACTGCTGCCTGGTAACTGCTCACTGCTGCCTGGTAACTGCTCGCTGCTGCCTGGTAACTGCTTGCTGCTGCCTGGTAACTGCTTGCTGCTGCCTGGTAACTGCTTGCTGCTGCCTGGTAACTGCTTGTTGCTGCCTGGTAACTGCTTGCTGCTGCCTGGTAACTGCTTGTTGCTGCCTGGTAACTGCTTGCTGAGCTCACAGCTCAACAGTTCGTGGAAAAGAGGCCTTAGGGTAAAAACCACTTGGGAGTAAACTGGTTAAAAAAAAGGCCAGATACATAGCTAAGGAGAGGGAAGGTTCTGGGTCCTAATGATCCTCTCTGGGTGTCTGTTCCAGCGCTGGCTCCCCCATAGCAGTAGTCCAATACTGCTCTCTCCACCGCAGAAGTAAGACTTCGGAAGTCTTCAGGTGCCCGAGCGCCCTCTCTACCGCACTCATGTTTGCGCAGTATGGAGCCGTGGCGGGGGATTTAAACAGGGAAAATAGCGCTGCACCGAGGGCACCGGGAGAGGAGAGGGAAGGCTCATTAGGACTGGCTAAAGGTGGGGGGAAAGGCTGCGCATGCTGCACACTGAGCTGGTGGTCATTTCAGATGCAGCCTTAGTGGTATGCGCTGACGTTCTCCTTGCTGTTCATTAAGACTGAGGCGGTTTTTTGGGTGTTTTTGACGCTTTTTTTTAAAGCGTTTTCCGCGATTTTCTTCGCATTCGATCGTTTTTGTAGGCATTTTTTGTAAGCGTTTTTGCACAGCGCTTCTGTCTTTTGATCCGTTAACCCCCTTGCCGGTTATCCCGAGCTCAGCTCGGGGTAACCTGCGCAGGAGGATTTCTCAGGCCCTGCTGGGCCGATTTCTATCAAATAAAAAGCAGCACACGCAGCCGGCACTTTGCCAGCCGCGTGTGCTGCCTGATCGCCGCCGCTCTGCGGCGATCCGCCGCGTGCAGCGGCGAAAGAGGGTCCCCCCAGCTGCCCGAGCCCAGCGCAGCCGGAACAAACAGTTCCGGCCAGCGCTAAGGGCTGGATCGGAGGCGGCAGACGTCAGGACGTCGGGTGACGTCACTCCGCTCGTCGCCATGGCGACGAGGAAAGCGAAACAAGGAAGGCCGCTCATTGCGGCCTTCCTTGTTACTTTTGATCGCCGGAGGCGATCGAAAGTGCGGATCCGGAGCGCCCTCTAGTGGGCTTTCATGCAGCCAACTTTCAGTTGGCTGCATGAAATAGTTTTTTTTTTATTTAAAAAAAACCCTCCCGCAGCCTCCCTGGCGATTTTAATAGAACGCCAGGGAGGTTAAACACCTCTGAAAAAATAAATGCAATGTATTTTTTAAAAAAAACGCTCATGCTATCACTTGCCAAAGCGATTTTTTGAGCGTTCTTCCTTTTCCTATACCTCCCATTATAGCAAAAACGCCCTAAAATGGCTCAAGCACCACTTTTGAAAACTGACATCGCCCTGAACGCTCTAGTCTGAACTACACCATAGCACAACATGGTGTAAGTGCTTTCTGTGCGTTTTCGGAAAAACGTCCACGCTTAGATTTTCCGAAAAACTTATTTTACTACATAGGTGCTTGTAGTGACTCAATTTCTCAGTGCCCCAAGTTCTGTGATAACAGGAAGTGACTGAAATCCATACAATAAACAAGCACAGCAATGGCAAACCGTGCTGATGCTTTTACCCTGATTTCTTGCTAGTACGTGAGAGAGACACACCTCCTAGCATAAAAAATATTTGTCACAATATTTGCCCCCCTCCCACCATAGTTGTCAAAATATATTTAAATTAAAAAAAAAAACATTAAAAAAATACATTAATAGTTACCTTAGGGATTCAACTTTTTTTTTAATATGCATGTCATGAGGGTATATTACTGTTATTTTTTCAAATCAAGCCTTGAAATTACTAATACGAAAGCATAACTGACAAAATACAATTTATTTCCAAATAAAATATTGTCGCCATACACTGTACTAGGGAAATAATTTAAACGTTGTAATAACTGGAACAAATGGGCAAATATAATGTGTGGTTATTATCCACAGTAGCATGTTTTATTTTAAAACAATAATGGCTAAAAACTGAGAAATAATTATTTATTTCCATTTTTTTTTTTTGTTCTTTTGATTCCCGTTAAATAGAGATGGCTCGAACCTCCAATTTTAGGTTCGCAAACCTCGAACTCGAACTTCCAAAAAAGTTCGCGAACCTGCAAACTTTTGCGAACCGCAATAGACTTCAATGGGGAGGCGAACTTTGAAAACTAGAAACATTTATGCTAGCCACAAAAGTGATGGAAAAGATGTTTCAAGGGGTCTAACACCTGGAGGGGGGCATGGATGAGTGGGATACACACCAAAAATCCAGGGGAAAAATCTGGATTTGACGCACAGCAGCGTTTTAAGGGCAGAAATCACATTGCAATGCTAAATTGCAGGCATAAAGTGCTTTAAAACAACTTACATGTGTATACATCAATCAGGGAGTGTAATTAGAGTGCTTTGAATGACTGGTAGCCACACACATCAAGGCCTCCATCCCAGCAAATCTAGATCAACACCAGTTTGCTTACCGAACAAATAGATCGACTGAGGATGCCATCTGTGTAGCTCTCCATGCTGCCCTCTCACACCTGGAAAAGCCCAACTCCTATGTTAGGATGCTCTTTGTTGACTACAGCTCAGCATTTAACACCATTGTACCTAGCCAGCTGACCAACAAACTCCATGCACTAGGTCTTGCTCCCTCCGTATGTACTTGGTTATTGGACTTCCTTACTAATCGCCCTCAAACTGTCAGACTAGGAAAACAGACATCCTCCACCCTTACCCTGAGCACTGGCGTGCCACAGGGCTGTGTATTAAGCCCTCTCCTCTATGCACTTTTCACCCATGACTGCCAGCTAGTGTTGGGCGAACAGTGTTCGCCACTGTTCGGGTTCTGCAGAACATCACCCTGTTCGGGTGATGTTCGAGTTCGGCCAAACACCTGATGGTGTTCGGCCAAACCGTTCGGCCACATGGCCGAACTAAGAGCGCATGGCCGAACGTTCCCCGAACGTTTGGCTAGCGCTGTGATTGGCCGAACGGGTCACGTGGTTCGGACCCGAACGCGCTCTGATTGGCCGAACTGTCACGTGGTTCGGGTAAATAAATACCCGAACCACGTCATATTTCCGCCATTTGTCTGTGGGTTTAGCTTTGGGTAGGCAGGCAGGGTAGTTCGCGCTCCAGCCACGCTAGCCAGGGTCCCCCCAGTCATTGTGTCGCTGCTGGGAATAGTAGTACACCGCTCGCTCAGCATTCTGTTTACTGCCACTCTGTGTACCTCGCTCAGCCACACTATATAGCATTCTGTTTACTGTTCTGTGTCTGCTGGGAATAGTAGTACACCGCTCGCTCAGCCACACTATATAGCATTCTGTTTACTGCCACTCTGTGTACCTCGCTCAGCCACACTATATAGCATTCTGTTTACTGTTCTGTGTCTGCTGGGAATAGTAGTACACCGCTCGCTCAGTCACACTATATAGCATTCTGTTTACTGCCACTCTGTGTACCTCGCTCAGCCACACTATATAGCATTCTGTTTACTGCCACTCTGTGTCTTCTGGGAATAGTAGTACACTGCTCACCCGCCACTGTATAGCATTGTGCTCTGTGTCGCTGCTGGGAATAGTGGTACACCGCTCACCCGCTACTGTATAGCATTGTGCTCTGTGTCGCTGCTGGGAATAGTGGTACACCGCTCACCCGCCACTGTATAGCATTGTGCTCTGTGTCGCTGCTGGGAATAGTGGTACTGTATAGCATTTCTGTACTGCCACTGTACTGCTGCCAGTCAGCGTGTACTGTAAGGATAAGTGAAATGAGGAAGAAATCCGGTGAAAGAGGGAGGGGCAAGGGAAGAGGTGTTTCCCCTGACGGTTCACGTATAGGCCACAGGGGAGCACCCAAGAAAACCCACTCAATACCGCCCATGTTGTCCAGGACAACAACCCTCACAAATCCAAAAGAACAGGACCAGATAATTACTTGGATGACCTCTCAAGCGTCCAGCAGTGGGTTAAGCAGCACCAGCACATCACGCACGAGGTCCGAGTCCTCAGCCAGTTACAAGGAGCCAGTGGGCACAAAGCTGACACAACCGGCAGCGACACCACGCACACAACTGCCAGATAACCAGTCCGATGAATTACCTCAGGACACAATGGGGTATTCGCAGGAGCTATTCCCAGCCCAACAAACTTCCACCTTTCAAAGGTCAATGGAGGAACAGCCAGAAATGTTGTGCCCGGATTCACAACCATTAACTGTGGGAAATGCACCGCGCACTGAAATACAAGGCGAGTCCGAGGAGGACTCGGAAACCCAAATCCCAGAGCAAGTTGGGCAGGAGGGGTTGCAATTGCAGGAGGTCGGCCGACAAGATCTGGAAAATGACGTTGGAGTGAGCTGCGCAGAGGTTGTTCTGGGGAGCTCTACTCCACGGCGGCGGCCCCCCACAATGACATATGACGAGTTTAAGGAGATGGAAGAGGAGGGTATGGACAATGTGGACATAGACCCAGATTTTGTTTGTGAACGAGAACATCGCTGTCGTAGCAGCAGCACAGATGAGTCTGTTGAAGAACCCACTGCTGCACGAGTTCGCCTTGTGCCACAAGGTAGGCGGCGCGCTATTTCAGGCACCACAAGCGTGGAAGTTCAAGTGAGAGGCAAAAGAGGAGCAAACAGAAATCGCCAGCAAGGCAGGTGCTCCAAAGTCTGGGCTTTCTTTGAAGACTGCACTGAGGATGTTACCATGGCGATTTGCAAGGTGTGCAAGACCCGCCTGAGCAGGGGGAAAAGTATTAACAACCTCTCCACCACCAGCATGAGCCGTCACATGCTATCCAAACATCCCACTCTGTGGGCAAACTCGGCAGGACAGGGTACCAGCAACACTGCCTCCCTTGGGTTCACCAGACTCACCACCAGACCCGCCTCAGCAGCAGCGGTAGCCCAGACATTGCGTGGTTCACAACATTCACAAACATCAGACGACGCTGACACTGTCACTTTCCGGAGTAGTGCTCTTGAGGTCTCCCAGTCTTCATCAAACACAACAACCAACAGCCCTTCCGTGTGCAGCGCTACAGTTCAGTTGTCTGTGTCGGAGATGTTTGAGCGCAAGAGGAAATTGCCAGCAAATGACCCCCGGGCCGTGGCAGTAACAGCCAGCATAGCCAAGCTTCTGGCCTGCGAAATGCTGCCATATCGAGTGGTGGAGACAAACAGCTTCAAGGGCATGATGTCAGTGGCCATCCCACGTTACGTGGTTCCCAGCCGCTACCACTTTGCGCGCTCTGCAGTGCCTGAGTTGCATGAGCACGTGGTCAGCAAAATAACCCGAAGCTTGAAGAATGCCGTTGCCTGCAAGGTTCACCTCACCACTGACACCTGGACGAGTGCGTTCGGCCAGGGTCGATACATCTCCCTTACCGCGCACTGGGTGAACCTTGTGGAGCCTGGCAGCGATTCCTCACCTGCTACGGCGCGGGTGTTGCCCACGCCGCAAACAGCTGCACCGCCGTCCCTCCCACTGGATAACAACAGCAGCACCTACCTCTCTGACTCCTTCTCCTCCAACGCATCTCAAAGCTGTACCTCATCCGGAAGCGCTAACCCAGCAGCAGTAGGATCGTGGAAGCAGTGCAGCACAGCTGTTGGCATGCGTCAGCAAGCGTTGCTGAAGCTGATCTGCCTTGGGGATAAGCAGCACACAGGGGAGGAAATTTGGAAGGGAATAAAGGAACAGACGGATTTGTGGCTGGCACCGCTGGACCTGAAACCGGGCATGGTTGTGTGTGATAATGGGAGTAATCTCATTCGCGCTTTAAGGTTGGCTAAGCTGACACACATCCCTTGCCTGGTGCACGTGATGAACCTAGTAGTTCAGCGGTTCCTGAGGACATACCCAGGCGTGGCCGATCTTCTGTTGAAGGTGCGTCGAGTGGCCAAACATTGTAGAAATTCCAGTACTGCTTCAGGGGCACTCGAAAAGATGCAGGAGCGCTTCAATCTCCCCCACCATCGCTTGCTGTGTGATGTCCCTACGCGCTGGAATTCTACGCTGCACATGCTAGCCCGCTTTTGTGAGCAGAAGAGTGCAGTGGTCCAGTACATGACGGCGCAGTACCGAGGCGCATCCGGACAGCTGCCAAGCTTCTGTGGATCCGATTGGGCCAACATGTTGGACCTCTGCCAAGTCCTCCAAAATTTTGAGCAATCCACGTTGCTTGTGAGCAGTGACAACTCTTCAGTCAGCATTACCATACCACTGCTGTGTTTACTGAAGAGGTCAATGTTGAAAATCAAGGAAACAGCTGTCATGATGCAACTGGGGGAATCTGAAGGAGAAAACGATCAGCGTGATGGTACCAACATCAGGCCATCCACCTCAGGGAACACTGGCCCCAGCAGCTATGACGAAGAAGAGGAGGAGGAACAGCTGGGGTTGGAGCAGGAATTTCATGCCACCACTGACGAGGGCCAGAGCGGTGCACGTTGGACTTCCACAATTCAGCGCGAATGGTCAGCAGAAGCAGACCAGGAGGAAGGTGACGACTATGATGCATCACAACAACTATCACAACGCTCACAAGAGGATGATGAGGATTCTGGTAGGACTCTGGCACACATGGCTCAATTCATGCTAGACTGCATTGAACGTGACCCACGCATTGTGCGCATTTTGGACAACACCAATTACTGGGTTTATACCCTTCTGGATCCACGGTACAAACACAATGTTCCAAAACTGCTTGAAGAAAGAGTCAGACAGGTCAAAATGGAAGAATACCAGCAGGCCCTTGTGGAGACTTTAGAGAGGAGATTGGCATCCTCCCCCTCCTCTAGCCAGTTGTACGCCGACAGACTGACTTCCGCAAACCCAGGACGACCAGGAGGGCAGCAAACAACGCAAGCCGCAACTAGTGCCCAAAAGGGAATGGTATCGGCAGCGTCCTTGGAGTGGAAAAATTTTCTGACACCCATGCAGCAGCAGCCCACTGAACAGCAAGCGTGCAGATCCACCTCCAACACCGATCGCCTGGAGAAGATGGTCAAGGACTACATGTCAGATGACGTAGCTGTGTCGAACAATCCATCTGCACCCTTCAACTATTGGGTATCGAAGCTAGACACCTGGCACGAACTGGCAATGTACGCAATAGAGGTGCTGGCTTGCCCGGCAGCCAGCGTTATGTCGGAACGCTGTTTCAGTGCTGCCGGAGGCATCGTCACAGATCGGCGTATCCGCCTCTCCACAGAAAATGCAGACCGTCTGACTCAAATTAAAATGAATCAATCCTGGATTGGAAATGACTACGCAACACTCCAGGACCCCAACCAAGTAACATGACCAATGAACATCTGGGATGGCGTAGCGTTTCCGGTCCCTGTTTATTGAACCTCTCATCTGTATTACATTTATGACTGCATGGCGGCAAAAAGCATTGCTGCTATATCCGCACGCTTTTTGTCCTCATGCAAGGCCTGGGTGGTTGTGTCTCACAAAGCGTGGCCTTCTCCTCCTGCGCCTGCTCCTGTTCCATCACGTCTGCTGCTGCTGGGTTAGCGTTGCCGCGTGGTCCCTGTTTATTGAACCACTTATCTTTATTACATTTATGACTGCATGGCGGTACAAAGCATGCTATCCGCACGCTTCTTGTCCTCATGCAAGGCCTGGGTTGTTGTGTCTCACAAAGCGTTGCCTTCTCCTCCTGCGCCTCCTCCTGTTCCATCACGTCTGCTGCTGCTGGGTTAGCGTTGCCGCGTGGTCCCTGTTTATTGAACCACTTATCTTTATTACATTTATGACTGCATGGCGGTACAAAGCATGCTATCCGCACGCTTCTTGTCCTCATGCAAGGCCTGGGTTGTTGTGTCTCACAAAGCGTGGCCTTCTCCTCCTGCGCCTCCTTCTGTTCCATCACGTCTGCTGCTGCTGGGTTAGCGTTGCCGCGTGGTCCCTGTTTATTGAACCACTTATCTTTATTACATTTATGACTGCATGGCGGTACAAAGCATGCTATTCGCACGCTTCTTGTCCTCATGCAAGGCCTGGGTTGTTGTGTCTCACAAAGCGTGGCCTTCTCCTCCTGCGCCTCCTCCTGTTCCATCACGTCTGCTGCTGCTGGTGCTGGGTTAGCGTTACCGGTCCCTTTTCGTGGAACCTCTTCTCTGTATTACATTTATGACTGCATGGCGAAAAAAAGCATGTTACCTGTGCAAAGAAACATGACATTTTCCACATTTAAAAGACAGTTTTTCCTTTGAAACTTTACAATCAATTTTCTCAAAAACTATAAGCTCTTTTTCAAATATTTTTTTTCCTCTTGTACCCACTCCCAAGGTGCACATACCCTGCTAATTTGGGGTATGTAGCATGCAAGGAAGCTTTACAAAGCATGAACGTTCGGGTCCCCATTGACTTCTATTATGTTCGGAGTTCGGAGTTCGGCGCGAACACCCGAACATTGCGGCGATGTTCGGCGAACGTTCGCAAACCCGAACATCTAGGTGTTCGCCCAACACTACTGCCAGCCTATCCATACCTCAAACGTAATTGTTAAGTTTGCAGATGATACGACTATCATTGGGCTTATATCAGACAATGAGGAAGCTGCATACAGAGAAGAAGTTAGGAACCTGACTGCATGGTGTGACATTAACAACCTGTTATTAAATACAAAGAAGACTAAAGAAATTATTCTGGACTTTAGGACCACCAAAAAGACCACTCACCTACCACTAATGATCAATGCAGAGGCTGTGGAGAGAGTTTCCAGCTTCAAATGTTTGTGAGTCACCATCGCAGAGAACCTGTCCTGGGCTGACAATGCTTTAGCTCTAACTGGCAAAGCACAACAACGCCTCTACTTTCTGAGAAAACTAAGGAGCGCTAACCTCCCACAGAAGCTGCTGGTTAATTTCTACAGATGCACTATAGAAAGCGTTCTGACCAATTGCATGACGGCCTGGTACAACAGCTGCACCAAGGCTACTAGAGAAGCCCTGCAGCGAGTTGTTAAAACAGCAGAAGCCATTATTGTTACTGAACTACCATCACTGGAACTTTTGTATAATACCCGCAGCGTGAGAAGGGCCAAAAACATTATCAAGGACAACACTCACCCTGGAAATGCCTTCTTTGAGCTCCTTCCATCAGGTAAACGTTTTAGATCAATCCGCACACACACAAACAGACTGAAAAACAGCTTTTTCCCATCTGAAATAAACTTGATGAACTCTGAACCCTCTCTGAAATAATTAACACTGTGTACAAATTGTTTAAACATCTGTAATACCCGGTATACTTGTATAATTTCTTCTCTTCCTTGTTACTATCACTATGTTCCCTATATGCACCGTGAGGTTGTCATGAAAAGTAATTTCGTTGTGTTACACAATGACAATAAAGTGAATTGAATTGAATGTGCAGTCACACAGGTGCAGTGAACAGGTATGCAGTGACTAGTATTCCAAATGTGAAGCTGTCACACAAACAGGTACCGTGAACAGGTATTTTTGCAGAGTGAACACCGCTACATCCCACTGGTTCTCCGACAGTGCTCGACCTGGCCAGCAAGTCCAAAAGGTCACAGGAAAAGAGAGAGAGGGTCCGCACTTGTCAATACAACCTTTATTGATTGGACATTAGAGATGTCCTGAATGGTTCGCCGGAGAACTTGTTTGCGCGAACTTAGCTGGTTCGAGTTCGCGGTGAACCGCGAACACTTAGCGAGTTAGACCCGTCCCCTATACTTCATCATTGGGCTAAACTTTGACCCTCTACATCACAGTCAGCAGACACATGGCAGCCAATCAGGCTGCACTCCCTCCTGGAGCCCCCTCCCCCATTATAAAAGGCAGCAGTGTCAGCAATGTTCTCACTCTGTGTGCTGCTATATTAGTGAGAGAAAGGAGAGACATTGGAGAGATAGGGAAAAGCGATAGTTAGGTTGCTCCTTGCTGATATTTGATGATGAAAAGCACCCCAAAACTGCTCTTTTGAGAGCTAATGTTCTTCTGATGTGTTTTTTTTTTTGATTAGTATTACAAATGTGCAGCTGTCACACACACAGTGTAATGAATAGTAACTTATCAGCTGCGGTGGATAGCAGTACCACCGCAGCTGCTTCTGGTTCCCTGCCTGTCAGTCTCTCTGCGCCTTGGGCGTCTAGCACGCCGAGGACAGGCGTGGGCAGTCAGCGCTTGTCGGCTGCGGTGGACGGAGGGTCCACCGCGGGTATTGTTGGGTCCCCGCCTGCCAGGTTTTCCGCGTCCCAGGCGTCTAGTATGCCGAGGACGCGTGTCTCTACTGTTCTCCAGGGTACATTAGCGCGTGCGCGCGCTCACCGCCAGGATCTTTATGCCAGGAGGAGGTGCGTCAGCTGACCAGCTGGTCGGCTGACGTCAGAGGGCATGCTTGCCTCTCCTGATTGGCTGAGGCTGCTGGGCGTGACTTGAGGGTCTCTTCCGCTTCTTAAGCCTCCCGGCTTCACTTGCAATTTGTCTGCTGTCGTGAATACTTCGTGTTAGCGCTCAGACCTTAGATAGTTCCGGTGTGCTTTGATCTGGGAGAAAACCAGGGATTTCACACAAGACTAGGAATTATTATTACTACTGTTATTATTGCTTGATTATCTGTGTATGACTCTGGCTCGTTCTGACCAATCTTACTCTCAGTGATTCTGTATCTTTGCCTATCTGATCCTGTTGCCAAACCTAAGCCTGACACTCGTTCTGCCTCTGTCTCCTGATTTTGTACCTCTGCCCATCTGATCCTGTTGCCAACCTTGCCTGATACTCGTTCTGTCTCTGTCTGTCGATTCTGTACCTGACCAGTCTGTCTATTGCCGAGCTGATCTGTCTGACCATTCTACTTTCACCAGGGACCCCCTGTCTCTGGTGAGAGGTTCCGTATGGGTACTGCCCACCAGCTCCTCTGGTGAGGTAGTGAAAATACTGCCAGTACTACTGTCAGGGCCGGGCCGAGGCATAGGCTGGAGAGGCTCCAGCCTCAGGGCGCAGTGTAGGAGGGGGCGCACAATTCATTCAGCTGTCATTCCTAATTGTGTATGAAGCAGAAAGAAATAGGAAAAGGGGATACATAGCAGTGACTGCAAGCCAGATAACTTGAGATTAAGGTGTTGGGGAGGTTGTGGGCCCTGTGGCGCCTCTTAGTCTAATAGCAATCAGTGTGTGACGGCTGGGGTGGGAGGGATGGAGGGGCGCACTTTGGTGTCTCAGCCTTGGGTGCTGGAGGACCTTGGCCCTGCTCTGACTACTGTTACTCCAATCACTAAACTTAGTGCATTAAAGTGTGTTTAGATTACGTCACTTCTTAGTGGCATATTAGCATTGCTAGCTAACACATCAGTATCTATATATATCTGTATTATTGGTGATTCTGCAGATCACCATATAATCAGGTATATATCTGTATTATAGGTGATACTGCAGATCACTTGATAATCAGAAATTTGTTATTGCTAACACCAATCGTTACACACAGGTACCGTGAACAGGTGCAGTGACTGGTGGTATATAACACTGCGTGCGCTCACGTAGGTAGGTGCACTGAACAGGTAGGTATGCAGTGATTGTTAATACAAATGTGCAGCTGTCGCACACACGGGTAGTCACTGAATGTGCTGGGCCTGGCAGGGGCACAGTAGGAATTACCAAGGGGCCAAGGGCCAGCTGCGACTGACTGACAGGGCTGTATATGCAACAACTGTCTGTGGGACACCCCCCCCCCCCCAAAAAAAAAATAGATCACAAGAACAACATTAGCTTTCAAAAGAGCTGTTGAGGGGTGCTTTTTAGCAATAAGTATCAGCAAGGAGCAAGTTAACAAGCCTACAAGAGCCTAACTAAGCTTTCCCTATGTCTACAACAGGTTCCTCTCCCTTCTCTAATTACTGCAGCCACATGAGTGAGTGAAAAGGCTGACGCTGCCTGCATTTTATACGGGGGGGGGGGGGGGGGCTCCTATAAATACTCTGGTCCAAAGGGTGAAAAACCACCTGTAGTGGTAAAGTGGTTACATTTCATGCTGAGACTTTTGTTTCTTCCACATTTTTGTCTGTATATTAGCATTTAGAATTTAATGATTGTAATTAAGTTTAATGTAAGATTAGATCTCCTTTATGTAGATAAATAGTCCATTTATGAATACCGGTCTCTTCATCGTTTCAAAGAGAGACAAGTGAGGAAGGCTGAGGTACAGGGGGGTTTCAGTTCCAAAAGCAGGACCACTGGGGGATACGCCACAATGACAGTGATATAGAGAGCCGAAGGGAATGAAAAGCTTTCTTCTCCTCTGAAGTTTCACTTAAACACTTCTTTCGACTCACAAAAAGCCAAGTCTAAAAAAGTTGTACCGAAAAACAAAAACAAACAATAAAAAAAAATCAAGAAAGAGAAGAGTGTTGAGTCTTTGATGATGTCTGCTTCTGTACAAAGCAGCCTTTGAAAAACAATATTGTCCTAAAATTATTCCTAAATTATTCCTCTTTTATATTTGCCTCACCGCAGGTCTACGACGTGGAATACAAATTCGTCAGCGGAGACGAGAAGACAACACTATTGATGGAAATTGATCCGCGCAACAAGATTGAAACTTTTCGGACAGAGAACGGCTCAGACGCAGCGTTGGAGATCCACGACTTTAAAAACGTTAGTGCTCGGCGATGGCCTCCGCCTTTCATCTCCCGCTACAAATATCATTGATTTTTGTTCCTTCTACTTATAATAAAAAGACTTAAATTGCTTTGAAAATTACAGCAGCAGTTCAGGAGAAATAAAAAGTATCTCAAATAAAAGAAAAAGTAAAAAAAAAAAAAAAAAAAACATTCTGAAGAGGCACTTCGCAGCTGTTGTGCGAAAAATTCAGAGGTTTTTTTTTTCCAGGGCGGTGATTAACCGATGTATCTTTTTCGATTGCCGCCGCTGCTCGATTCTGTTGATTGCACTTTGAGTTATGTGACGAATTTTAACTAATATTACTCGCAGAGGGACACATTGTGCATCAGCAACAAGAGATACAACGATTTAGGGTGAAGCAAGTTTAAACCAAGAAACAAGTTAATAGAAAATAAGTTGATTTTAGGGTCTCAAGTAGGCCAAAGAACGACTTTATTCAGATTAGCATGATACTTTCATGCCAGCTCCATGCAGCTGGGAACTATTGCCAATTAAAATTGACAAGAAGTTCATTTGATTGGCTCAGTTCTGAGTGGTATTTAATTTCCTTTTAAACAATCCACATTGCCAGGCTGTCCTGCTAATCCTCTGGCTCCAATACTTTTAGCCATAGACCCTGAACAAGCATGCAGAAAAGATCAGATGTTTGGCCTGGAGCACACCAAAAACCGCTAGCAGCTCCGCAAAATGCTAGCAGATTTTTGAAACGCTTTTTCTTCTTTTTCTGTAGCGTTTCAGCTAGCATTTTGCGGTTTTGTGTAGCGGTTTTGGTGTAGTAGATTTCATGTATTGTTACAGTAAAGCTGTTACTGAACAGCTACTGTAACAAAAACCGCCTGGCAAACCTCTCTGAAGTGCCGTTTTTTTTCAGAGCGGTTTGCGTTTTTCCTATACTTAACACTGAGGCAGAAACGCATCCGCAATCCAAAATCTGCAGCAGCCCGGGAGTATGCGCTTCTGCAAAACGCCTCCCGCTCTGGTGTGCACCAGCCCATTGGGATACATTACCCAAGCGGATCCGCACCCGCAAGCGGATCGCAAACCGCAGCCGAAACGCTCTGGTGTGCACTAGGCCTTTTTGACTGAAGTGTGACTGGAGTAGCTGTATGCTTGTTTCAGGTGTGTGATTCAAACTCTACTGATGCCAAAGAGATCAGCAGGACTGCCAGGCTCCTGGTATTGTTTAACCACTTCCACACCATGAACTTTTATGCTGATCTGTGCAGCGTGGTCTCTCCAGCCCACAGCACAGATCAGCTAGCAGCCAGGGCGATCAGACTTCCCCCCTTTTTTCCCCACTAGGGGGATGTCCTGCTGGGGGGGTCTGATCGCCGCCGGCTGCTTGCGCTTGCGGGGGGGGGCTCTTCAAAGCCCCCCTCCGCAGCGCTTCCTGGCCTCCTTCCCCTTCCCTCCCTCTCCCTCCCCCTGTGAGCGGCGCAGGACGGATTTCCGTCCTGCGCCTGATGGGATAGGCTTTAGCCTATCAGATGCCGGTGATCCCCGGCCAATCAGAGGCCGGGGATCACCGATCTCCTCTACGGCGCTGCTGCGCAGCAGCGCCGTATACATGTAAACACCGGGGAAGATCTTCCCCGTGTGTTTACATTTACCCTGCGAGCCGCCGATCGGCTCGCAGGGTGTTCACGGAGACACCCTCCGGGAACTGACATGGAACGCCATGGTATACACTTCTGGATTCAGGGGCGTACATATACGCTCCGAGAATCCGGAAGTGGTTAAAAGCAAATAAATATGGCAGCTTCCATAACCTTTCACTTTAGGTGCCCTTTAAAGGAATACTGTAACCCCCAAAAAATAAAAGAGTTAAACTTAACCGGGGCTTCTACTGGCCCCCTGCAGACGTCCTGTCCTCCGGTCTTCTGCCGCGGCTGATGTGCGGTATTTGCGACTTTCATGTCACAAGCCGCTGCACCTGCACAGCCCTGGCCGCAAGCATCCTCGCTCCTTCTGACGTCACCAGGAACTTCCTGCGCAGGCGCAATATTTATTATTATTGTTATTTATTTGAACAACTATTTCTTTTCTTTTTTTTTTCATTTAACTGCTATGTTTTTAGTTTTTATGACTTAATGTTCTATGTAATTACCTTTCTGATTTCAGGGCCTCACTGGAATCTACTTTGCCAATCTACAAAAATGTTTCATTAAGACACAGAGCAAGATAATCCCGGAATTAACTGAGACTGACTTACTAGAAATTGAGGTAGGTCCATTTTCCGCCTACAGATGTGGAGTTTTTCTCAATGCCCAATCGTTATCGGTTTGGGATCCGACCCTTCCAGCCAGGGGGTATTCCCTTCACTAGAATGGGGGACTTAAAGGACAACTGAAGTGAGAGGACTATGGAGGCTGCCATATTTATTTCCTTTGAATCAATACCAGTTGCCTGGCAGCCCTGCTGATCCTCTGCATCTAATACTTTTAGCCATAGCCCCTGAACAAGCATGCAGCAGATCAGGTGTTTCAGACGTCAGATCTGACAAGACTAGCTGCATGCTTGTTTCTGGTGTTATTCAGATACTACTGAAGAGAAATAGACCAGCAGGGCTGCCAGGCAACTGGTATCGATTGAAAGGAAATAAATATGGCAGCCTCCGCATACCTCTTACTTCAGTTCCCCTTCAACCAAGATGTGCCAAAACGACCTCAGGGCTGGAGGCGGAGCTGCCAGTGTTGGGATTACCCAGCAGCCTCTGTAATCTTTTATTTTTTCTTTTTCTTTTTTTATAGACTCTTTATTTATTAACTTTATAATTTAACAAATATAAAAGCGGATGCATACACAAACAAACAGTACACTCTTTAACCATTTGAGGACCACAGTTTTTAACCCCCCTAAAGACCAGGCCATTTTTTCACAAAAAATGCCACTGCAGCTTTAGACTGGTTTCACAGTGGGACGTTACAGGCGCACGTTAGAGCAGCCTGTAACGCAGCCCACCGCACAGTAATGAAAAATCAATGGGCTGTTCACAGTGCCCACGTTGCGTTACATTGTAACGCTGCGTCACAAGACAACTAGTGTTGGGCGAACATCTAGATGTTCGGGTTCGGGCCGAACAGGCCGAACATGTCCGCGATGTTCGGGTGTTCGACCCGAACTCCGAACATAATGGAAGTCAATGGGGACCCGAACTTTTGTGGTTTGTAAAGCCTCCTTACATGCTACATACCCCAAATTTACAGGGTATGTGCACCTTGGGAGTGGGTACAAGAGGAAAAAAAAATTTAGCAAAAAGAGCTTATAGTTTTTGAGAAAATCGATTTTAAAGTTTCAAAGGGAAAACTGTCTTTTAAATGCGGGAAATGTCTGTTTTCTTTGCACAGGTAACATGCTTTTTGTCGGCATGCAGTCATAAATGTAATACATATAAGAGGTTCCAGGAAAAGGGACCGGTAATGCTAACCCAGCAGCAGCACACGTGATGGAACAGGAGGAGGGTGGCGCAGGAGGAGAAGGCCACGCTTTGAGACACAACAACCCAGGCCTTGCATGAGGACAAGAAGCGTGCGGATAGCATGCTTTGTACCACCATGCAGTCATAAATGTAATAAAGATAAGTGGTTCAATAAACAGGGACCACGCGGCAACGCTAACCCAGCAGCAGCACACGTGATGGAACAGGAGGAGGCGCAGGAGGAGAAGGCCACGCTTTGTGAGACACAACAACCCAGGCCTTGCATGAGGACAAAAAGCGTGCGGAGAGCATGCTTTGTACCGCCATGTAGTCATAAATGTAATAAAGATAAGAGGTTCAATAAACAGGGACCACGCGGCAACGCTAACCCAGCAGCAGCAGCAGCAGCAGCACACGTGATGGAACAGGAGGAGGCGCAGGAGGAGAAGGCCACGCTTTGTGAGACACAACAACCCAGGCCTTGCATGAGGACAAAAAGCGTGCGGATAGCATGCTTTGTACCGCCATGTAGTCATAAATGTAATAAAGATAAGAGGTTCCATAAACAGGGACCGGCAACGGTAACCCAGCAGCAGCAGCAGCAGCAGCAGCACACGTGATGGAACAGGAGGAGGCGCAGGAGGAGAAGGCCACGCTTTGTGAGACACAACAACCCAGGCCTTGCATGAGGACAAAAAGCGTGCGGATATAGCAGCAATGCTTTTTGCCGCCATGCAGTCATAAATGTAATACAGATGAGAGGTTCAATAAACAGGGACCGGAAACGCTAAACCATCCCAGATGTTCATCGGTCATGTTACTTGGTTGGGGTCCAGGAGTGTTGCGTAGTCGTTTCCAATCCAGGATTGATTCATTTTAATTTGAGTCAGACGGTCTGCATTTTCTGTGGAGAGGCGGATACGCCGATCTGTGATGATGCCTCCGGCAGCACTGAAACAGCGTTCCGACATAACGCTGGCTGCCGGGCAAGCCAGCACCTCTATTGCGTACATTGCCAGTTCGTGCCAGGTGTCTAGCTTCATGCCCGGTTTCAGGTCCAGCGGTGCCAGCCACAAATCCGTCTGTTCCTTTATTCCCCTCCAAATTTCCTCCCCTGTGTGCTGCTTATCCCCAAGGCAGATCAGCTTCAGCAACGCTTGCTGACGCATGCCAACAGCTGTGCTGCACTGCTTCCACGATCCTACTGCTGCTGGTGCTGGGTTAGCGTTTCCGGATGAGGTACAGCTTTGAGATGCGTTGGAGGAGAAGGAGTCAGAGAGGTAGGTGCTGCTGTTGTTATCCAGTGGGAGGGACGGCGGTGCAGCTGTTTGCGGCGTGGGCAACACCCGCGCCGTAGCAGGTGAGGAATCACTGCCAGGCTCCACAAGGTTCACCCAGTGCGCGGTAAGGGAGATGTATCGACCCTGGCCGAACGCACTTGTCCAGGTGTCAGTGGTGAGGTGAACCTTGCAGGCAACGGCATTCTTCAAGCTTCGGGTTATTTAGCTGACCACGTGCTCATGCAACTCAGGCACTGCAGAGCGCGCAAAGTGGTAGCGGCTGGGAACCACGTAACGTGGGATGGCCACTGACATCATGCCCTTGAAGCTGTTTGTCTCCACCACTCGATATGGCAGCATTTCGCAGGCCAGAAGCTTGGCTATGCTGGCTGGCTGTTACTGCCACGGCCCGCGGGTCATTTGCTGGCAATTTCCTCTTGTGCTCAAACATCTCAGAGACAGACAACTCAACCGTAGCACTGCACACCGAAGGGCTGTTGGTTGTTGTGTTTGATGAACACTGGGAGACCTCAAGAGCACTAGTCCGGAAAGTGACAGTGTCAGCATCGTCTGATGTTTGTGAATGTTGTAAACCACGCAATGGCTGGGCTACTGCTGCTGCTGAGGCGGGTCTGGTGGTGAGTCTGGTGAACCCAAGGGAGGCAGTGTTGCTGGTGGTACGGTGGTACCCTGTCCTGCCGCGTTTGCCCACAGAGTGGGATGTTTGGATAGAATGTGGCGGCTCATGCTGGTGGTGGAGAGGTTGTTAATACTTTTCCCCCTGCTCAGGCGGGTCTTGCACACCTTGCAAATCGCCATGGTAACATCCTCAGTGCAGTCTTCAAAGAAAGCCCAGACTTTAACTGGCTGAGGACTCGGACCTCGTGCGTGATGTGCTGGTGCTGCTTAACCCACTGCTGGACGCTTGAGAGGTCATCCAAGTAATTATCTGGTCCTGTTCTTTTGGATCTGTGAGGGTTGTTGTCCTGGACAACATGGGCAGTATTGAGTGGGTTTTCTTGGGTGCTCCCCTGTGGCCTGTACGTGAACCGTCAGGGGAAACACCTCTTCCCTTGCCCCTCCCTCTTTCACCGGATTTCTTCCTCATTTCACTTAAAGTACACGCTGACTGGCAGCAGTACAGTGGCAGTACAGAAATGCTATACAGTGGTGGGTGAGCGGTGTACCACTATTGTCAGCAGTGACACAGAGCACAATGCTATACAGTGGCGGGTGAGCGGTGTACTACTGTTCCCAGCAGAATCAGAGTGGCAGTAAACAATGGTATATAGTCTGGCTGAGCGGTGTACACAGAGTGTCAGTAAACAATGGTATATAGTCTGGCTGAGCGGTGTACACACAATGCTATATAGTCTGCTATATAGTGTCAGTAAACAATGGTATATAGTCTGGCTGAGCGAGCGGTGTACTACTGTTCCCAGCAGAATCAGAGTGGCAGTAAACAATGGTATATAGTCTGGCTGAGCGGTGTACACAGAGTGTCAGTAAACAATGGTATATAGTCTGGCTGAGCGGTGTACACACAATGCTATATAGTCTGCTATATAGTGTCAGTAAACAATGGTATATAGTCTGGCTGAGCGAGCGGTGTACTACTGTTCCCAGCAGAATCAGAGTGGCAGTAAACAATGGTATATAGTCTGGCTGAGCGGTGTACACAGAGTGTCAGTAAACAATGGTATATAGTCTGGCTGAGCGGTGTACACACAATGCTATATAGTCTGCTATATAGTGTCAGTAAACAATGGTATATAGTCTGGCTGAACGAGCGGTGTACTACTGTTCCCAGCAGACACAGAACAGTACACAGAATGCTATATAGTGTGGCTGAACGAGCGGTGTACCACTGTTCCCAGCAGACACAGAACAGTACACAGAATGCTATATAGTGTGGCTGAACGAGCGGTGTACCACTGTTCCCAGCAGACACAGAACAGTACACAGAATGCTATATAGTGTGGCTGAACGAGCGGTGTACTACTGTTCCCAGCAGACACAGAACAGTACACAGAATGCTATATAGTGTGGCTGAACGAGCGGTGTACCACTGTTCCCAGCAGACACAGAACAGTACACAGAATGCTATATAGTGTGGCTGAACGAGCGGTGTACCACTGTTCCCAGCAGACACAGAACAGTACACAGAATGCTATATAGTGTGGCTGAACGAGCGGTGTACTACTGTTCCCAGCAGACACAGAACAGTACACAGAATGCTATATAGTGTGGCTGAACGAGCGGTGTACCACTGTTCCCAGCAGACACAGAACAGTACACAGAATGCTATATAGTGTGGCTGAACGAGCGGTGTACTACTGTTCCCAGCAGACACAGAACAGTACACAGAATGCTATATAGTGTGGCTGAACGAGCGGTGTACTACTGTTCCCAGCAGACACAGAACAGTACACAGAATGCTATATAGTGTGGCTGAACGAGCGGTGTACTACTGTTCCCAGCAGCGACACACAATGACTGGGGGGGACCCTGGCTAGCGTGGCTGGAGCGCGAACTACCCTGCCTGCCTACCCAAAGCTAAACCCACAGACAAATGGCGGAGATATGACGTGGTTCGGGTATTTATTTACCCGAACCACGTGACAGTTCGGCCAATCAGAGCGCGTTCGGGTCCGAACCACGTGACCCGTTCGGCCAATCACAGCGCTAGCCGAACGTTCGGGGAACGTTCGGCCATGCGCTCTTAGTTCGGCCATATGGCCGAACGGTTTGGCCGAGCACCGTCAGGTGTTCGGCCGAACTCGAACATCACCCGAACAGGGTGATGTTCTGCAGAACCCGAACAGTGGCGAACACTGTTCGCCCAACACTAAAGACAACGTACTGCATGCAGTACTTTGGACGCGGCTGAGCCGCGTTAGACTGCTTGCACATGCTCAGTAATGTGGGGGAGGAGCGGAGAGCGGCCAGGCACATGGCTAATTATTATGCACTGCACGTTATGACGTGCAGTGTTTACTTCCTGGAGCGGCTGCTCTGTGCGGCGATTGGCCGGCGGGACCACGTGATGCCGCATGCGCACAAGAGTGCGCATCACGGCATCACTGACGCCAGAGTGAGCTGCACAACGCGGCTCACTCTGACGTCCAGATCCAGCACCACCAGGCGTTGCGTTAGGGGGACGTTATGCGACCTTAACGCCCCCTCTAACGCAACGTCCTGGTGTGAAATTACTAATTTGCCCTAAGGGCTCGCTGCAGGGCCGCACAACTCAGCACACAAGTGATTCCCCCCTCCCTTTTCTCCCCACCAACAGAGCTCTCTGTTGGTGGGGTCTGATCGCTCCCCCAATGTTTGTTTGTTTTTTTATAAATATTTTATTGTTTTATTTTTAAATAAAATTGTGTATATTTTGTATTTATCTCCCCTCCCCCCGCCAGCCTATCACTGTGATCGGCTGTAGGCTTAAAGGGAAGGTTCAGGGAGGGTGGAGGAAAAATAAAAATCAATTTCCACTTACCTGGGACTTCCTCCAGCCCGTGGCAGGCAGGAGGTGCCCTCGCCGCCGCTCCGCAGGCTCCCGGTGGTCTCCGGTGGCCGACCCGACCTGGCCAGGCCGGCTGCCAGGTCGGGCTCTTCTGCGCTCCAAGTCCTGGTACTTCTGCGTCCCACGCCGGCGCTCTGACGTCATCGGACGTCAGCCGGACTGTACTGCGCAGTAGTAGCAGTAGTTATGCGCATGCGCAGTACAGCCCGGCGGACGTCCGATGACGTCAGCGAGCCGGCGTGGGACGCAGAAGTACCAGGACTTGGAGCGCAGAAGAGCCCGACCTGGCAGCCGGCCTGGCCAGGTCGGGTCGGGCACTGGAGACCACCGGGAGCCTGCGGAGCGGCGGCGAGGGCACCTCCTGCCTGCCACGGGCTGGAGGAAGCCCCAGGTAAGTGGAAATTGATTTTTATTTTTCCTCCACCCTCCCTGAACCTTTCCTTTAAGCCTATGGCAGCGGATCACCCCTGAGCCTCTGGAGGGGACAGCGGTGTCACACGGCTGTCCCCAGTACAGCGCTGCCTTAGATCGCAGCGCTGTATAGGGTTATTAGACAGCGGTTTCGCCTCCTAACAGTCTCCGAACGGCAATCGCCGCTGGGAGACTGATGGCGGAGCTCTGCCCATTTGAAAGCACAGGCTATAAACAATATGTCTGCTTCCATGAATCAGGAAGTAGACACACTGCAGATTGATTGCAGGATTTGTATCAGCTGTAACAAAGAAATGTTCTTTGTTTGAAGGACACCCAAGGTGAAAATAAACAAATGAAATAAACAATTGTATCTATCCTCCTCCTAAAAATGACTTTTTAAGATATTCCAGTTTTATTTTATATTTAAATCTACTTTTTAAGTTTTTACTGTTTTATTGTTTTTGCTCAATGACACATTCATTGACGTATGCCAGAGCTAAAATCTATGAACCATTGACTCTATCTCTTTCCTGCTCTCAGAAGCCATTTTCTGCTAGGAAAGTGTTTTATAGTTGGAATTTCTTATCAGTGAGGGTCACACTGTAGTCACTTCCTGTCTGAGTCAGGACTGAGTCAGCCACTTACATACCTGATGTTTAACGCTTTCAGGCAGAGAAATAAAAAAAGGAACACAGCCTAGTTATTTGTGTGCTAGGTACTGTACATACACATGTCTATCTCATCATGGCACATGTCACCTCGGGTATCCTTTAACCTCCTTAGCGGTAACCCCGTGCTGGACATGGGGTAAGCCACGCAGGAGGATTTCTCAGGCCCCGCTGGGCCGATTTGCGTAATTATTTTTTTATACACGCAGCTAGCACTTTGCTAGCTGCGTGTTACTTACGATTGCCGCCGCTAGCCGACGATTTGCCGCTACCCGCCGCATCAGAGGGTGCCCCCCCCCCCCCCGAGACCCTGGCCCAATCAGTGCCAGGCAGCGCTGAGGGGTGGATCGGGATTCCCTCTGACGTCACGACGGCGATGATGCCGGTGATGTCCTCGCGCCCGTCGCCATGGCGAAGGGGGAAGCCCTCATGGAAATCCTGTTCAGAACGGGATTTCCAGATGGGCATACGCGCCGGCGGCGATCGGTGAGTACGGGGGGACGCCGCAGGGAGGGGGGAAGCATGTAGCAAGCGCTACGCTAGCTACATGCTTAAAAAAAAAAGGTTGCGGCCGCGGGAATAATACCGCCAGGTAGGTTAAAGGTTATTATGCATTTGTGTATCTTTTAGAGCAGAGAGGACATTCTGGGTTCAGGTCCACTTTAACTGCTCATAAGGACCAGTTTCCACCGATACGGTTCGGCTACGCAGCCGCAGCCTAAATCGCTTAACCGTGCCACGCCATAGAGTGCTATAGGGATTCGGCAACGTGCTGCATAAAACTGCATCATGCCGTCCACACTGGCACCAAAGTGCAATCTGGGCAGCGAGCCATTGGTTGGATAGGCAGCATTTCCCCGCCCTTCTCGCCTGCGGCGAAACTGCATATTTGTGCCGAATTGAGCAATAATGGCAAAAGGCCCTTAGCCATGGCCAATAAGATCTGATCTAAATAATGCAGAGTTGATGTAAGTCGTATGCTAATTCCTAGTTTTATGCAAATGTCTGCAGCATTTCCTGAGTTGCATACATTGCCGTAAAACTTGCATCAATTTGAAATGATCAGCGTCTCATTGCCTGTCCCTCATTATCCTATTTCTTGCCGCAGTATTCCCTTTCACGTTTGTCTCATTATGCAGGCAGAAAAAGCAGCAAATCACCACAATAAAGCACTTCTGCTTTGAATAAAAGTCCCCTCTGTAATTAAATCATCAAGCTGTACATTTCTCAGCAATATAAATGTCACAATCATTTTACACTTCAAATCAGTCTGCGCCGGGACTTAGAAATACAAACGCTGTCGACATTCTTATTATCCGCTGACAAATCAGCCGTCCTAATCACAGAAGGTCATGACTGGGCCCGCGGACTGGACAGGAGTCGTGTCCGAGAATATGACCGGACCCCGCAGGAGATGGCGCCCCCCACTGTCCGCAGACCGCAAACACAAAGCAATCCTTCCACCGCCTGCCGTGTTTGTCACATCTGAGCGCAATTATTGAGACTCGAGAGTGCGAACACAACAAAATGTTCCCATACTTCATTGTCAAAACTGAAAACGAGTCATTATACGCGAAAACGCCGGAGAAACCGGTCATTTACTGGAGAGAAAACCATTTCCAAATGTACCATGCAAATAACTGTATTTCTTACCAATTCCCAGACTTCATTTAACAGAAATACAAGATCAAAAAGCTTTTTTCAAATCCAAGCAAATGACATATTGATGTGCAATCTGCTTCAGTCGAGAACATTGAATGACGATTGTGACCGCGTAGAATCGGTAAGAGCGCAGATTGAGGTACATTGTTGTCTTGGGCCCTGAGATATCGGGGTAACCGACTCCCAGTAGGCTGCCTGTTTCACATCAAAAACCGCCAAACACAAAGGCCCTAGGATTGGGTTCTGTTTTTTTCAATTCATACAGCAAGCATTTTTGTGGTGGTGGTTTTTTTTGTTTTTTTTTTTGCATTTGTTTCTTTGTTTTTGTTTTGTTTTCGTGATTTGCTGGAAGAAAAACACAGTACATTCTTTGTGTGTCGTTTGTTGTTATGGATTATGTATAAAATATTACACAGAGTATGGACATCAAGAGCCAAATATAGTGAAGTATGTACTGGTAGTAGAAATGAAGTATGATAGAGTAATAAGCTATATTCACAAAGCAGGGTTACCTCACAAGCAACCACTGTATAGGCGGGTGGGGAGATTAGACCTGTCCCCACTCAAGATTAAGGAGTCACTCTCTCTAGATGAGGAAAAAGGGGGAACACCCTTCCACCAGGGGTGTACGTAATATAGCGTAGTATGGATATAGAGGTGCCAAAAGGATAAAAGAATCTAAAAAGTGTAAAACATGAGGAGGCCGTGGTGGACTCACCTCCTCCAAGCGGACACAAACATTGCCAATCTGTTTGTCAAATACAACAAGTTTATTTACATACTCCGGGGGACAATGCAACGCGTTTCGTAGGTTTTATCCGGCTTCATCAGGCAATAACAACGGAGCAATAGGATATGTGGTCAGTAGAAGAGCCAGGCACCTCTGTCTACTGGTGTTGCATTGTCCCCCAGAGTATGTAAATAAGGGGGCGTGACCGGAAGCGGATGGAGTAGGACGTGTTGGAGAGGAGCTCCCGCTCAACAATCCTATAACCACGATTTTAGAAGAAATTCGCTAGACTAAACAACTCAGTGTGGACCAGCACTGCATCCCTCACTTACTGGGCACTCGGTAGACACCAAACATGACAGCTAGACGTGGCTCAGAAGCGGTAGCTAAACTACGCAAATACCGGCATGAACAAGATGGCGACGCAACCTCGGAAGATGAAGAGCCGCAGCCTTCCCTGAAGCAGATAATGGAAGGGGTAGCTTCTTGTCAGATGGCCCTGTCCACTATAACTACACGACTGGAGGAAGTTAAAACAGATGTCTCTTTGCTGAGAGCCGATATGCAAACACTACGCAGCAGAGTGTCGGAGTCGGAAGTGCGCATAAGCCGCGTGGAAGACCAACTGCCGCCATTACAGCGTGACTCCTCACAAGCTAACCAAGACATCAAGACACTCCGGGAACGACAGGAAGACATAGAAAATAGAAACCGCCGTTCCAACATAAGGATTGTCGGCCTGCCGGAGAAAATAGAGGGCACAACCCCGGAAGAATTCACGGAAAAGATGCTAGTGGAGCTGTTTGGTAGGCCCGCGTTTTCATCCGCCTTCATCATCGAAAGGGCGCACCGGGTGTCCCCAAAGACTCCCAAACCGGGCCAGGCCCCCAGAACTTTTATCTTTAAGTTGCTCAATTACCGGGACCGTGATGCTGTACTAAGGGCGGCACGTGTAAAAGGAGAAGTTACATACGCAAACGCGAGGCTATCCTTCTACCCGGACTTCTCGATCGACCTGCAGAAACAAAGAGCCCAATTCTACAATGTTAAGAAGCGACTCCGGGACCAGGGGCTTGAGTACTCAATGCTATACCCTACCAAACTGCGTGTGATAGCTGACAACCGCACCCACTTTTTCACTACTCCTGAAAGTGCGCAAGCATGGCTGGATGCTAGGCCGAAAGCTGCTTCATCGCCGGCTGCTTTACCGCCACAAAGGGAAGACAATGAGGCATAAACTGTAAGTAATACACGCAGACATGCAAAGCTGTATGCCCCCTCTAAAAGAATCCACCTAGCCCGGTGTGTCTATTCCCCCCCCCCCCCCACCCCGTACGAACTTCCGAGCCACTGTAGAGACACTACAAACTGTTGTATCTCCCCATCCCTTTCTTCTACCACACAACCAAGATAACAAGCAATACTATGATACTGTTAAGCCGCTCTTTAAATGTATGTGAGGCGTTTTTTATTATATAATTAACACTTCTTTATCAATAACAAATTGGACTGACAGTTAACGGCAATGTTCATTCGCCTTCACAGTCCGGAACTTTGCAAGTATTTTCTCCTCTACCAACTACAATGCAACCTACAGCAATAAACGCTCGCGGAGGATATGCTATTCTACCTTGTGGTGCTGCTGGCATAAAATGCCTAACTTTTAATCACTTTAAATCGTGGCATATAATGCTGGCTGCTAGACCTATGTGGAAGATGTTTGGAGGGAAAAGGGAAAACCATCTATATCGATTTACATCGCTAGTTCTATATATGTGGTATCTGTCTACTTGTATTTTCTCTTCGGTGGTGGGGGGCCTCTATACTAAGGGATATACGCAAATGCATAACACAAGTTGAGCGGGAGGGCCTAGTTAAGGTGTTCCTGCAGTAGTAGGTAAGCTGTTTTTCCCCCAGGCAGACTGTAATACCCGCATTTAAGGTATAGGTCTGCTTTACAAGTTTACAAATTTTGGTTAGGGGTACAAGGACCTGTTGATGATTTTCTCAGGTCAGGGAGGGATGGGAGTTCAAGGGTTTTTCTTTCTTTCTTTTTGGTTCTTGTTTTTCTGTTACTACTACCAATACAAACAATGTGTAAGGTTACAGGGTCACAACGAAAAATGTTTATGCTGTACATATGACTGTATAGATATTTCATGGTATAGGTATGTCTGCTCTTAAATGTATCAGCTGGAACGTACGTGGTATAAATGACTCCCTAAAGAGGCAAATGATATTAAACTACCTAAACAGGTACAAGCCAGACGTGGTGGCTCTCCAAGAGACGCACCTTACGGGTGATAAAGTTCAGGCGCTTAAACGCAGCTGGATCGGCTGGATGTTTCACTCTACATATTCACAGTACTCCAGAGGTGTCTCCCTACTGAATAGAAAATCCCTCATCTTTCAACTGCTAAATATCCGTATTGACCCTATGGGTAGATATCTATTTTTGCACTGCAATATAAATGGCACCCCCATTCTAATATTAAATATATATATACCCCCTCCCTACTGTTCGACAATACTTAAAGAAGGCATAGCGTTCGGTGTTAAACACCCCTGTCACTATGCAATATGGATGGGGGACTTTAACGCCGTATGCAACCCAGCCTTTGATAGATTCCCACCTAAAATAGATAAACCTACTCCATTCCACAACCTTATAAATGAAATACAATTAACAGACTCATGGCGCCACTTTAACCCCAAAACAAAAGCATACACCTGTTTCTCCGCGTCATTTGACACTAGATCCCGTATTGATCACTTTCTCGTCACCCCAGCCACCCTTTCAATTGTAACACGTGTGGAGATGCTGCCGCGTCTGGCTTCAGACCACACTCCAATCCAACTGGAATTGCTGTGGGGCCAAAAACCTCCTTTTCAATTTTGGAAACTAAACCCGTTCTGGCTTGAACTTATAAATAAACATGAGGAGATAGCCGCCCATATTGATGACTACATATTCAGGCATAGAGATGAAGAAAACCTAGGTATAGTCTGGGATGCCTTTAAGGCATTTCTCCGTGGTGAAATGATAGCGGCTATCTCCTCATGTAAGGGGGACTCTAGACAAAAGGAGCTTGACTTGCTCCAATGCCTCTCGCAAGCCCAAGACTGCTACTTTGCAGACCCTACTCCTAAAAATAAAGAGGTCTGGTGTAGTCTGCAGAGACAGCATAAGAGCCACATTGAAGGAATAACCAAAAGTAAACTTTTTTTCAACAGGCAAGCATTTTATGAACAGGGAGAGAGAGCGGGCACCCTACTAGCCAAGTTATCTAAAACTTATAACTCCCCCCCAGTCATTACACACATTACTAACCCACAAGGCCAGATTGTGACAGGTTGTCAAGAAATTAATCAGGTCTTCTCGGCATATTACTCTGCCCTCTACACTTCCTACACCGCCGCCACTCAATCGGATTCAGAAATATACCTGTCAGAAACGAACCTTCCAAAGCTCTCCCCTGACCAGTGTGAGGCCTTAGACACACCTTTAACGCTAGATGAAATATACACTGCAATCGCTAGCTTTCCAAAGAAAAAGGCACCAGGCCTAGACGGCCTGCCAATAGAAATATACAAGCAATATGACGAAAATATAGCACCACTATTACTTCAAACTTTCAATGATGCCTTTGAGAAAGGCTCCCTGCCATGTTCCATGCGTGAGGCCTTAATAATTGTGCTCCCCAAGCCTGGTAAGGACCCTCTGTTTTGTGACTCTTACCGCCCTATTTCTCTCCTCCCCTCAGACATAAAAATACTGGCTAAACTTTTAGCAAGCAGGCTAAATACAGTGATCCTGTCGCTCATACATGAAGATCAGACAGGCTTTATGCCGGGCAAAAACACGGCAATGAACATACGACGCCTCTTTACCAATCTACAGGCTGACCATTCCAATGCTGGGTCCAGGGTAGTGGCCTCACTGGACATGGCCAAAGCATTTGATACCGTAGAATGGCCCTACTTAATGGCGGTCCTTGCCAGGTTTGGCTTTGGGGACAATTTCATAAAATGGGTAAAGATATTATACACTCTCCCAACCGCTAGAGTATGCACCAACAGCTGGATATCCCAGCCTTTTCCGCTGAGGCGCGGTACTAGGCAGGGATGCCCGCTCTCTCCCTTGCTATATGCTCTTGCGGTGGAACCGCTTGCCTGCCGCATAAGGGCTCATCCCCAAATACATGGTTTCCGCACTGGCACTACTGAGGAAAAAATAGGCTTGTACGCAGATGACACTATTCTCTATCTGGCTGACCCTGCTTCATCTCTGCAGATTGCACTTGACACTATAGAGGAGGCTGGATACTACTCAGGGCTAAAGTTAAACAAGAGTAAGTCGGTTGTGATGTATGTGGATCAACCCCCCTGCACTAACAGCACGCAGCCTACTCAGCTGCAAATAGTCAGTTCATTCAAATATTTAGGGGTAAAAATACATTTATCTCCCCAGCAGTATATGCAGGCAGAAATCCTCCCCCTTATAAACTTGGTCCAAACCAAATGTAAAACCTGGTCCAGGCTGTATCTCACCGTGGTGGGAAGAATTAATTTAATTAAAATGATCCTTTTGCCTAAACTGTTATATGTTCTTCATCAGTCACCTATATATATCCCATTATCTTTTTTTAAACGTATCAGGTCCCTATTCATTGCTTTTATCTGGAATAATGGACGTGCCAGACTTAAACACGCTCTTCTTATTAATCCCAATGGCCTTGGGGGTCTAGCACTCCCATCCATGCAATATTATTATTTCTCAGCCCAACTTCAACAGATGTCGGCATGGTTCTCCTTGGAGAGACTCTATAACCCGGAAGCTTTGGGATACAGCATGGACCCATGGAAATCAAACGTAGCAATGGAATTACTATGCCAGGCTATACCCACAGGGAAATCCGCAAACACTATACTCGCTCAGGCCCAACTGGTATGGAAAAGGACTCACTCCCTATATAGTAATGAGGCGCTTGATCCACACACCACTATGGAACAACAAGACACTGGCAGAATTCACAACTATCCCAGACATTCTTTTCTGGCAGCGCTCAGGCGTAATTTTCTTGAAGCACATTTTGCAACAGGGCAAATTAAAACCTTTTGACATGCTTACAGAGCAATTTCCTAAACTATCCTCCCAGTACTTTCGCTATATACAGCTGTCTCACGCCTTCCGCAGACAATTTGCTCAGACTCCTGTTGCAACAATGGCACACCCAATACTTACAATGATCCAAAATGGACCCAAAAAACATCTAATAGGCGATATATATAAAGAATTAATTGGTGCTAAAGCCATAGATCGCACGCAAACATCCAAAAATAACTGGACAGAAGCAGGATTAGATCTAGATGAAGATGAATGGGAAGATGCTTTGTGTAATGTACGTAAAGTCTCAGTATGCGTCAAAGAACGGGCCACCCAATTATATATAGTGCACCAAGCGTATTTAACGCCCACCAGAGTGGCCAAGTATAAATCTGACTCCAATGCAAATTGCCCCAAGTGCAACACCAGCAATCCTACTTTTCTTCACCTCATGTGGGAATGCCCACAGTTAGTGGCATTCTGGTTGCAGGTGGTTAATTTTCTACACGACAAAATGGGATGCCCAGTATCTCTTGACCCCAAAATGTGCCTGCTAGGTTTGCAAATTGACGAGGATACTCAACCATGCATTAAAGCATTCATTAATGGGACGTTGTTTGCGGCAAGGCAGGAGATTGCTCTGAAATGGCTGTCTGTGGAATCACCATCACTGTCCAGCTGGAAGAGGCGCCTAGACAACACACTTGCATTTAAAAAATTAGTATATATGCATAGAAAACGGGTACAACAATTCTCCCTAATATGGGACAGGTGGAAGGATAGAACCTGAACTAAATTAATACCAAGGAGACTACCCACAGATACTTTGCCTCTGGGAATTAGGTGTGCTAAAGTGGTTATTTAATTTATCCTTAATTGTGGAGAACAATATCCTACATGATATACCACGAAGGCACTGTATAAATAATGTTCATGTACCTATGTCCGTTCCTATTAGCTGTAAATGTATATTCAACACCATACCTGTATCTTTTCTCCCATGTTGTGCAACAGAATTGACATTGTACCTAATGCTGATGTATCATACTAATCTTTTCACTGTAACCTTTGAAAATATGTCAATAAACAAATTTTTGGTTTAAAAAAGAGTATGTAAATAAACCTGTTCTATTTGACTAACACATTGGCAATTTTTGTGTCTGCTTGGAGGAGGTGAGTCCACCACTGCCTGCTCATACTTTAAGTTTTTTAGATTCCTTTATCCTTTTGTATCCATACTACGCTATGTATAAAATATTGGCTAGCCATGCAAAAATAAATCATTAATTAGCTACAGCCCAGTGGGGTAGCTAGAGATTACGGGGCCCCATAGAAAAACTTTCCAGGGGGCCCTCAGATGGAGGCACTCTTCAGCAATGTATCCTGCCCCTACTCTATGGATATGAGTTGATTGGGCAATTTACATTCTCATGCAATCAGCACTGCACATAGTTCCTGGGCACTGAGACAAAGTCAGAGGGTGGAGAAACAGTTATTGCTGAATACATTAAGTAGCCTCTGGGCCCCCTATGCTCCAGGGCACTATGGCAGCTGTTATAGCTGCTATGGCTATTGCTACGCCCCTTCTACTGCCCCAACATACTCTGCCCCAAATGCTGTGGATCCTGGTGCCCATTAAGTCATCTGTCCTAAACCAAGACCTCTGAGGACCGCTGCCCTCGCATTCTCCAGTGAAACAGGAAGTGCCAGAGAGAAAATGAGTAAAGCAATGGCACCACCAGGGGTGGTAATGTCAAAAGCCATGATTAGCAGCTATAAACAGTAATTTGGGCGCCCAGAGGTGCCTGATAAAATAGTGTGTGCCAGGGCTTTATAGGCACTATTTACCACCAAAGGCTCATACACACGCTCAACAAAAGTCTTTTAAATGCACAAATTTCAAACAACTTGAAGGAGTTGAACAACTTTTGTCAAGACGACAAGGGCTGGCGTTATCACTGACAAGAGGTGACTAACGACTGATAAGATGCAGCTCAAGTCAATCCAACTAATAGCATTTTTAAAATTTCTGCCTATGGCGGCGAAAATATCTCAGGGTTGGAGTTAGGAGACTGGGGTCTTTAGTGTATGAAGTCTGGGGGGTCCTTAGGGGTTAAAGTTAGGCACCAGGGGGGTTAAGGTCAGTCTCCAGGGGAGGGCAGGGTTAAGGTAAGAGAGAAAATATCCTAAGACATAACAACAAAAATTGTTTAGGAAAAAGCTTTAAAGGGACACTTAAGCCAGGAAAAAAAAAATGAGTTTTACTCACCTGGGGCTTCTACCAGCCCCCTGCAGCAGTCCTGTGCCCTCGCAGCCACTCACTAATCCTCTGCTCTCCCGCTGCCAGCTAGTTCTGCTTCTACCAGCCCCCTGCAGCAGTCCTGTGCCCTCGCAGCCACTCACTAATCCTCTGGTCCCCCGCTGCCAGCTAGTCCTGCTTCTACCAGCCCCCTGCAGCAGTCCTGTGCCCTCGCAGCCACTCACTAATCCTCTGGTCCCCCGCTGCCAGCTAGTCCTGCTTCTACCAGCCCCCTGCAGCAGTCCTGTGCCCTCGCAGCCACTCACTAATCCTCTGCTCCCCCGCTGCCAGCTAGCTCTGCTTCTATACCAGCCCCCTGCAGCAGTCCTGTGCCCTCGCAGCCACTCACTAATCCTCTGGTCCCCCGCCGCCAGCTAGTTCTGCTTCTACCAGCCCCCTGCAGCAGTCCTGTGCCCTCGCAGTCACTCACTAATCCTCTGGTCCCCCGCTGCCAGCTAGTTCTGCTTCTACCAGCCCCCTGCAGCAGTCCTGTGCCCTCGCAGCCACTCACTAATCCTCTGGTCCCCCGCCGCCAGCAAGTTCTGCTTCTACCAGCCCCCTGCAGCAGTCCTGTGCCCTCGCAGTCACTCACTAATCCTCTGGTCCCCCGCTGCCAGCTAGTCCTGCTTCTACCAGCCCCCTGCAGCAGTCCTGTGCCCTCGCAGCCACTCACTAATCCTCTGGTCCCCCGCTGCCAGCTAGTCCTGCTTCTACCAGCCCCCTGCAGCAGTCCTGTGCCCTCGCAGCCACTCACTAATCCTCTGCTCCCCCGCTGCCAGCTAGCTCTGCTTCTACCAGCCCCCTGCAGCAGTCCTGTGCCCTCGCAGCCACTCACTAATCCTCTGGTCCCCCGCCGCCAGCTAGTTCTGCTTCTACCAGCCCCCTGCAGCAGTCCTGTGCCCTCGCAGTCACTCACTAATCCTCTGGTCCCCCGCTGCCAGCTAGTTCTGCTTCTACCAGCCCCCTGCAGCAGTCCTGTGCCCTCGCAGCCACTCACTAATCCTCTGGTCCCCCGCCGCCAGCAAGTTCTGCTTCTACCAGCCCCCTGCAGCAGTCCTGTGCCCTCGCAGTCACTCACTAATCCTCTGGTCCCCCGCTGCCAGCTAGTTCTGCTTCTACCAGCCCCCTGCAGCAGTCCTGTGCCCTCACAGCCACTCACTAATCCTCTGCTCCCCCGCTGCCAGCTAGCTCTGCTTCTACCAGCCCCCTGCAGCAGTCCTGTGCCCTCGCAGCCACTCACTAATCCTCTGCTCCCCCGCTGCCAGCTAGTTCTGCTTCTACCAGCCCCCTGCAGCAGTCCTGTGCCCTCGCAGCCACTCACTAATCCTCTGGTCCCCCGCTGCCAGCTAGTTCTGCTTCTACCAGCCCCCTGCAGCTGTCCTGTGCCCTCGCAGCCACTCACTAATCCTCTGGTCCCCCGCTGCCAGCTAGTTCTGCTTCTACCAGCCCCCTGCAGCAGTCCTGTGCCCTCGCAGCCACTCACTAATCCTCTGGTCCCCCGCTGCCAGCTAGTTCTGCTTCTACCAGCCCCCTGCAGCAGTCCTGTGCCCTCGTAGTCACTCACTAATCCTCTGGTCCCCTGCTGCCAGCTAGTTCTGCTTCTACCAGCCCCCTGCAGCAGTCCTGTGCCCTCACAGCCACTCACTAATCCTCTGGTCCCCCGCTGCCAGCTAGTTCTGCTTCTATCAGCCCCCTGCAGCAGTCCTGTGCCCTCGCAGCCACTCACTAATCCTCTGGTCCCCCGCTGCCAGCTAGTTCTGCTTCTACCAGCCCCCTGCAGCAGTCCTGTGCCCTCGCAGTCACTCACTAATCCTCTGGTCCCCCGCTGCCAGCTAGTTTCGTTTTTGCCGACAAGCCCGTCAGGACTGGCCACGCGTAGCTTTTTCTGCACTCCCGACTGCAATTAGCGCTATTGCGCGCCGCAATGCGTACAAATGCGTTGCTGCATTACGCACGCATAGATATGCGGCAACGCGTATTTTTGTACACGTTGCGGCCCGCAATAGCGCTAATTACAGGGAGCATGGGAGGGAATCCACTAGAAGACAAGACAAATAACATTTATATTGCGCTTTTCTCCTTGCGGACTCAAAGCGCCATGAAGGTCAGGGAATGCTATGGGGGAACTGCCAGATAACCTGTCAGCAGGCCAACCTGCCCAGTAGAAAGCCAGACCAGCCAGCACAGAAGCCATGTATTACTGCCTAGGTATGTGATATGCTGCATTTTATTTTATTTTTTTGTATTAACCTCCTTGGCGGTTTTCCCGACCTGAGCTCAGGGTAGAAAAAAGAAGCTGCTAGCGGTGATCCCGAGCTGTACCTTTAGTTGTGGAGTCCGGCGATCGCGCTGCGCAGCAGGACTCCAGCCTCTCTCCCCGGCAGTGTGGGGTCTTTCCCTGGTGGCCGAGATCCCCATATCCCCGCTATTCTTCCGGGGACCCGGCAGCCAATCGGAGCTGTGGTGTGACGTCATCGGGGGCGGGGCTAATATTTAAAACGAACTTCTCTATATTAGAGAAATATAGAGAAGTTTGTTTATATGTATATTAGCGCCATCCAGTGGACAAAGTGAAAACTGCAGCGCTGGAGCCCAGGAAGGTGAATTTTTTTATTCTGCTGCAGATCTCCCTGCCAGAATGATTTTTTTCAGGTTTTAGGGTCTGAAAGAGTGGAAAAAAATTGCCCCTCTTTTAGACTCTAAAATCTGGGAAGAATCAAAACGGCAAAGGGGTTAACCTCCTTAGCGGTAACCCCGTGTGTGACACGGGGTAAGCCGCCGGAGGGTGCCGCTCAGGCCCTGCTGGGCCGATTTACTTAATTTTTTTTTTGCTGGACGCAGCTAGCACTTTGCTAGCTGCGCCAGCACCCCGATCGCCGCCGCCGCGCGCCCGATCGCCGCTATCCGGTGCGGCGCGCGGCCCCCCCCAGACCCCGAGCGCTGCCTGGCCAATCAGTGCCAGGCAGCGCCGAGGGGTGGATCGGGTCTCCCAATGACGTCCCGACGTCGCTGACGTCATTCCGCCCCGTCGCCATGGCGACGGGGGAAGCCCTCCAGGAAATCCCGTTCTTTGAACGGGATTTCCTGATCGCCTATCGCCGGAGGCGATCGGCGGGGCTGGGGGGATGCCGCTGAGCAGCGGCTATCATGTAGCGAGCCCTCAGCTCGCTACATGATTTAAAAAAAAAATAATTAAAAAAAAACTGCTGCGCTGCCCCCTGGCGGTATTTTTCATACCGCCAAGGGGGTTAATGGAAAGAGGGCTTCATCCAACATTTTACTGGGCAGGCCTACTTAGACTGCTGTTAATTTCATGTAAATTTGGCTCCACCCATGACCACACCCACATTCTGGTGTGTCCGCACCCATTTTAGGGCTCTAGTGCCCAAAAGTGTCCAGGACCTCTGAGGATCCTAGCAACGCCCCTGTACGGTTCTAATCCAGTTCTGTATCATGCCTAAGTAAGAAACTTTCAGTTTCAAAAGCTTGCAAGAGAATATTGTACAGTACAGTCATTAAAAGTATTTCCTGAACATTTTTGTTGTTATGTCTTCGGATTTTCTCCATGACCACATACAACAGGAGAAAACACGCACATGCATGCACAGCGGAAGATCCAGCCTGGCCCGGGAGGATGGTGAGGGACCGGTCAGTCTGAAGGGAGCTGGAGGAAGGGTTTGGCTGAGCGTAGTAACAGAGGCGGGGCAAAGGTGGAGCATGGGAAAAAGTTTTCACATTTGTTTCTTTAGCTGCTCCATTGCCCCGCCCATTTCATCCATATTCACTTTTATGCACCAGAGGCTTCCTGTAGCCCCCTTCAGACTGATCAGTCCCTCGCCGTCCTCCCAGGCCACCTGGATCCTCCGCTAGGCAGCACGGTCATTTTGCCAATCGGGGGGCCAGTCTGCAGTGATGACCGCAATCAGCGAATTTACGATTACGCAAAATTTTGCGTACATTTTTGCATTTACGCTTATGATTGGTAAATTGAATTGATTTCGTAGTGATTCATAATTTCACCTAAAATTTTGCGTACTTTTCGCGTAATTTTGTGCCGACTGTGGCAGTGAATAGCACAACCCCCATACTTGCTATTGCTACCAAAATTGCTGCCTATGTCAAGGAGAATAGTGGCTACAAGTCAAAAAAAATAATTTTCCACAAAGACATTGTAGTTTTTGAGAAAATTGATTTTAAAAATTCAAAGAAAAAGGGTTTTTTTAAACTAAAAAAAAAATGAGTTTAAAAAACATTTTTCTTTGCATATTTAAAAACAATTTTCTCAAAAACTACAATGTCTGTTTGAATTTTTTTTTTTACTTGTAGCCACTATTCTCCTTAAAGAGAGACTGAAGCGAGAATAAATCTCGCTTCAGACCTCAGAGTTAGCAGGGGCATGTGTGCCCCTGCTAAACCGCCGCTATCCCGCGGCTTAACGGGGGTCCCTGTCCCCCCAAACCCCCTCCGTGCAGCGGATGAGCGCTTCCTGGTTGGGGCAGGGCTAATCGCCGCAGCCCTGCCCCACGCGCGTCTGTCGGCGCGTATCTCCGCCTCTCCCCCGCCCCTCTCAGTCTTCCTTCACTGAGAGGGGCGGGGGAGAGGCAGCGATGCGCCGCTGATAGACGCGACTGGAGGCAGGGCTGCAGCCGTTAGCCCTGCCTCCAGGAGCGACCAAGTCTGCGACCAAGTGTCGCAGTGGGGGGTTTGGGGGTCAAGGGACCCCCGTTTAGCGGCGCTATTGCGGCGGTTTGGCAGGGGCACACGTGCCCCTGCTAACTATGAGCTCTGAAGCGAGATTTAGTCTCTTTAACATATGTAGCAATTTTGATAGTAATAGCTTGTATGGGGGCTGCGCTATTAACGGCTGAGTTCGGTACAAAATTTAGCAAAATTGTGCGAAAATTTCGCAAACTTTTATGCAAAATTATGAAATATTATGCGAAATTTCGGCCCACCACTGCCACACTTCTGCGGCCTGGGGAGCTTTCTGCATCTGCGCAGGTGCAGAACGATCCCAGCGTCAGGGACGCGATGGGGCATACGTGTGCAGCCAGGCCATGCCTCCACAGCGGAAGATCCTGCCAGCCCAGGAGGATGATCAAGGGCCGGTCAGTCTGAAGGGAGCTGGAGGAAGCCCCAGGGATGTATCATTATTTTTTTGTTGTTGTTCGTTTCAGGTCTCGGGTTCCCTTTAAAGAAAACCTGTAACTAAAAAAACTCCCCTGGAGGGTACTTACCTCGGGTGGGGGAAGCCTCCGGATCCTATTGAGGTTTCCCCTGTCCTCCTCGGTCCCACGGTGGTCTCGCTGTGCCCCTCCGAACAGCGGGGATGTAAATATTTACCTTCCCGGCTCCAGCGCAGACGCAGTATTGGCTCTCTGCCTCGGAGATAGGCGAAAATAGCCGATCGCTGATGGGCCGCTCTACTGAGCAGGCGCAAGTCTCCTATCTCTGTGTAGAGAGCTGCAGCAGCGCCCCCGCTGGAGACAGGGAAGGTAAATAAATCAGCTTTTATCAGGCTTATCCAGGGAGGATTCCGGGACACTTCGGGGGAACCAGCGCTGGATTGCCTGCAGCTACAGGGGAGGGGGAAGTCTCATTGGGACCCGGAGGCTTCCCCCTTCCGAGGTCAGTACCCCCAGGGGATGCTTTTTTTTGTTACAGTGTCTCTTTAAAGCTCACAGGAAGTGAGATTTCAAGACCTCTTTCTTTCTGCACAAGCAGCCAGCAAGTTGCAGGGGTCTTATATCGGTGTGATAGGTGCACAGCTGCAGGCAATCACAGCTATAAAACAGATTTTTTTTTTTAGATTTGAAGCCCGCAGTGCCGAACGCAACACATATATTTCACACTAAACAACACGCGTGCCTTCCAGAATTTAACAACTTCAATTTTGGGGTTTAGCTGAGCCGTAAAATCCTCTCCTGTTCGGTGCATATTATTTGTTATAAGGCCACAAAATAACGGATGCCGGAACATTTGTAAGAAAAGAAAATGTTGGCATGCTGATATAAAACATTCAGCGGTGGCTGCCATAAAAACGCTACGAAGCCTTCATCGATATTCAGCAGCTCGGGGTCTATCTCTCGCAAAAACAAGGCCAGCGAGGAGGAAATGACACCCACAGATTTATACGCTGACATCTGGTCCGAAATCAGAGAAAGTTACATCTAATTTCTCAACGAGGCGGCGTATCAGAGAGAGGCGTCCAACATCCATTACATAACTTTTATCTTCTGCTGAACGGCGTGTAATCTCGGCGAGGCTCGCGTTCCATCGCGCCGTGTGGGTTACCTTGGCACACGCGGACGAGCTGACGCCCCGGGGGGCCCAGATAGCTCCTCAGAAGATTGTCACCCTCGTTTCTCGTTAATTATTCCTAACTAGAGATTATATGCCAACTGGCAGAACGTTCTGAGGGCTTGCGTGTACCTTGGAAGAGTTCCATCGTCTCCGGGAATCTTCATCTGAGACTTTTTGGAAAGAAGAGAAGATGAGTCTCTAAACTGGACATATGGCTCCGAGGGTTCTGTTTGTTGATTGACAGGAAGATAACGTTACCGTGTGCCGAACTCAAACAGCTCCAGTTGGTGATCAATAGACGGCTGACACCTGAGCACAGTTTACTGATGTTCTTCATGGGGAACTCTGAGCAAAAATATATCAAAAAATACAAAAAATGTGCATGGATCCATTTCCAAGTAAAAAATTTACAGCTATTTGGAATTATTATTATTGATTAATAAAGCCTTATCATATTATGTGGTGCTGTACAGAGCAAGATACAAATACAGGGCATGTCATAATACAGACAATGGCCAGGGGCGTAACCATAGATGCAGCTGCAAGGGGCCCCGAAGCCACCGGTGGCCCCGTCCTGAGAGACTGACAACTAAGGGCAGGGATACAAAAAGCGTTTTGCTCTCTGCACAATTGTTCTCATGACTGCATCTGCTCAGCCACAAGGAGTCATACAAAGTTTTGTAGACAGTCCATATTCAGTATTCAGCAGGGTCTTGTGTACAGCGCTGTTCTACCCCCCGCCTTTCTGGGAGAGGGGTTTGGCGGGAGGAGGCCCCATCCAAAGTTTTGCAGGGGGCCCAGTGATTTCTAGTTACGCCCCTGACAATGGCATTTAGAAAATATAGACACTGGTATATAATAAATAATAACAGTCACAAATACAGCATGATGAACAAGATGTATAGCAAATATAAAGACACAAAAGGGTGAGAGAGCCCTGCCCTTGTGAGCTTACACTCTACAGGAATAGGTAGGAAACAAGAGGTGGGGGTGATATATAATATGTATAGCTAGAGGCAGTGTGTTTAGGTTATTTAGTAGGAGTACAACTTGGCTAGAGGGGGGAATGGCCTAAGGGAGAGCGTATGCTTGTCGGAAAAAATGAGTTTTAGGGAGAGCTTAAAGATTTCAAAGGTTAGAGAGTGACACGTGTTGTGGAACGGAATTCCATGGGAGAGGTGAAGCATGTGAGAAATCTTGTATACGTAAATGTGAGGAGATGATTCTAGAGGAGGACAATAGAAGCGTGTGTGCAGATCTGAGATTGCGGTTGGGTTGGTATCTGGAAATTAGTAAGGATATGTACAGGGGAGAGAGATTGTGGAGAGCTTTGTAGGTCAGGGTTAGGAGTCGGAACTGGATCCTCTGGGTAATTGGCAGCCAGTGAAGATCTTGGCAGAGAGGGTCAGCAGAGGAAGAGCGAGAGGAGAGATGAATGAGACGAGCAAAAAATGATATATATATATAGTCCAAACGAGACATTATAAAAGCATATATCAACATTTCAGTCGTGTCCCGAGTATATCACTTACCTTTCCTTCTCACTTCATCTACCCGGGTCTCAGTAGAGTTCACTCAGAGACAGTGACAAAACACACTAGGGTCTAACTAGTAATGAGTGACAATTACAATTTTTGGTGAAACGTTTTTAAAGTCACAGGCACATGTGGAAAATATTTTTGCAAAAGTTCACATATTTGTGGATTTTTTTCACAGGTACAATCACAAATGGTATTCTTTAATGGTGCAAATTAACCAATGAAATATGATCTTTTCTATTGATCTTATTAAAAATACGATTGTTCATTAACCACTTTGCGTCCCTAAATGCAGATAACATAAAATAATTCTTAGGAAAAAGTACCACCCAAAGAAAGCCTAATTTATGGCAAATAATACAATATACAGATCATTTCAGTGTAATAATCTATATATATAAAATCGGATGTATGTGTGTGTGTGTGTGTGTATGTGTGTATGTGCCGCGATCACTCGAAAACGGCTGGACCGATTTGAACGAAACTTGGTATACAGATCCCTTACTACCTGGGATGATATGTTCTGGGGGTCTTGCGGCCCCCCTGCACACCTGGGCGGAGCTACAAACAGCAAATCAGATTTCACCCATTCAAGTCAATGGAAAAATGTAAAAGGCTGCCATTCTCACAGTAATCAAGCCAGAGTCCCCACACTTGGCACAGTTGGTCACTTGGTGACTGAGGTTACAAATCCAGGAAAAGTGGGCGGAGCATAAAACAGCCAATAAAAATTCAGCCATTCATTTTAAATGGGAAAATGTAAACTGCAGCCATTCTTACACTGTTAATCGCAGGGTTCTCAAACTTGCCACACTTGGTCACTGGGTGAATAAGATTACGATTTAGGAAAGTGGGTGGAGCCTACAACAGCCAATCAAAATTCACCTATTGCGTTTAAAGGGGAATATTTAAACTGCTGCCATTCTTACACTGTTTATGGCAGAGGTTTCAGACTTGCTGCAGTCAGTCATTGGGTGACTGGGGTCCAAATTCACTAAAGGGGCGTGGCCAAAAACAGCCAATCAGATTTCTTTGCTGGATAAACTGCTTCCATTCACAGATTGTTGATGCCAGGAACCTGAAAGCTTACAAAATTGGTCATTGAGTGACTGTGTGACAAAGTTACACAAAGTGGGCGGAGCCAAAAACAAATTTTACTGGGAAAATATAAACTGCAGCCATTCTTACACTGTTAATGGCAGGGTTGTCAAACTTTGCACAGTTGGTCGTTGGGTGAATGAAATTAAGATTTTGGAAAGTGGGTGGAGCCTACAACAGCCAATCAAAATTCAACTTTTGATTTTCAAAGGGAATATTTAAACTGCTATCATTTTTATACTGTTAATAGCAGATGCCTCAACCCTGGTACAGTTGGTTACTGGGTGACTGGGGTTCAAATTCAGAAAGGGGTGGAGCCACGAATAGCCAATCAGATATACAAAGTATTGATAACAAGTACCCCAAAGCTGATAAACTTGGTAATTGAGTGACTATATGTCAAGGTTACAAAAAGTGGGCGGTGCCAGAAACTTAATTTTTTACATGGCAGGGTTCCCAAACTTGACGCAATTGGCCACTGGGTGCCTGGGATTATTATTCAGAAATGTGGGTGGAGCCTACAACAGCCAATCAAAATTCACCTATTGATTTTCATGGGGAATATTTACATTGCTACCATTCTTACACTGCTAATGGCAGAGGCCTTAAACCTGATACAGTCAGTAATTGGGTGAATGGGGACCAAATTCACTAAAGGGGGTGGAGGCACAAACAGCCAATCATATTTCTTAGATTGATTTCAGCCATTCTGTTATTGGCAGGGTTCTCAAACTTGACACAGTTGGCCACTGGGTGACTAGGATTAATATTCAGGAAAGTGGGTGGAGCGTACAGCGGCCAATCAAAATTCATCTTTTGATTTTCAAGGGGAATATTTACATTGCTGCCATTCTTGCACTGTTAATGGCACAGATTATTATACAGATAAGTGGGTGGAGCCTAAAAAAAGCCAATCAGAATTCACCAGTTGATTTTCAAGGGGAATATTAAAATGACTGCCATTCTTGCACTGTTAATGGCACAAGCCTCAAACTTGATACAGTTGGTCATTGGGTCACTGGGGTTCAAATTCAGAAAAGGGGATAGAGCAGGCATGGGCAAACTTGGCCCTCCAGCTGTTGAGGAACTACAAGTCCCACAATGCATTGCAGGAGTCTGACAGCCACAGTCATGACTCATAAAGGCAAATGCATTGTGGGATTTGTAGTTCCTTAACAGCTGGAGGGCCAAGTTTGCCCATGCCTGGGATATAGCCACAAACCGCCAATCAGATGTGTTTCATTTCACTGGGAAAATACAAATTATTGATGCCAAGGACCAAAAGCTCACAAACATGGTCATTGAGTGACTCTGTGTCCAGGTTACAAAAAGTGGGCGGAGCCAAAAACAAATTTCACTGGGAAAATGTAGACTGCAGCCCTTCTTACACTGTTAATGGCAGGGATCTCAAACTTTGCCAAGATGGTCACTGGGTGACTGAGATAAATATTCAGGGAAGTGGGTGGAGCCTATCATAGCCAATCAAAATTCACCTGTTGATTTTCAAGGGGAATATTTAAATTGCTGCCATTTTTACACTGTTAATAGCAGATGCCTCAAACCTGCTACAGTTGGTCATTGGGTGACTGGGGTTCAAATGCTGGAGAGGGGCGGAGCCACAAACAGCCTATCTGATTTGTTTAATTTCTATGGGAATATACAAATTATTGATGCCAAAGACCCCAAAGCCAGGGGCGTAGCAATAGGGGTTGCAGAGGTTGCGACCGCATCGGGGCCCTTGGGCCAGAGGGGCCCCGAAGGGCCCTCCCTCAACTACAGTATTAGATCTCTATTGCTCCTGTGCTCATAATAATGACTTCTATGGATACTTTGAATAGTGGTTATCATTAACAAACTGTTCCATCCTTCTTGCACCTCTTCCATCCCCTTCTTGCACCTCTGCCACTGTAGTTGCCATTGGTAGGTTTTGGTGCGCCGTATCAATTGTTATGTATAGAGTGTTTGGGGGGCCCCATTGTAAAACTTGCATCGGGGCCCACAGCTCCTTAGCTACGCCACTGCCCAAAGCTCACAAACTTGGTCATTGAGTGTCCGTGCATTAGGGTTAGAAAAAGTGGGCGGAGCCAAAACCGGTCAAATACATACACGGGCAGGCAGTTCCAGGTCATTAGTGGGCGGAGACAAATACAAATTTCACTGGGAAAATGTATACTGCAGCCATTCTTACACTGTTAATGGCAGGGTTCTCAAACTTTACACAGTTGGTCACTGGGTGACTGGGTTTAATATTCAGAAAAGTGGGTGGAGCCTACAAAAGTGAATCAAACTTCACCTATTGCTTCTCAAGGGGAATATTTAATTGCTGCCATTCTTGCACTGTTAATGGCACAGGCCTCAAACCTGCTACAGTTGGTCATTGGGTGACTGGGGTTCAAATTCAGAAAAGGGGGTGGAGCCAGAAACAGCCAATCAGATTTTTTTTTTCATTTCAATGCAAATTATTGATTCCAAAGACAGCAAAGCTCACAAACTTGGTCAGTGAGTAATTGTGTGTTAGGGTTAGAAAAAGTGGGCGGAGCCAACACTAGCCAAATACATTCCCGGGCAACGCCGGGCAACCAGCTAGTTAACAATAAAGTTATTAATAAACAATGAATGGGAGGAGCATGATGTGAGAATTGCTCTGGTTTTTAAGGGGGGGGGGGGGGAACCTGTGGTTGGGAAGTGGTTAAAAGCTGTCCTGAAGGAAATTTACCTCAAGTGGAATAAAATTATTTTGCTTATCTTTGTTTTTTTATTTTCCTCATGTTTGTGAGGGTGTTGTCATTTTATTTTTTCCTGTAATTTATGTAGGTATCTCTCTTTGGTTACAGGAAGGTGAAATCACTACAGTCTATGAAAAGTCCGTGTTCTGGGTCCCGGCTCAGGAACCAATCCAAGATCGGGAATTCATGAAGGATTCCAAAATCTCGGAGATGTGTAACAATGTATCAGTGCATTGGATTTACCCCTCAGCCCCAGCAGGTAGGAGGAGTTCAGTGATGGTCCGAGAATATCTCCTGCCCACCAGGCCTGGCGTTACAGAGCTTCCCTGTGGCTACTGAGCACCTATAGAGCGTCCAAGCGCTGTGCGCTCTCTACAAATACGTATGGGATGAAGGAAGATAGACTGGGTGTCTGTTCACCTGAATACTGCCTAACGAGTGAATAAACATCTACTCATATCTTTCTTTTAGCCATCCACAATCTCTCCCCCCTCGATGAAACACATAGCACCCACACCAGGCCTATAAGCACAGATGTCCTGAGACTTTAGACATTGCCCTTCATGGACCTACAAACCCCTGCTGGACTGCGCCGTAAGTGTGCTGGGTGGCCCAGCTGTCACCCCTCTCCTACTTCTCCTGCCCAGTGTATGTGGCTACAGGTGCCCCTTAGGGTTAGGTAGCCAGAGGTACCCTCAGTATTAATTAGCTAGAGGTGCCCCAGTGAAATGCAGAGAGCCATGTGAGTAACCTCTCATTTACACTCTGCTCAGGACTCTGTATGGTGTAGGGGGAGGGAAGTGGGCCACCTTTCCACCATCATGCGCCTGTAGGCATGTGCCTACAGTGCCTTATGGTAAAGCCGGCCCCTGACCCACCTCCACCAGCACCCACAGCACCCTGCCCTGAAACCCCTGGCAACTCCTGCACTATCGCACGATAACCCCCTCGGCAGGGGTTAGATGTGGCAGTGCAGGTGGATGCCAGGGGTGTCAGGGCGGGGTGCTGTGGGTGCCAGTGGGGGTGTGTGCTAAGTGATTTGGTGGTGGTGGTGAGGGGGGGGGAGTTGGGTGAGAGATTGTGTGTGCTGACGGCAGTCACAGTGCCGGGGCCTGCCAGATATTCTCAAAAATTTCAAGGTCTTTTTGAAAGATTTTTTTCCCCTTGTTCCCACTGTTCTCCTTAAAGAAAATCTATGAAACTCCCCCCCCCTCCCCCAGGGGACACTAATCTCGGGAGGGGGAAGCCTCTGGACCCTAATTAGACTTCCACCATCCTCTTTACCCTCCAGAATCCAGCGCTGGCAGCCCTCGAACACTGGCAAGGTAAATACCTACCGTAATCCTGCACAGGAGCAGTAGCGGTTTTCTGATTGGGCTCAGACAGAAATAGTTGAGCCCGATCGGCCTGCACAGTAGAGCGAAGCTGATCGGCTATTTCTGCCTGAGCCTGATCAGAAAGCCGCTACTGCGCCTGTGCAGGATTACGGTAGGTGGTGAATATTGCAGGCGCTACTGCACCTGCGCCACAACCGACATTCATGTGTTTTCAGGGGAGCCAGCCAGGGTCGGTTCTAGACTTTTTTTCTGCCTGAGGATAACTTGAGAGGATGCGACCCCTCCCCCACCCCCGATTTGGAATGATCGCACAGCTCCCGACAATTTACTCTGCTTCATTTAATGTTCTCACATGACATGCTGCAGCTCAACACAAGAACACACCGGCCGGCTGTGAATCTGTGAACAACTGCTCACCCTCAGCCACTCCAGTCCTCCTCTGTCAGGACAGCAGTGCCACCTTCCCCCTTCTGCTGTGCAAGTCACATGTAACACTGCTGCTCTCCTGCCTCCCTCCTCACTCACTCCTCACACAGCACAACAAGCTGCTTTTCCCCAATGCTGCTCTCCTGCCTCCTCCCCTCCTCACTCACTGTCAGACTCCTCACACAGCACAACATGCTGCTTTTCCCCAATGATGCTCTCCTGCCTCCTCCCTCCTCACTCACTATCAGACTCCTCACACAGCACAACGAGCTGCTTTTCCCCAATGCTGCTCTCCTGCCTCCCCCTCCTCACTCACTGTCAGACTCCTCACACAGCACAACAAGCTGCTTTTCCCCAATGCTGCTCTCCTGCCTGCCCCCTCCACACTCACTGTCAGACTCCTCATACAGCACAACAAGCTGCTTTTTCCCAATGCTGCTCTCCTGCCTCCCCTCTCCTCACTCACTGTCAGACTCCTCACACAGCACAACAAGCTGCTTTCCCCAATGCTGCTCTCCTGCCTCCCCCTCCTCACTCACTGTCAGACTCCTCACACAGCACAACAAGCTGCTTTCCCCAATGCTGCTCTCCTGCCTCCCCCTCCTCACTCACTGTCACACTCCTCACACAGCACAACAAGCTGCTTTTCCCCAATGATGACTTCTTCACCTCACTCTCCTCACTCACTGTCAGACTCCTCACACAGCACAACAAGCTGCTTTTCCCCAATGCTGCTCTCCTGCCTCCCCCCTCCTCACTCACTGTCAGACTCCTCACACAGCACAACAAGCTGCTTTTCCCCAATGATGACCTCTTCACCTCGCTCTCCTCTTGCTTCTCCTCCTGCTCTGACTGCATGCTGTTAGTGTAAACACAGTACAAACATGCCGCTCCTGTAATCTCTGTGCCTGATGCAAATGTTTCACCTTTCTTCATAAGAGAAGGGAGAACAGGAGAGGCTTAGGAGAACAGGGAAAGTCTCATTAGGATCCAGAAACTTCCCCCTCCCGAAATAAGAATCCCTCAGGGGGAGGCGGGTCGTTACAGAGTCTCTTTAAAGAGACTCTGTAACAACAAAAACCTCCCCTGGGGGGTACTCACCACGGGTGGGGGAAGCCTCCGGATCCTAATGAGGCTTCCCACGCCGTCCTCTGTCCCACGGGGGTCTCGCCGCAGCCCTCCGAACAGCCGGCGACTGTGCCGACTGTCAGTTCAATATTTACCTTTGCTGGCTCCAGCTGGGGCGCTGTGGCTGCTTTCGGCACGGAAATAGACGGAAATACCCGATCCCCGTCGGGTCCGCTCTACTGCGCAGGCGCCGGAAACTTGCGCCTGCGCAGTAGAGCAGACCCGACGGCGATCGGGTATTTCCGCCTACTTCGGCGCCGACAGCCATCAGAGCGCCTGCGCAGGAGCCAGGAAGGTAAATATTGCGTCACGGCTGTACGGAGGGCTACAGCGAGACCCCTGAGGGACGCAGGACGGCGTGGGAAGCCTCATTAGGATCCTGAGGCTTCCCCCACCCGAGGTGAGTACCCCCCAGGGGCCGTTTTGTCGTTACAGTTCCTCTTTAACATAATTAGCAAATTTGGTGATTCTAGCATATATGGGGGCTTTGCTATTAACCCCTAAAGTAGGCACCATTGACTTCAATGTTCCCGGTCATTCGCAAGAACATCTCCGGAACGGATACTCAACAAACTTATCGCAATAACATAAGAGGCGTTTCCGCCCATCCCTGCCTGTCAGGAGCAGCGGCAGATTTCCCAACAAGTATTTAGACAAAGATGTACTTAGGTGTACCGTTCCATCACAAACAATGGATTATTTATAAATCGCATTAATACGGCGACAAAACAAACCGCATTGAAAGTGGTGTGAAAACCCGAAGGAGCTCTCTGCCTCCGTGCATCTGAATATCACAGCAATCTGGAGGCTGCAGCTCAGCATAAGTGGGTCAGGCCGGGACGCTTCTCTCCAGTTAATTCTGAAGCTTCTCTTCTTCTCGAGTCTCTCAGTTGTTTTATTAAAAAGATGTCACTCGCTAAACAGAGATGAATGACCCAATAACAGGCTGAAGCTCTTCTCTTTCCTTTCAGCTTCTGAGTTCCAGGACTTTGATGATGGAGAGGAGGATGGATCTCCATCCAGACACGATCATCGGGAAGGAAAACAGGGCAATAAACGCCAGGGCAGATCGCTGACCGAAGAGGACCAGCCTATCAATGACTACGTGAGTACCGTTTCTGTCTCTTCTCTGTAGGGAAGGTCGGTTGTAGACCTCTTGCCGCCTGAGGCAAACTTCTGAGGATGCCGCCCCCCCCCCTATCCTCTCAGTATAGGTATTATAGCTGCCCACCTCCCATCTCACCTCTGCTACTGCTGTGCTGAGGGCATAGATTGCTCTCGCTCCCGCCATTCGCCTCATCTCGTCCTGGCAGGCTCGCCTCCAGTCTCCAACATAATGAGTCACCATCGATCCTGGTGGGGGCGTGAGCGGTGGACACCATCCATGATAGGCAGGGCGGGCAGCAGGCAGAGTGACTCTTCCGGTCACTTCTGGATTCTGCCTCCGCCTACGCCCGGCACCCGTCGTCATGAAGGGATGCCGGCAGCCAGGGTGGTGGCAGAGCGCAGGGGCTAGGGGGGTCCCGGAGCAGTCCGACCGGGTGATGTCCAGGCAGGCAGCGGTAAAGCGTGTGGTGACAGAGGCCAGGCGCACTCATTTCCTCTTTCTGCCTAGCACCGCCCCACTACTTCCGCCACCTGAGGAACCTGCCTCACTCCTCATGGGCAGCCCAGGGCTGTCCGTAGAGAAGGTCGGTATTTTCTGAACAACATGGATGCCGTGTAGCTCAGCCAGATGTTCAGTCTATTGATACAAGATGAAACGAAACACAAAAGGGGTGGGTGGACATAGAAGGGGAGTCTTAAAATGGGGGAGCAACACAGGGAAGAGGAAGGCTGTTGCCCAAAGGAGCTGGACAACAAAGTAAGATGAGAGATTAACGGTTACTTAGTGCTAGGCCAGGCAGGGCAGGGTGAGGCAGAGTAGTACTAGGCCAGGTAAGGCAGGGTGAGGCAAATCAGTGCTAGGCTGGGCAGGGCAGAGTGAGGCAGAGCATTGCTAGGTCAGACAGTGCATGGTGATGCAGAGCAGTGCTAGGCCAGGCAGAGCAGGGTGAGGCAGAGCAGTGCTAGGTCAGACAGTGCATGGTGATGCAGAGCAGTGCTAGGCCAGGCAGGGCAGGGTGACGCAGAGCAGTGCTAGGCCAGGCAAGGCAGGGTGAGGCAAATCAGTGCTAGGCCAGGTAGGGCAAGGTGGACAAAGCAGTGCTAGGTCAGACAGTGCAGGGTGATGCAGAGCAGTGCTAGGCCAGGCAGGGAAGGGTGAAGCAGAGCAGTGCTAGGCCAGGCAGGGCAGGGTGATGCAGAGCAGTGCTAGGCCAGACAGGGCAGGGTGATGCAGAGCAGTACTAGGCCAGACAGGGAAGGGTGAAGCAGAGCAGTGCTAGGCCAGGCAGGGCAGGGTGATGCAGAGCAGTGCTAGGCCAGGCAAGGCAGAGTGAGGCAAATCAGTGCTAGGGAGGGCAGGGTGACACAGAGCAGTGCTAGGCCAGGCAGGGCAGGGTGAGGCAGAGCAGTGCTAGGCCAGGCAGGGCAGGGTGATGCAGAGCAGTGCTAGGCCAGACAAGGCAGAGTGAGGCAAATCAGTGCTAGGCCAGGCAGGGCAGGGCAGGGTGACACAGAGCATTGCAGAGCAGGGACAAGGTCCTCCAGCACCCAAGGCTGAGACACCAAATTGCGCCCCTTCATCCCTCCCACCCCAGCCATCACACACTGATTGCTATTAGACTAAGAGGGCCACAGGGCCCACAACCTCCCCAACACCTTAATATAGAGTGACCATACGTCCCAGATTACCTGGGACGGGTCCCAGATTCGGGGTCCCCTGTCCCAGGCTGGCTTGGGTCCCAGGAAAAGTCCCACTTTTAGATGCAGGACGTCCCAGCTGCGGGAGTATGTGACATCAGTGTTCCGTCCTCGGCCCACCGCCGCCCTGCTCTGCCCTGCTGCTACTGCTCCCCTCCCTCCCTGTCTTCTGCCTGCATTGAATTGGCTAACAACTGGATTCCTGTCGCAGTCTGCCCCGCCCCCCGCTGTTTAAAGGGAACCTAAACTGAGAGGGGTATGGATTTTTCTTTTAAACAATACCAGTTGCCTGGCAGCCTTGTTGCTCTCTATGGCTGCAGAAGTGGCTGAATGACACACCTGAAACAAGCATGCAGCTAATCCAGTCTGACTTCAGTCAGAGCTAGAGTGACCAGACGTCCCGGATTGCCCGGGACACGTCCCGGATTCGGGGTCCGCTGTCCCAGGCTTAATGAGGTCCCGGGAAACGTCCCGCTTTCAGCAGCGGGACGTCCCGGCCTCGGGACTCTGGCCACTCTCTCCTCAATGAACTGGCAGCGGCGTCTATAGACGCCGTGCCAGTTCATTGCCCGCAGCCCCGCTCCAGCCTCGTCTTCCGGTGTCTGTTTCCGACACCGGCAGGCGAGCAGGGCTACGGCAAGATGGCTGCCGAAGCCCTGTACTGGAGACCTATTTGTGTCACTAGTACAGGGCTTCGGGCGCCATCTTGCCGTAGCCCTGTCAGCGCGGGAGAGAAGAGCAGGAGGAGGAAGACGGTCCCGGGACGGAGCAGCGCGCCAGAGGCCGGACACTTCTGCCAGGTGAGTAAATGCTTTCTTTTCCAGGTGAAATGTTTGCCCACATTGTTTCTTTTCCAGGTGAAATGTTTGCCCGCATTGTTTCTTTTCCAGGTGAAATGTTTGCCCGCATTGTTTCTTTTCCAGGTGAAATGTTTGCCCGCATTGTTTCTTTTCCAGGTGAAATGTTTGCCCGCATTGTTTCTTTTCTGGTGAAATGTTTGCCCGCATTGTTTCTTTTCCAGGTGAAATGTTTGCCCGCATTGTTTCTTTTCCAGGTGAAATGTTTGCCCGCATTGTTTCTTTTCTGGCGAAATGTTTGCCCGCAGTGCGTTTCTTTTCTGGCGAAATGTTTGCCCGCATTGCGTTTCTTTTCTGGTGAAATGTTTGGCCGCAGTGCGTTTCTTTTCTGGTGAAATGTTTGCCCGCAGTGCGTTTCTTTTCTGGTGAAATGTTTGGCCGCAGTGCGTTTCTTTTCTGGTGAAATGTTTGGCCGCAGTGCGTTTCTTTTCTGGTGAAATGTTTGCCCGCAGTGCGTTTATTTTGTACTGACATGTTGCCCGCATTGCGTTTATTTTGTACTGACATGTTTGCCCGCATTGCATTTATTTTATACTGACATGTTGCCTATTGCGTTTATTTTCTGGTGTCCGGGGTAACTGTTACTGCATTTATTATTTAATGGTCATAGATGGCTATGTTTGCTGCTTTGTGGTTACGGTATACTATTAGCATCACACAGTTTCTGCACACCCATGATGCAAAGTCTCGTTTGTCCACATCATGGCGTAAACACTGCTTTCTTATGCCTCGCTGTTACATCATTACGTTAGCTCCGCCCATACAATGTCATGGCCACGGCCATTTTTTCGGCGCGGCGCGCTGCGCGCGCCGCAGCCGCCCTCCCCCAGTCTTCGCCGCTGCGTGCTCCTCACTCCTTCCCACTTTTCGCCGCGGCGCGCTGCGCGCGCCGCCCCCCCCCCACGCCCCCCCCCCCCCCTGTCCCAGGTTGGACCCACAAAAATATGGTCACTCTACTTAATATCTAGTTATCTGGCTTGCAGTCACTGCTATGTATCCCCTTTTCTTATTTCTTTCTGCTTAATACACAATTAGGAGTGACAGCTGAATTAATTGTGCGCCCCCTCCTACACTGCGCCCTGAGGCTGGAGCCTCTCCAGCCTATGCCTCGGCCCGGCCCTGGAGCATTGCTAGGCCAGGCAGGGCAGGGTGAGGCAGAGCAGTGCTAGACCAAGCAGGGCAGGGTGACGCAGAGCAGTGCTAGGCCAGGCAGGGAAGGGTGAAGCAGAGCAGTGCTAGGCCAGGCAAGGGAGGGTGAGACAAATCAGTGCTAGGCCAGACAGGGAAAGGTGATGAAGAGCAGTGCTAGGCCAGGCAGGGTGAGGCAATGCAGTGCTAGGCCAGGCAGGGTGAGGCAGAGCAGTGCTAGGCCAGGCTGGGCGAGGTGAGGCAGAGCAGTGCTAGGGCAGACAGGAACAGAGTGATGCAGAGCAATTCTGGACCAGACAGGGCAGGGAGAGGCAGAGCAGTGTTAGGCCAGGCAGGGCAGGGTGAGGCAGAGCAGTGCTAGGTCAGACAGGACAGGGTGAGACAGAGCAGTGCAAGACAGAGCAGTGCTAGGCCAGGCAGAGCAGGGTGATGCAGAGCAGTGCTAGGCCAGACAAGGCAGAGTGAGGCAAATCAGTGCTAGGCCAGGCAGGGCAGGGCAGGGTGACACAGAGCATTGCTAGGCCAGGCAGGGCAGGGTGAGGCAGAGCAGTGCTAGACCAAGCAGGGCAGGGTGACGCAGAGCAGTGCTAGGCCAGGCAGGGAAGGGTGAAGCAGAGCAGTGTTAGGCCAGGCAAGGGAGGGTGAGACAAATCAGTGCTAGGCCAGACAGGGAAAGGTGATGAAGAGCAGTGCTAGGCCAGGCAGGGTGAGGCAATGCAGTGCTAGGCCAGGCAGGGTGAGGCAGAGCAGTGCTAGGCCAGGCTGGGCGAGGTGAGGCAGAGCAGTGCTAGGGCAGACAGGAACAGAGTGATGCAGAGCAATTCTGGACCAGACAGGGCAGGGAGAGGCAGAGCAGTGCTAGGCCAGGCAGGACAGGGTGAGACAGAACAGTGCAAGACAGAGCAGTGCTAGGCCAGACAGGGCAGGGTGAGGCAGAGCAGTGCTAGGCCAGGCAGGGCAGGGTGAGGCAGAGCAGTGCTAGGCCAGGCAGGACAAGGTGAGGCAGAGCAGTGCTAGGCCAGGCAGGGCAGGGTGGGGCAAATCAGTGCTAGGCCAGGCAGGGCAGGGTGAGGCAGAGCAGTGCTAGGCCAGGCAGGGCAGGGTGAGGCAGAGCAGTGCTAGGCCAGGCAGGGCAGGGTGGGGCAAATCAGTGCTAGGCCAGACAGGGCAGGGTGAGGCAGAGCAGTGCTAGGCCAGGCAGGGCAGGGTGGGACAGAGCAGTGCTAGGCCAGGCAGGGCAGGGTGAGGCTTAGCAGTGTAAGGCCAGGCAGGGCAAGGTGAGGCAAACTAGTGCTAAGCCAGGCAGGGCATGGTAAGGCAGAACAGGATGAGGCAGAGCAGTGCTAGGCCAGGCAGAGTTGAAGGGAAAGGTGGGCAGGACAAGAGAAAACAAGGAGGAGCTAATCACTTTCCACCATACTGTGTGCTGCACTTTGTATAAATTCCATTAGTGTTAAACAAAGTATACATCTTGCATATGTTACGGTACATTTGCACCAACAGTCAGCTGCATTTAGAATGAATATAGCACCCGTGGTTTCCTGTGCAGCTGCGTGTAACAGACGCGTTCTGCACTTCAATGTAAATAACGAATGGCGCCGTTCTTAATAGTCTTACAGCAGAGATCTGACGCGCCTTTGGACTTGCAGAATCTAGGCGAGCGCTAACAGGACTGATTCGCAACCTGGGTAATTAAAGGAACAGTAGCGGATCATAACTGGATTAAAAGAACCAAAATACGAGTAATGAGTCGATGTTGCCAGACCGCGACGCTTAAAAGATCGATGACTGAGAAAAAAAAAGACAAAAAAATGAGGCACGCCTTTCATGTCTGTAGACGTAACTGTCAAATCGCTGACTCTGATAAGCCTTTATCTCTTTACATGATGAAACGCAAGGTGTTAAAAGAAGAAAAACAAAATAAAATAAAAAAATTACCAAAAAAAAAAATTATAATTCCCACGTTCGTCTTCAAATCGAGCCGGGGCAGAGTACATCAAGAGCTGCGTCTCCTAACAGATGGATCATCAATATTCATTATGCGGGCGACACATTGACAGCCAACCCTTTTATCGTATCTGCCGCTGAACGCCGCTTTGCTGATTGTTGCGCTGACAGATGTTGCGAAATAAGAAAATGAAATATATGGAGATGTCACCGAATTCCGCGTGAGTCATCTCAGCCGCGACTTTCAACGGCCTTCCGCAATCTGATAGGAGTTAAAGGAGACCTGCAGCGTCATCACAGCGATAGATCGCTACTCTTTGCCTCAAGTGGTGCTGATACTTCAATGATTGGTAACTCACTGATACTGTCAGCCCAGTACTTGCTTATCGCTTACCAAATCTTCTTTTACTGCTTGCAGTTGACCTCGTGCCAAAAAAGTCCCTTCTCAGCGCCACTTCCCTAAGTTTAAGCAGGGCAAGCAATCAGGGCCACAACCAGGTACTGTAGGCACATGACTAGAGGAACCTGAGTGTCTCCCTCCTTTCTTCCCTAGGTAAATGAGAGGTTACTTACCCTGATCTCAGCATTCCACTGATGAGATCTCCCTTCAGTCTGGAGCTCCAGGGGCAAACTCAGGATTTTCAAGGGGGGGGGGGGGGGGGGGGATTCCTGAAAGGTCTTCCTCAGCAAAGCACAATACAGTATAATAATATGGCAGGACATCATACTGGATACACATAATGCAATTTCCCGTCTGACTGACAGGATCTGACAGTTATTTCCTAAATATCTGATCTGCTCCCAAGTAGTTTGGATACAGATAATAATGAGGACAGCCGACATTGCTAATGAAGGGGTAAGTGAATCATTCACACAGCAGGGAACAGGGCTGTGCCCATACCTGACTCTGTTAAGTTCCCTAGAGCTGCTCCATGCTCTGTACACATGCTGCTGCTCCATGCTCTGTACACACGCTGCTGCTCCATGCTCTGTACACACACTGCTGCTCCATGCTCTGTACACACGCTACTTCAGCGCAGATTCACTTATGTCCACCACCAAGAGCACCATAAAAACAGATGCGCTTACCAGATCCTTACAGACCTTAACTACAGGGTCTGTAATATGGCTATATGAGGTCAGCAGCAGGTGTCTTCGCAGCCGGCCTCCTCTCCAGATAGATATAACAATTCAAATCCTCACATGCAGAGTTTCATCAAATTTGAAGCATGCAAAGAAACAATACACATCTAAGCCCCTGATGAAACTTTTGACAGTGAAACCGGTCGGGTGAGGCGGACGTGTTGCTGGACGGCGTCCTATGATCTTTTGTGCTGTTTTCATTGTGGGTCCCTGTAACAAGGGCCCAGATGTGAGTGACTTTTAAAACTTTTTATGCTGTTTTTATTGAGCTATTAAAATCCCTATAGATACGCTTAGATGTGTATTGTTTCTTTGCATGCTTCAAATTTGATGAAACTCTGCATGTGAGGATTTGAATTGTTATATCTATCTGGAGAGGAGGCCGGCTGCGAAGACACCTGCTGCTGACCTCATATAGCCATATTACAGACCCTGTAGTTAAGGTCTGTAAGGATCTGGTAAGCGCATCTGTTTTTATGGTGCTCTTGGTGGTGGACATAAGTGAATCTGCGCTGAAGTGTTTTATTCTACATTGATTTAAACGCTGTACTGAAGTGTTGGACTTTGGCTGCGATATACATATTTCCATATATTAGTGACTCTGGTTGCGCTGATATTATTTTGATTTTAGTCTGTACACACGCTGCTGCTCCATGCTCTGTACACACGCTGCTTCTCCATGCTCTGTACACACGCTGCTGCTCTATGCTCTGTACATACACTGCTGCTCTATGCTCTGTACACACACTGCTGCTCTATGCTCTGTACACACACTGCTGCTCCATGCTCTGTACACACGCTGCTGCTCCATGCTCTGTACACACGCTGCTTCTCCATGCTCTGTACACACGCTGCTGCTCTATGCTCTGTACATACACTGCTGCTCTATGCTCTGTACACACACTGCTGCTCCATGCTCTATACACACGCTGCTTCTCCATGCTCTGTACACACACTGCTGCTCCATGTTCTGTACACACGCTGCTTCTCCATGTTCTGTACACACGCTGCTGCTCTATGCTCTGTACATACACTGCTGCTCCATGCTCTGTACCCACGCTGCTGCTCCATGCTCTGTACACACTCTGCTGCTCCATGCTCTGTACATACACTGCTGCTCCATGCTCTGTACACACACTGCTGCTCCATGCTCTGTACACACACGCTGCTGCTCTATGCTCTGTACATACACTGCTGCTCCATGCTCTGTACACGCGCTGCTGCTCCATGCTCTGTACATACACTGCTGCTCCATGCTCTGTACATACACTGCTGCTCCATGCTCTGTACACACACTGCTGCTCCATGCTCTGTACACACACGCTGCTGCTCTATGCTCTGTACATACACTGCTGCTCCATGCTCTGTACCCACGCTGCTGCTCCATGCTCTGTACACACGCTGCTGCTCCATGCTCTGTACATACACTGCTGCTCCATGCTCTGTACACACGCTGCTGCTCCATGCTGTGTACACACGCTGCTGCTCCATGCTCTGTACATACGCTGCTGCTCCATGCTCTGTACACACACTGCTGCTCCATGCTCTGTACATACGCTGCTGCTCCATGCTCTGTACACACACTGCTGCTCCATGCTCTGTACACACACTGCTGCTCCATGCTCTGTACACACGCTGCTGCTCCATGCTATGTACACACACTGCTGCTCCATGCTCTGTACCCACACTGCTGCTCCATGCTCTGTACACATGCTGCTGCTCCATGCTCTGTACACACACTACTGCTCCATGCTCTGTACACACACTGCTGCTCCATGCTCTGTACACACACTGCTGCTCCATGCTCTGTACACACACTGCTGCTCCATGCTGTGTACACACGCTGCTGCTCCATGCTCTGTACACACACTGCTGCTCCATGCTCTGTACACACACTGCTGCTCCATGCTCTGTACACACACTGCTGCTCCATGCTCTGTACACACACTGCTGCTCCATGCTCTGTACACACACTGCTGCTCCATGCTCTGTACACACACTGCTGCTCCATGCTCTGTACACATGCTGCTGCTCCATGCACTGCTGCTCCATGCCCTGTACACACGCTGCTGCTCCATGCTCTGTACATACGCTGCTGCTCCATGCTCTGTACACACGCTGCTGCTCCATGCTCTGTACACATGCTGCTGCTCCATGCTCTGTACACATGCTGCTGCTCCATGCTCTGTACACATGCTGCTGCTTCATGCTCTGTACACACACTGCTGCTCCATGCTCTGTACATACACTGCTGCTCCATGCTCTGTACATACACTGCTACTCCATGCACTGTACACACGCTGCTGCTCCATGCTCTGTACACATGCTGCTGCTCCATGCTCTGTACACACACTGCTGCTCCATGCTCTGTACACACACTGCTGCTTCATGCTCTGTACATACGCTGCTGCTCCATGCTCTGTACACACACTGCTTCTCCATGCTCTGTACACACGCTGCTGCTCCATGCTCTGTACACATGCTGCTGCTCCATGCTCTGTACATACACTGCTGCTCCATGCTCTGTACACACACTGCTACTCCATGCTCTGTACACACACTGCTGCTCCATGCACTGCTGCTCCATGCCCTGTACACACGCTGCTGCTCCATGCTCTGTACACACGCTGCTTCTCCATGCTACATATACACGCTGCTGCTCCATGCTCTGTACACACGCTGCTGCTCCATGCTCTGTACACACGCTGCTGCTCCATGCTCTGTACACACACTGCTACTCCATGCACTGTACACACGCTGCTGCTCCATGCTCTGTACACACACTGCTGCTCCATGCTCTGTACACACACTGCTGCTCCATGCTCTGTACATATGCTGCTGCTCCATGCTCTGTACACATGCTGCTGCTCCATGCTCTGTACACACGCTGCTGCTCCATGCTCTGTACACACATTGCTACTCCATGCTCTGTACACACACTGCTGCTCCATGCTCTGTACACACACTGCTGCTCCATGCTCTGTACACATGCTGCTGCTCCATGCTCTGTACACATGCTGCTGCTCCATGCTCTGTACACACACTGCTGCTCCATGCTCTGTACACACACTGCTGCTCCATGCTCTGTACACATGCTGCTGCTCCATGCTCTGTACATACACTGCTGCCCCATGCTCTGTACACACACTGCTGCTCCATGCTCTGCACACACACTGCTGCTCCATGCTCTGTACACATGCTGCTGCTCCATGCTCTGTACACACGCTGCTGCTCCATGCTCTGTACACATGCTGCTGCTCCATGCTCTGTACACATGCTGCTGCTCCATGCTCTGTACACACACTGCTGCTCCATGCTCTGTACACACACTGCTGCTCCATGCTCTGTACACATGCTGCTGCTCCATGCTCTGTACACACGCTGCTGCTCCATGCTCTGTACACATGCTGCTGCTCCATGCTCTGTACACACGCTGCTGCTCCATGCTCTGTACACACACTGCTGCTCCATGTTCTGTACACATGCTGCTGCTCCATCCAAAGTCAACTGTAGCAGGGAAAGAAAGAGGGCAGTGCTGTGAGTTGCAGGATTTCTGCATATATTCTGGTGTCTCATCTTCTGCCTGTCCCCCAAACACTACACCTGAGGGGGGATTCTGGGCAGCTGTAATCCCCCCCTCCGTTTGCCTATGAGCTCCTCTAGCTGTTACTGAGGTTCCTCTAGGCACCTAATACTTGGGGGCACCTCTAGCTACTTAATACTGGGGATAGCTCTAGCTACCTAATACTAAGGGGCATCTGTAGCTACCTGTGACGGGCAGTAAGGTAGAAGTGACAGCTGTAACAGCCAGCACATTTGCAGTGCAGTTCAGTGAAACTTTGTAGGGTCATGGAGGGAGAAGTTTAAGGTACCAGGACATCTGTGCCTATCAGGGCCGGGCCGAGGCAGAGGCTGGAGAGGCTCCAGCCTTAGGGCGCAGTGTAGGAGGGGCGCACAACTCACTCAGCTATCATTCCCCTATTTGTGTTTGAAGCAGAGAGAAATAAGAAAAGGGGATACATGGCAGTGACTGCAAGCCAGATAACTAGAGATTAAGGTGTTGGGGAGGTTGTGGGCCCTGGGACGCCTCTTAGTCTAATAGCAATCAGTGTGTGAGGGCTGGGGTGGGAGGGATGGGGGGGCGCACTTTGGTGTCTCAGCCTTGGGTGCTGGAGGACCTTGTCCCGGCTCTGGTGCCTATAGGCTCCAGTGAGGTAAATCCGGGCCTGCACACAACTCTTACCATGCCACAGACAACCTCCTCGGTGCCCCATAGCCATAATTAACATTATGGTCTAGGGGATGGCCAAAAAGCATTGGTTGCTGAGGCACCAAAATGAGCTGCTTCATGAACGCTCCTCATTTTTACCACCAGTCTTGCACTGCAGGAGTACCCAGGTTGGGGTCACTTTTTGAGGAGGTTCTGAACTTCAACAAAAAACAGACATGACTGCCTGCAGGCCCACCCCTAGTCCATGGGAGGGCTGCATGGCCACTGCAGCATTGCAGGTCGCTGTATGGAGCTACCAGAGGGAATGAGAGGTGGAGCAAATGGACTTTCGCCTCTTGTTGATATTCTGTCCAAATTCCAGTTGTGTTCTGCTGTGTACTGAAGTCAGGAAGAAAATGGTTTGTGGTTTATTAGACATGGGGCCTGATTCACAAAGCGGTGCTAACAGTTAGCACCCTGGTGAAAAGCCCTTTATCATGCCTAAACTCAGTTTAGGCGTGATAAGTTTAGGTGTGATAAGTTTAGGTGTGATAAGTTTAGGCATGATAAGTTTAGGTGTGATAAGTTTAGGTGTGATAAATTTAAGCGCCAACTGCGTTAGCACCGCTGTGCACAGCTGATCAAAAGTTTTACGCTAGCAAAGACTGGTGCACTTCGTATAAAGTTTAATGGCGCTGCTTTGCGTGCGGGACTTTGCAAGCGATCTAAACTTATCTAAACTTAGCATGCCTAAACTTATCACACCTAAACTGGCTTTTCACCAGAGTGGTGCAATGGTTATCATGCCTAAAGTCTCTAACTGGGTTAGCACCGCTTTGTGAATCGAGCCCATGGTGTGCAGACAGCCATTAGCAGAAGAAGGCAAGCTGTGCATCAACACATGGAATAGAGGAGACCCTGATAGAGAGTACAGGGATAATACATTATTATATACTACAGTTATATACTACAGTCTGACCAGATTTTTCTGTGTCCAACCTGGGATGGGGGGGGGGGGGGGGGGTTCGCGGCTCACCAGAAAAAAATGGGAGTGGCCATCACATTGTATGGGCGGAGAGTAACCGTAACCCCAAAGCAGCAAATATAGCCAACTATGACCATTAAATAATAAATGCAGCAACAGTTACCCCGGACACCAGAAAATAAACGCAATGTGGGCCACATTTCACCAGAAAAAAAACGCAATGTGGGTGACATTTTACCAGAAAATAAACGCAATTTGGGCCACATTTTAGCAAAAAACAAACGCAATTTGGACAACATTTCAGCAGAAAACAAACACGATTTGGGCCACATTTTAGCAGAAAAAAAAGAATTTACTCACCTGACAGAAGTCTCCTCTCCCGCTGGCCTCTGGCGCGCAGCTCCCCCGGAGATACTGCTCCTCCAATCTCCCACGCTGAATGGAATAGCAAGGCTATGGGAAGATGGCGCCCGAAGCCCTGTACTGGAGACACAAATAGTCTCCAGTACAGGGCTTTGGACGCCATCTTCCCGTAGCCCTGCTCTGCCTGCCGGGAGACTATGCAGGCTGGAGCCGGGCTGCGGGCTATGAACTGGCGCGGCATCTATTAGACGCCGCAGCCATTTCATGCAATAGTACAGTGGCCAGAGTCCCGAGGCCGGGACGTCCCGCAGCTAAAAGCGGGACGTTTCCCGGGACCTCATGCAGCCTGGGACAGGGGACCCTGAATCCGGGACCTGTCCCGGGTAAAGCGGGACGTATGGTCAGCGTATACATACATACCTGGGGCTTCCTCCAGCCCCATCTGCACGGATCGCTCCCGCGCCGACATCCTCAGTCTTCTCCCTCTTCTGTACCGGGTCTGGTAACTTCAGCCAATCACGGCCAGTCTGACCATGCGCAGTGCGCTCCCGCCGTCTCTCCAGCGGCAATCCAGCCACAGACTACTATGTTTCTATCTTGGCCTTCACACTGACTGCATGGTGTTTGTATGTACCTCCCATGTTTGCATGAGTTTCCTTTGTGCCCACATACCAAAAATGTATTAATTATATTCGTAGCACAGCAGATAAACAAGCCAAACTCTTGTTATTTGACGTAAGTATGGGTAAGATTAAAGCAAACATAATGTTTTGATCAAGAGATAAAAAGTGTGAATCAACAAATCACTTATTATCATCACAAGTAGAGCGATGATCAAACATTCCTAATCGTTTGATCAAAAGATGAAAAGTAAATATTACTATTAATAAATAGGGAAGCATATACAAGTAAGCCGGTCTTTTGGACTACGCTCAAAGCTACCCCGTATGTACAAACAGGAGGCGGGACTTCAAAAGAGAGACAAAAAAAATAAGGATAGTAGAGAAGATCAAAATGACCAAAAACTGGAGTACAAAAAATAAGACGATACCTGTAAACGCAAATAGCATTCGCCGAGAGATTGCGATCACAATTTAGTATTACTTTTTTTTTCGACGATTGCATTGTGCGATTCTCATTCTAGTAAATAAGACTTGAAGCGCAATTACCGGGAAAATGCTGCGTTTGCAGTCGGGGAAAATCGGAAACCCTCCTCAATGGCTGCAGTGAGAGTAATTCTATAGGATGAATTGTACAGCAGCGCTTTGCTGATTACTTAGAGGTGTTCAGGGAAAAGGGGGGGGGGGGGGGGGGGGGAGGGGACGGACACTAACCCTTCTGAAATAACAATGGCAATACATTGCAGGTCTAAATATCTGGCAGGGCATTATCATAGAAGGGGGGGCAGGGCATTAGGTGTGTGGGGGGGGTTCATTTTAGGCATTAGGAGGGGTGATTAGGTTTAAGCATGGGGGGGGGGGGTAATTTTAGGCATGGTGGGGTTAGTTTGAGGCACTAAGAGGGGTGGTGATTAGGTGTAGGCCTTAGGTAGGGGGGTTTCATTTTAAAGGACACCCGAAGTGACATGTGGCATGATGAGATAGACATGTGTATGTATAGTGTCTAGCACACAAATACCTATGCTGTGTTCCTTTTTTACTTTCTCTGCTTCAAAGAGTTAAAAATCAGGTATGTAAGTGGCTGACTCAGTCCTGACTCAGACAGGAAGTGACTACAGTGTGACCCTCACTGATAAGAAATTCCAACTATAAAACACTCTCCTAGCAGAAAATGGCTTCTGAGAGCAAGAAAGAAAGGTAAAAAGGGGAATTTCTTATCAGTGACGTCACACTGTAGTCACTTCCTGTCTGAGTCAGGACTGAGTCATCCACTTACATACCTGATATTTAACTCTTTCAGGCAGAGAAAGAAAAAAAGAAACACAGCATAGTTATTTGTGTGCTAGGCAGTGTACATACTCAAATCTATCTCATCACGTCACATGTCACTTCGGGTATCCTTTAAGACAGGAAGGTTAAAGTGAGAATGGGTAGCGGCTAGAGCTGGATCATCCAAAAGGCCAACGTAGGTAGCTGCCTAGGGCCTGGAGAGAGTCTAGGGGCCTGGCGGATGCAACCCCCACCAAATCTAACTAAAAAAGCCAGGTGACCATCAGTGGAGGTCAAAAATTGCTATCTTGTCTGGGGCCCCATTTCCTCTCAATCCTTTTCCGTTCGCGGGTGGTGCATTGTAAAATATCCGTAATGTAAATGACTTATACTTTACTACTAGCAGTACCACCTTACCCACCTCAAGCAGCGCAGCTACAACATGTACTCCAGTTATTGACATCGTTTTCACAAGTGACTGTCGTCTGTAAAGGGCTGAGTAAAATGTCAGTGCTATATAAATCAATAATATAATAATAATAATATTTGTAAAGAGTAACCTCCCAGGCAGACATTTTATAAACTATCCTGAGATAAGGCATGTGGGATTCTGAGGCACCAAAATAGATATGAGAATTGTTTTCTTATCTGAAAGAAATGGAAAGTTGTCAATCCATGTATATCGGTGAGTAAGGGGTCCCGGGGGCCCTGAAATATCGGCATTTTCCTTGTGGTGGTTTCAAAACTTCTGTATTCCTATGGAGAGAGGTCGGAGAGCAGGGATGGTCAAAAATGTCCGATTCCGCAGATAATTCTGATTTCTGCCAATGGAGATTACTGACTGTTTGGGTCATTTTTTGTATTCTCTGATTGGTCCAATGTTTCCGAGTTCTGTAACTGGGCTAATATTACCGAGTTGCTGTAATGTGGTTTTTCTGCAGAAATACGATTTCCGCTTTCCGATTTTCAAGTTCTGATTGGAGATGCGGAAATTTAATTTCCGTTAAATCCAAAGGAGCATCTTTGTTGGGCAGGGGGGGGGGGGGGGGGGGGGGGGGACTGTTGCCAGCTGCAGTGGGAGCTCAAATGCCCACCCGTACCAGAGGAGGACACATGTCCAACACAGGAGATTTTCACCAGTAACAATCGAAGACAATCATTTTGGACGATGAAAATCCTGCTTGTATCTTTACAGAACCGGTAAGAAAGCCGTCCAGTCAGCATTTTCCCCATTCTCAGCAGCAATGGCAGCCTCCATACTTCTCTCGCGACTTCAGGATTCCATTAACCCTGTATTGTCCAATATTTTAAAGCTCACCCACCATCATAATCCCGTAATCTACTTGCCTGCGATGACAGGTGTGCTTAAAGCCTCGTACACACGGACCAACCTGCTACCTGATTATCGTCTGACTTTAGTCTGTTGGAAGACAATCTGGCATGTGTACGTGCAGAAACGACGTACAAGCGACAGACGGTTTTCTCGGATCCAACCATTGGATCTACTCACACAACTGTTGGGCTGATATCGAGCAGTTGGTTGTGTGTGTACATGTACAAGTCGTTTGAACAACTTGTGCTTGTTTTGAACGCGGCCATATTGTGCAGTCCGTCATACCAATTGCGTCCGCATTATGCAACCGAGTTGATCATTTAGTGGTTTAGACGTGTGGATGTAAAGGTCATGCGGTTCATCAGGTCAAGAGGTTCGTCAGGTCGTTCGGTTGGTCATGCGCTTGTTGGACGTGTGTAGTGTACACACCTTTAGACAGAGCCCATCACAGATAAAACCCTCAGCCTTCTGTTTGGTAATTAGATTAGCAGTATAGAGGATGAGGAGAGGGGGAGACTTTCTCACCTTTCATCTTGTTTGGTACTTTTCTGGTTCCCGGAGACATCAGATCCGAGTTTCATCAAAGTCCTCCCGTCCCGCACACAAACGATGGAAGATTCGGCTTTGTTCTCTTCTCCAGATGTGAGGGAAGCAACATGTGTGTGTTTACACGGAAGACCAAAGACGCCTGCTTCCCTCTCATCGCCGGAGACACCAACGCAATCCTAATGAGCTTCCAAACACACCGAGCAAAGAGCCCTTCCCTGCAAACCGTCAGCTCAGTCTAAAGACAGTTCACTTACATTAAAGTGGACCTGTACTCAGAACTTCCTCTCTGCTCTAAAAGATAGGCAACTGAATAATGAATCTCTCTCTCTCTCTCTCTCTCTCTCTCTCTCTCTCATCCATCCTCTTATATCATCCAGTAGGGAATTGCAGATTTTCAAAACAGCTTATATACCATAGCTGGGATTTGAACCCAGGATGCAGTGTGTAGTAGCTAGTAGGTATCTGTCTTACCCTCTAGACCAGTGTTTCTCAACATTTTATTGGTATGTACCCCCTTTAAAACCCGCATACTCACCAAGTACCCCCTAGCATAGTAACCATTATGACAAGTACCCCTGAACAAATAGATATTGAATCGTAGTGCATGATAATGGTTCTAAACAACTTCCAAGTATTTACTATTGCTTTTAATTAGCTAAAATACTAATTTGGTGGTTGTTTAAATAAGATTTATAATTTTCTAACACTCTAAATTGGTTATTCTTGGTTAAGTGTATGAAGCCCGAGTACCCCTTGGAACCATCAGAAGTACCCCCTGGGGTACGCGTACCGCATGTTGAGAACCTAGGCTCTAGACCATGAACCACACTACATGGTAAAGCTGTCCTAGCATAAACCATGGAAGTTATGGAAAGGTTCTGCTAAGAGTCTTGTGAAAGGTATAGCCTTACTGTCCCTTTTTTTCAAAGGGACAGTCCCTCTTTGGGAACCAAATCCCTCCTGTGCATCTTTTTTCCTTTAAACTTGATTTCCATCCTTTAAATTGATATTTTTCTTAATTTCAAATGTTAATATGCGATAGATAGGACCAGTGCGGTTTGAATTATAAAATTGTATCTTTTGCTTATGACTTTTTAGTGGCTAGGGGTGTGGTGTGGGTGTGGCTAGGGGTGTGGTGTGGGTGTGGTGTGGGTGTGGTCAGGGGTGTGGTGTGGGTGTGGTCAGGGGTGTGGTGTGGGTGTGGTCAGGGGTGTGGTGTGGGTGTGGTCAGGGGCGTGTCTTAAAGTCCCTCTTTCCCATCTCAGGAAGTTGAGAGGTGTGTGTAAGGAGGTCTGAGGGGATTCTGGCATTGTGCTTTGGTATTGTCTGCCAGCGATGATTGTAATCAGTTAATTACGATTACGCAAAAAATTTGACGTACATTTTCACATTTACGCTTATACGTAATTACGATTTGTAAATTCAATTGATTTCGTATAGTGATTCGTAATTTCACCTAAAAGTTTGTGAAATTTCATGCCGTCTTTGGCAGCGAATAGCAAATGGTAGTGACACCAAAATTGCTACATATGTTAAGGAGAATTGTTGGGTACAAGTAAAAAAAAAAATCCAAAAAGACCTTGTAGTTTTTGAGAAAATCGATTTTAAAAATGCAAAGAAAAAATGTTTTTTAACCACTTCAGCCTTCAGTCGTTTTCACTTTATGCATCCGAGCAATGTTCACCTCCCATTCATTAGCCTATAAAACTTTATCACCACTTATCACAATGAACTGATCTATGTCTCGTTTTTTCCGCCACCAATTAGGCTTTCTTTGGGGGTACATTTTGCTAAGAGCCACTTTACTGTAAACGCATTTTAACACGAAGAATAAGCAAAAAACGGAAAAAATGCATTATTTCTCAGTGTTCGGCCATTATAGTTTTAAAATAATACATGCCTCCACAGTTAAAACTCACGTATTGTATGTGCCCATTTCTCCCGATTATTACACCGTTTAAATTATGTCCCTATCACAATGTATGGCGACAATATTTTACTTGGAAATAAAAGTGCATTTTTTCCGTTTTGCATCCATAACTATTTACAAGCTTATAATAAAAAAAAAAAATAGAAATATTTAATGTTTACATAGATATTTAAAAAGTTTAGACCCTTAGGTAAATATTTATGTTTTTTTTTTTTTAATTGTAATGTTTTTTTTTTATTATTATTAAACATTTGATGTGGGTATTTTTGGGAAGGTGGGATGCAAATCAATTTTTTTTGTACATATTGGTCTATTTTTTTATTTTTTTTTGCATTTTCATGCAGTTCGCTTTTCGGCCACAAGATGGCAGCCATGAGTTTGTTTACAATGATGTCACTCTAAGCATAACACGGACGCTTAGAGTGACGTCGGGGGAAATAGGGACAGCAAAACCTCAGCTTCCGTGCGAAGCTGACGGTTTTTCTCGGGGGGAGAGCAATCAGTGACTGGGCACCATAGCCCAATTCACTGATTGCCTGGCTAGCGAACCGCGGGCTGGGAGTGTGCGTGGGGGAGCGCGGCAGCGCACATGGCCTCCTGGGCGTAGCTAGTACGTCCAGGAGGCCAAAGTAGTTAAACTAAAAAATGACAGTTTAAAAACCAATTTTCTTTGTATATTTAAAATCGATGTTCTCAAAAACAAAACTACAAGGTCTTTTTGAAAAATTATTTTTTTGAATTGTACCCACTATCCTCCTTAACATATGTAGCAATTTTGGTAGCAATAGCTTGTATGGGGACTTTGCTATTAACCGCTAAAGTCAACACAAAGTTTAGCAAAATCGGAAAAATTAAGCGAAATTATGAAATATTACTATTACATACCAAATGAATTGTGATTGTTCCCTGAAATTTCGTATTATGATTACGATGCGTAATTGCAAATTTTGATGCGACATTTCACATAAGCAAAATTTCGGCCCATCACTGCTTTCTGCCAGCGACCAGCAAAGCGCGGCAGAAAAGTGCCCCAATGTGAAACGTTGTCCTTTCTTGTGATCCGAGGTGAACTTTTACTCATTGCATAATTGTGTTTCTTTCCTATTGTTTATAGGGCATTCCTCAAGCCAAATACTTTTTTTGCTTTTGTTTTAATACTCTAATTTCCTATAAACTAAATAAATCACGCCCACAGGTTTTCAGAGAGCCTTGGCACTTTCAGACAGTAGCAAGGGGTCATGGGAGCTCAGTCTGGACAGGAGGAGGGGGAGGTGTTACTAGCCAAAGATTTCAGAGGCAGAGGGGAGGAGGGAGGAGGAGGGGATTCGTTTTTTTTTTTGCTCAAGATACAGATAAGCCTGCCTCTGTGTAATGTTTACAAACAACATGGCTGCTGTCATTGTATCACAGGAATAATCAATCATATTCTATTAAAGCTGTTTGCAGCTAGATATGCTGTGTAAACTATCTAAACTTTACATAAGATATATAGACAAGTTAATTGTTATAGTTAGTTTTTCATCTCGGATCCACTTTAATAATAGTAACTGCAGTGTTAGATCAAACGAGGCATGTGATCTCAACTGGAAGGATTGCAGTAATCCCCAAAATACCCTCAATGGGCTGGGGCAATGCTTTCCTGCCCCCTGCTGGGCAACTCCAGGCACTCAGGGCATCTGTACAGACATTCTATAAACAGCTGTTTATAACTGGAGAGAGGATTCTCAGCTGCAGCAGATCCTTATCCTCCGATTCAGCTGATTAATAGAGAAAAGCTGGGCTGTTATTCCAAACATACCCTGTTTATTTACGATGCTACACAAGACGAGGAGATCGGAACCCCTCCCGGATCGTCACGTAGCGAGATTTAATGAGCACGGCTTTAAATCAATTATTACAAAATTACACTAAGCCGTCGGCACTGCGGTTAATTTCCAGGCTAACCTATCCTGATTTATTCTTATTGGATTAATATCGGCTAAAAGAACGACAGGGAAAAAAACTGAAAAAAAAAACAAACTAATTTCTGTGAGAAGAATTCTTGAAAAGCAATTGGTGGAGCAAGCTCCCAGAATGCATCAGGGCTGTTTTTAAAACTCGGATGTGAATTTAAATTCAGCGACTATAAGAGACCATCGCCTGGGCCGCTGGTTCTAGCTACAGCGGAGCCCTGGAGAAAAATGATACGGGCCCGCCCCCCAGACCCTCAACTCTGCCCAGTTTGCTCCTGAACCTCCCTCCTAGATAGTATTAGGTGCTCCCCAGGCCCCAGAGCTGGCTAGCGGACCCCCTGGTCTCTCCATAAGTGGATAGCGAGTTCTGCAGGTAGCAGGAAAAAAGAGCGCCGCCTGAGGGTGGACAAAAAGGGCGCTGCCATAGACTCTAATGCAATTATTGTTAACTAGCTGGACGCCCGGCGTTGCCCGGGTATGTATTTGGCTGGTGTTGGCCGCGCCCCCTTTTCCTAACCCTAACACACAATTACTTAATGACCAAGTTTGTGAGCTTTGCGGTCTTTGGCATCAATAATTTGCATTGAAATAAAATACATCTGATTGGATGTGGCTCCACCCCTTTTCTGAATTTGAACCTCAATCAGCCAATGACCAACTGTACCAGGTACAGGTGATTAACAGTGCAAGAATGGCAGCAATTAAATATTCCCCTTAAAGATTAATGGGTGGATTTTGATTGGCTTTTGTACGCTCCACCCACTTTTCTGAATAGTAACCCCAGTCACCCAGTGACCAACTGTGCAAAGTTTGAGAACCCTACCATTAACAGTGTAAGAATGGCTGCAGTTTACATTTTCCCAATGAAATTTGTATTTTTCTCCACCCACTGATTTCCTGACATTGTTCAGGTATGTATTTGGCCGGTGTTGGCTCCACCTACTTTTTCTAACCCTAACACACAATTACTCAATAACCAAGTTTGTGAGATTTGCGGTCTTTGGTCTTTCAATAATTTGCATTGAGATTAAACAAATCGGATTGGCTGTTTGTGGCTCCACCCCTTTTCTCAATTTGAACCCTAGTCACCCAATGACCAACTGTACCAGGTTTAAGGCTTGTGCCATTAACAGTGCAAGAATGGTAGCAATTACATATTCCCCTTGAAAATCAATAGTTGAATTTTGATTTTCTTTTGTAGGCTCCACACACTTTTCTGAATATTAATCCCAGTCACCCAGTGACCAATTGTGCAAAGTTTTAGAACCCTACCATTAAAAGTGTAAGAATGGCTGCAGTTTACTTTTTCTCAGTGAAATGTGTATTTGTCTCCGCCCACTGATGACCCGGTATTGCCCGATTATGTATTTGGCTGGTGTTGGCTGCGCCCACTTTTCCTAACCCTAACACACAATTACTCAATTACTCAATGACCAATTTTGTGAGCTTTGCGGTTTTTGGCATCCATAACCTGCATTCAAATGAAACAAATTAGATTGTTTGTGGCTCCACCCCCTTTTATCAATTTAAACCCCAGTCACCCAATGATCAACTGTACCAGGTTTAAGGCTTGTGCCATTAACAGTGCAAGAATGGCAGCAATGAAATCTACCCCTAAAAAATCAATAGGTAATTTTTGATTGGCTTTTGTAGGCTCCACCCACTATTCTGAATATTAATCCCAGTCACCCAACGACCAACTGTGCAAAGTTTGAGAATCCTACCATTAACATTGTAAGAATGGCTGCAGTTTACATTTTCCCAGTAAAATTTGTATTTGTCTCCGCCCACTTATGACCCCACGTTGCCCGCTTATGTATTTGGCTGGTGTTGGCTGTGACCACTTTTCTAACCCTAACACACAATTAATCAATTACTCAATTACCAAGTTTGTGAGCTTTGCTGTGTTTGGCAACAATAATTTGCATTGGAATTAAACAGATCTAATTGGCTGTTTGTGACTCCACCCCCTTTCTGAAATTGAACCCCAGTCACCCAATGATCAACTATACCAGGTTTGAGGCTATATAGGTTAAGTAGGTTAATTTTGATTGACTTTTATAGACTCCACCCACCTTTCTGAATATTAATCCCAGTCACCCAGCGACCAACTGTGCAAAGTTTGAGAACCCTACCACTAACAGTGTAGAATGGCTGCAGTTTACATTTTCCAGTGAAATGTGTATTTGTCTCCGCCCCCTTTTTGGTTATGGGAATAAAAGGTACCCTATACTTTATTCCAGGTAATGTACTATGTGTGTGCCAAATTTCATTCAAATCCGTTCAGCCGTTTTTGCGTGGTCGAGTAACAAACATCCAAACATCCAAACTTTCCCATTTATTATATTAGTAGGATACAGCGAAAAAAAGCATGAAAAAAGGGAGCTGCAAAAAATGTATTTAATAACATTATAATGTTATAGTTGTTGAGGTAGTTTATCGTTTTAGAAGTTTATAACGGTATAGTTTTTTTTTCATATTTTTTCATTAATAAGTACAGTTTTTACGTTTTTGAAGGTATTATCGTTAATATATCTAAAAGGGTGTTTCTGCGGAGGGAGTGGTTAGGGTTAGGCAACACCAAGTGGAGTGGTTAGTGTTCGGCACCACCTAGGTGGCGGTTAGTTTTAGGCAACACCAGGGGGGGTGGTTAGGGTTAGGTGCCACCAAGGGAGTGTCAGCTGGTGCTTGGGCCCTGGGAAATCTCCCGGTTTGTCCCTATGGAAGCGCGAGTGTTGCTGATGGTCAATGTGACATTGGCTACAATGGCCATGTGACATGAGAGCTGCTTTTACCTAAAGTGGGAGAGGCCCAGTCCAGGCAGCACCCCAAGTGCTCACACTGCCTGGGAACATCACCCGCAACCGCACCCCAGATAGAGGGGAGCAGCGCAGGCAGCGCCCCTAGTGCTACCACCACTGAGAAAGCCACAACTGCTCCCCACTTGGAAGAAAGATTGTGGGGCGCAGTTGCGGGGGGTGTTCCTGTGCAGTGTGAGCACTTGGGGTGCTGCCAGTATGGCCCCTCCCCCTTTATGTAAATGCAGCTCCCTAGTCACATGACGTGTTCCCAAAGCTGAGATGACGCTGGAGAAAGGTTGGGGTTTGGGAGGGTGCTGCTTGGCAATGACCACTGACCACTCTCATTTGTAATGACACATCCAATTTTGATTGGCCAATGTTACATTACCACCTCCATGTAGTGTGAGAGCCAGATTGTACAGGTAAACGCTCATATTACATGGAGGCAGACGTGTGTATGCATCAGAGGTGGAGTAAAGGGGACCTGAACTTAGAACTTCCTCTTTGCTCTGAAAAATAAGCAACATCATAATAACCTTTAAAGGAAAACATTTTGTTGTTACAGCTGATACAAATCCTCCAATAAATCTGCAGTGTGTCTACTTCCTGCTTTCAAGGAAGCAGACATAGAGTTAACATCCTCTGTTTACAAATTAGCAGCTCTGCTGAGGCAGCCAGCTGACACAGCCAAGAGATCAAATAACAACTTGTGATTAGTCACAGATGAGGGGGAATTAGACAGGCTAAACTCTCTAAATACATAGAGGGGGCATTGCTCTGTTTTCCTTCTGTCCCGTGCAAGAGTTTAGGTTCACTTTAAGATAAAACAAAGCCTTAGCCAATGTAGTAGCATTGGTTCCATTTTTGGTAATCTAAGGTGGAGAGAGGTCAGAGAAGGTGGAAGGTGGGCCCCTTGACAATCACTAGGCCCCAAGCACCTGCCTAGTTGCCTTGTGGATGACCCTGATCTGTCTGCGCCTCTAGTTTTAGATTTGCTGTTGAATTGCTGTGGTTTATTTGCATATAAGTACAAAAAGCAAGTGAGCTGGATAAAGACTTACTGACAGTTTGTAGAACTGACGTGAATAAACCGCATTTTCCAGCAAAACCACTGCAGAATCCCCTGTAACAGGTAGCAAGCTTGTGTGACTGTCTAGGCCAATGATAAAGCTTGTGTGACTGTCTAGGCCAATGATAAAGCTTGTGTGACTGTCTAGGCTGACAATAAAGCTTGTGTGACTGTCTAGGCTGACAATAAGCTTGTGTGACTGTCTAGGCCGACAATAAACCTTGTATGACTGTCTAGGCCGACAATAAAGCTTGTGTGACTGTCTAGGCCGACAATAAAGCTTGTGTGACTGTCTAGGCCGACAATAAAGCTTGTGTGACTGTCTAGGCCGATGATAAAGCATGTGTAACTGTCTAGGCCGATGATAAAGCTTGTGTGACTGTCTAGGCCGATGATAAAGCTTGTGTGACTGTCTAGGCCGATGATAAAGCTTGTGTGTCTGTCGTGGCCGATGATAAAGCTTGTGTGACTGTCTAGGCCGATGATAAAGCTTGTGTGACTGTTTAGGCCGATGATAAAGCTTGTGTGACTGTCTAGGCCGATGATAAAGCTTGTGTGACTGTCTAGGCCGATGATAAAGCTTGTGTGACTGTCTAGGCCGATGATAAAGCTTGTGTGAATGTTTAGGCCGATGATAAAGCTTGTGTGACTGTCTAGGCCGATGATAAAGCTTGTGTGTCTGTCTAGGCCGATGATAAAGCTTGTGTGACTGTCTAGGCCGATGATAAAGCTTGTGTGTCTGTCTAGGCCGATGATAAAGCTTGTGTGTCTGTCTAGGCCGATGATAAAGCTTGTGTGACTGTCTAGGCCAATGATAGAGCTTGTGTGACTGTCTAGGCCGATAATAAAGCTTGTGTGACTGTCTAGGCCGACTATAATGCTTGTGTGACTGTCTAGGCCGATGATAAAGCTTGTGTGACTGTCTTGGCCGACTATAATGCTTGTGTGACTGTCTAGGCCGATAATAAAGCTTGTGTGACTGTCTAGGCCGATGATAAAGCTTGTGTGTCTGTCTAGGCCGATGATAAAGCTGGTGTGACTGTTTAGGCCGATGATAAAGCTTGTGTGACTGTCTAGGCCGATGATAAAGCTTGTGTGACTGTCTAGACCGATGATAAAGCTTGTGTGTCTGTCTAGGCCGATGATAAAGCTTGTGTGACTGTCTAGGCCGATGATAAAGCTTGTGTGACTGTCTAGGCCGATGATAAAGCTTGTGTGACTGTCTAGGCCGATGATAAAGCTTGTGTGTCTGTCTAGGCCGATGATAAAGCTTATGTGACTGTCTAGGCCGAAGATAAAGCTTGTGTGACTGTCTAGGCCGATGATAAAGCTTGTGTGTCTGTCTTGGCCGATGATAAAGCTTGTGTGACTGTCTAGGCCGATAATAAAGCTTATGTGACTGTCTAGGCCGAAGATAAAGCTTGTGTGACTGTCTAGGCCGATAATAAAGCTTATGTGACTGTCTAGGCCGAAGATAAAGCTTGTGTGACTGTCTAGGCCGATGATAAAGCTTGTGTGTCTGTCTTGGCCGATGATAAAGCTTGTGTGACTGTCTAGGCCAATGATAAAGCTTATGTGACTGTCTAGGCCGATGATAAAGCTTGTGTGACTGTCTAGGCCGATGATAAAGCTTATGTGACTGTCTAGGCCAATGATAAAGCTTGTGTGTCTGTCTAGGCTGACGATAAAGCTTGTGTGACTATCTAGGCCGACAATAAAGCTTGTGTGATTTCTAGGCCGACGATAAAGCTTGTGTGACTGTCTAGGCCGATAATAAAGCTTGTGTGTCTGTCTAGGCCGATGATAAAGCTTGTGTGACTGTCTAGGCCGATGATAAAGCTTGTGTGACTGTCTAGGCCGATGATAATGCTTGTGAGTCTGTCTAGGCCGATGATAAAGCTTGTGTGACTGTCTAGGCCGATGATAAAGCTTGTGTGTCTGTCTAGGCCGATGATAAAGCTTATGTGTCTGTCTAGGCCGATGATAAAGCTTATGTGTCTGTCTAGGCCGATAATAAAGCTTATGTGACTGTCTGGGCCGAAGATAAAGCCTGTGTGACTGTCTAGGCCGATGATAAAGCTTGTGTGTCTGTCTTGGCCGATGATAAAGCTTGTGTGACTGTCTACGCCGATGATAAAGCTTGTGTGTCTGTCTAGGCCGATGATAAAGCTTGTGTGACTGTCTAGGCCGATGATAAAGCTTATGTGTCTGTCTAGGCCGATGATAAAGCTTGTGTGACTGTCTAGGCCGATGATAAAGCTTGTGTGACTGTCTAGGCCGATGATAAAGCTTATGTGTCTGTCTAGGCCGATGATAAAGCTTGTGTGACTGTCTAGGCCGATGATAAAGCTTGTGTGTCTGTCTAGGCCGAAGATAAAGCTTGTGTGTCTGTCTAGGCCGATGATAAAGCTTGTGTAACTGTCTAGGCCAATGATAAAGCTTGTGTGACTGTCTAGGCCGATAATAAAGCTTGTGTGACTGTCTAGGCCGACTATAATGCTTGTGTGACTGTCTAGGCCGATGATAAAGCTTGTGTGACTGTCTAGGCCGATGATAAAGCTTGTGTGACTGTCTTGGCCGACTATAATGCTTGTGTGACTGTCTAGGCCGATGATAAAGCTGGTGTGACTGTTTAGGCCGATGATAAAGCTTGTGTGACTGTCTAGGCCGATGATAAAGCTTGTGTGACTGTCTAGACCGATGATAAAGCTTGTGTGTCTGTCTAGGCCGATGATAAAGCTTGTGTGACTGTCTAGGCCGATGATAAAGCTTGTGTGACTGTCTAGGCCGATGATAAAGCTTGTGTGACTGTCTCGGCCGATGATAAAGCTTGTGTGTCTGTCTAGGCCGATGATAAAGCTTATGTGACTGTCTAGGCCGAAGATAAAGCTTGTGTGACTGTCTAGGCCGATGATAAAGCTTGTGTGTCTGTCTTGGCCGATGATAAAGCTTGTGTGACTGTCTAGGCCGATAATAAAGCTTATGTGACTGTCTAGGCCGAAGATAAAGCTTGTGTGACTGTCTAGGCCGATAATAAATCTTATGTGACTGTCTAGGCCGAAGATAAAGCTTGTGTGACTGTCTAGGCCGATGATAAAGCTTGTGTGTCTGTCTTGGCCGATGATAAAGCTTGTGTGACTGTCTAGGCCAATGATAAAGCTTATGTGACTGTCTAGGCCAATGATAAAGCTTGTGTGACTGTCTAGGCCGATGATAAAGCTTATGTGACTGTCTAGGCCAATGATAAAGCTTGTGTGTCTGGCCAGGCTGACGATAAAGCTTGTGTGACTATCTAGGCCGACAATAAAGCTTGTGTGATTTCTAGGCCGACGATAAAGCTTGTGTGACTGTCTAGGCCGATAATAAAGCTTGTGTGTCTGTCTAGGCCGATGATAAAGCTTGTGTGACTGTCTAGGCCGATGATAAAGCTTGTGTGACTGTCTAGGCTGATGATAATGCTTGTGTGTCTGTCTAGGCCGATGATAAAGCTTGTGTGACTGTCTAGGCCGATGATAAAGCTTGTGTGTCTGTCTAGGCCGATGATAAAGCTTATGTGTCTGTCTAGGCCGATGATAAAGCTTATGTGTCTGTCTAGGCCGATAATAAGGCTTATGTGACTGTCTAGGCCGAAGATAAAGCTTGTGTGACTGTCTAGGCCGATGATAAAGCTTGTGTGTCTGTCTTGGCCGATGATAAAGCTTGTGTGACTGTCTACGCCAATGATAAAGCTTGTGTGTCTGTCTAGGCCGAAGATAAAGCTTGTGTGACTGTCTAGGCCGATGATAAAGCTTATGTGTCTGTCTAGGCCGATGATAAAGCTTGTGTGACTGTCTAGGCCGATGATAAAGCTTGTGTGTCTGTCTAGGCCGATGATAAAGCTTGTGTGTCTGTCTAGGCCGATGATAAAGCTTGTGTGACTGTCTAGACCGATGATAAAGCTTGTGTGACTGTCTAGGCCGATGATAAAGCTTATGTGACTGTCTAGGCCGATGATAAAGCTTGTGTGACTGTCTAGGCCGATGATAAAGCTTGTGTGTCTGTCTAGGCCGATGATAAAGCTTGTGTGTCTGTCTAGGCCGATGATAAAGCTTATGTGACTGTCTAGGCCGATGATAAAGCTTGTGTGACTGTCTAGGCCGATGATAAAGCTTGTGTGTCTGTCTAGGCCGATGATAAAGCTTGTGTGTCTGTCTAGGCCGATGATAAAGCTTGTGTGTCTGTCTAGGCCGAAGATAAAGCTTGTGTGACTGTCTAGGCCGATAATAAAGCTTGTGTGTCTGTCTAGGCCGATAATAAAGCTTATGTGACTGTCTAGGCCGATAATAAAGCTTGTGTGACTGTCTAGGCCAATGATAGAGCTTGTGTGACTGTCTAGGCCGAAGATAAAGCTTGTGTGTCTGTCTAGGCCGATGATAAAGCTTGTGTGACTGTCTAGGCCGATGATAAAGCTTGTGTGTCTGTCTAGGCCGATGATAAAGCTTATGTGTCTGTCTAGGCCGATGATAAAGCTTGTGTGTCTGTCTAGGCCGAAGATAAAGCTTGTGTGACTGTCTAGGCCGATAATAAAGCTTGTGTGTCTGTCTAGGCCGATAATAAAGCTTATGTGACTGTCTAGGCCGATAATAAAGCTTGTGTGACTGTCTAGGCCAATGATAGAGCTTGTGTGACTGTCTAGGCCGAAGATAAAGCTTGTGTGTCTGTCTAGGCCGATGATAAAGCTTGTGTGACTGTCTAGGCCGATGATAAAGCTTATGTGTCTGTCTAGGCCGATGATAAAGCTTATGTGTCTGTCTAGGCCGAAGATAAAGCTTGTGTGACTGTCTAGGCCGATAATAAAGCTTGTGTGACTGTCTAGGCCGATGATAAAGCTTGTGTGACTGTCTAGGCCGATGATAAAGCTTGTGTGTCTGTCTAGGCTGAAGATAAAGCTTGTGTGACTGTCTAGGCCGATAATAAAGCTTGTGTGTCTGTCTAGGCTGATAATAAAGCTTATGTGACTGTCTAGGCCGATAATAAAGCTTGTGTGACTGTCTAGGCCAATGATAGAGCTTGTGTGACTGTCTAGGCCGAAGATAAAGCTTGTGTGTCTGTCTAGGCCGATGATAAAGCTTGTGTGACTGTCTAGGCCGATGATAAAGCTTATGTGACTGTCTAGGCTGATGATAAAGCTTGTGTGACTGTCTAGGCCGATAATAAAGCTTGTGTGTCTGTCTAGGCTGATGATAAAGCTTGTGTGACTGTCTAGGCCGATGATAAAGCTTGTGTGACTGTCTAGGCCAATGATAAAGCTTGTGTGACTGTCTAGGCCAATGATAAAGCTTGTGTGACTGTCTAGGCTGACGATAAAGCTTATGTGACTGTCTTGGCCGACTATAATGCTTGTGTGACTGTCTAGACCGATGATAAAGCTTGTGTGACTGTCTAGACCGATGATAAAGCTTGTGTGACTGTCTAGGCCGATGATAAAGCTTATGTGACTGTCTAGGCCGATGATAAAGCTTGTGTGACTGTCTAGGCCGATGATAAAGCTTGTGTGTCTGTCTAGGCCGATGATAAAGCTTGTGTGTCTGTCTAGGCCAATGATAAAGCTTGTGTGTCTGTCTAGGCCGAAGATAAAGCTTGTGTGACTGTCTAGGCCGATAATAAAGCTTGTGTGTCTGTCTAGGCCGATAATAAAGCTTATGTGACTGTCTAGGCCGATAATAAAGCTTGTGTGACTGTCTAGGCCAATGATAGAGCTTGTGTGACTGTCTAGGCCGAAGATAAAGCTTGTGTGTCTGTCTAGGCCAATGATAAAGCTTGTGTGACTGTCTAGGCCGATGATAAAGCTTATGTGTCTGTCTAGGCCGATGATAAAGCTTATGTGTCTGTCTAGGCCGAAGATAAAGCTTGTGTGACTGTCTAGGCCGATAATAAAGCTTGTGTGACTGTCTAGACCGATGATAAAGCTTGTGTGACTGTCTAGGCCGATGATAAAGCTTATGTGACTGTCTAGGCCGATGATAAAGCTTGTGTGACTGTCTAGGCCGATGATAAAGCTTGTGTGTCTGTCTAGGCCGATGGTAAAGCTTGTGTGTCTGTCTAGGCCGATGATAAAGCTTGTGTGACTGTCTAGGCCGATGATAAAGCTTATCTGACTGTCTAGGCCGATGATAAAGCTTGTGTGACTGTCTAGGCCGATGATAAAGCTTATGTGACTGTCTAGGCCGATGATAAAGCTTGTGTGACTGTCTAGGCCGATGATAAAGCTTATGTGACTGTCTAGGCCGATGATAAAGCTTGTGTGACTGTCTAGGCCAATGATAAAGCTTGTGTGACTGTCTAGGCCGATGATAAAGCTTATGTGACTGTCTAGGCCGATGATAAAGCTTGTGTGACTGTCTAGGCCGATGATAAAGCTTGTGTGACTGTCTAGGCCGATGATAAAGCTTATGTGACTGTCTAGGCCGATGATAAAGCTTGTGTGACTGTCTAGGCCGATGATAAAGCTTGTGTGTCTGTCTAGGCCGATGATAAAGCTTGTGTGACTGTCTAGGCCAATGATAAAGCTTGTGTGACTGTCTAGGCCGATGATAAAGCTTATGTGACCGTCTAGGCCAATGATAAAGCTTGTGTGACCGTCTAGGCCGATGATAAAGCTTGTGTGTCTGTCTAGGCCGATGATAAAGCTTGTGTGTCTGTCTAGGCCGAAGATAAAGCTTGTGTGACTGTCTAGGCCGATAATAAAGCTTGTGTGTCTGTCTAGGCTGATAATAAAGCTTATGTGACTGTCTAGGCCGATAATAAAGCTTGTGTGACTGTCTAGGCCAATGATAGAGCTTGTGTGACTGTCTAGGCCAATGATAAAGCTTGTGTGACCGTCTAGGCCGATGATAAAGCTTGTGTGACTGTCTAGGCTGATGATAGAGCTTGTGTGACTGTCTAGGCCGAAGATAAAGCTTGTGTGACTGTCTAGGCCGATGATAAAGCTTATGTGACCATCTAGGCCAATGATAAAGCTTGTGTGACCGTCTAGGCCGATGATAAAGCTTGTGTGACTGTCTAGGCCGATGATAAAGCTTGTGTGTCTGTCTAGGCCGAAGATAAAGCTTGTGTGACTGTCTAGGCCGATAATAAAGCTTGTGTGTCTGTCTAGGCTGATAATAAAGCTTATGTGACTGTCTAGGCCGATAATAAAGCTTGTGTGACTGTCTAGGCCAATGATAGAGCTTGTGTGACTGTCTAGGCCAATGATAAAGCTTGTGTGACCGTCTAGGCCGATGATAAAGCTTGTGTGACTGTCTAGGCTGATGATAGAGCTTGTGTGACTGTCTAGGCCGAAGATAAAGCTTGTGTGACTGTCTAGGCCGATGATAAAGCTTATGTGACTGTCTAGGCCGATGATAAAGCTTATGTGTCTGTCTAGGCCGATGATAAAGCTTGTGTGACTGTCTAGGCCGATGATAAAGCTTATGTGACTGTCTAGGCCGATGATAAAGCTTGTGTGACTTTCTAGGCTGACAATAAATGACGACCATGTTCCTGCGCAGGGCTCTGCAAATCTAATTAAACTTCTATGGGATTTCATGCCATCTCCTATTTTTAGACTGATGGCGATTTTGTGTTGATTTTTTCTCTTTTTGTAAAGTTTGTCAGCGAGTTTGGGCAGGTTCCGGATGCTCCCTCGCGTGATCTGCGCTCACCGTCTCCCTCCCTGCTGTTCCATCTTCTGTTTCGCCGTCTCCCTCCCCGCGATCTTAATGAGCCATTAATGGCCTGCCAATTACCCATGCAAATGAGCGATTTGACTGAGGACGGCATTACTGTACCTGAAGGCATTGCCCGCCACATCGCTGCGTTCAAATATCAATCATTTTTTATTTCGGCGGTCTCTTCTCCCCCCTCCCCCGCTTGAACAGCGGCCCGGAGAGTCGGAGGGCTCTTCGCAGAAAGACAAATTCTGATTAGCCTCCGAATCGGCGGCCGAGATTATTCCCAGACAATTCATTAAAGCTCTTGCATAGATTACAGATATTATGATGGTTATGATGAATGGCGCGCGCTCGCTATCGGCACAGATGGTGTGCACTGCGGCGGCGGGGAAGGTTAATGACCTCGGGACTCGGGTAAATTAGCAAAATTCCCTGAATGACGCTGACCTGAATTCACGCTCTTATCCGCACCGTAAACATGTGGGTAATTGTCGCTTTATGATTGGCACTGCCGTTTGCTGGGAATTCGGTCTGTGGCATTTTATTTTGGGCCACTTGGCAGCAGTCCATTAGAAAATGATGTTTGTTTCTTTCTGTGGAGCGGGAAAAAGTGAAAGGGTCAGCCAAATCAAAGTTTGGAATGTAGTTGTGGGCGGAGGACATTGGCTGCACGAAATAGAAAAAGGCTTCTCTAAATTCTCAGAGCTTTGTATGCTAAGGTCTTCTCTACCATCTAAAGTGAACTCGGAAAATGGAACTCAGATCTCTGCAAAGATACAAGATTACCACCAGGGCTGTGGAGTCGGAGTTGAAGTCGGAGTCAGATGATTTTTGTACAAGATACACAGCCCTGGTAAGTATTAGACTAAGGAATCGGAGTCGGAGTCATTTTGGGTACCTGGAGTTGGAGTCAGTGGTTTCATAAACTGAGGAGTCGGAGTCGGTATTGGAGTCAGAAGATTTTTGTACCGACTCCACAGCCCTGATTACCACAACTCTGTAATTTTAGCTCAATAACGGAAATCGGAAGCATTAGACTAATCAGAGTAGAGAATGCAGATTTTTTTCTACGACAAATAGGATTACCGCGGTCATTGTAGACCAATTACAATATACCACTGAGCAAGTAGTAGGCTACTTTAGGCCAATCACAAGTATTCTTGTGCTTGGCCTAAACTTCCCCTGGTATTCTGATTACCTCGTTAAAATTCTATATTCTCTTACTGGTAAGATACTTCCGTATCAACTCGGAAGTATTAAGCCAATCAGAGAATGCAAAAAAAGACTCTTCGGAAATTGGTAAATCGTCATTGATGGAAATTGGAATTTTCATGGAATTGGAATTCGGCATTATTGACCATCCCTACTAAGGAGGGTCCCGGGCAGCGGAGGAGGACAACGTGGGAAGCCTTTGGAGAATCTGAAGGCTTCCCTCTCCTTAGGTAAGTATTAACGTGTGGACATTCATTATGCCTCAGGTTCTCTTTAGAGTGAAGATGGACTTCAGTCCATACATGGCAGGTCAGGAAGTTCCTACAGCCAGAAGACTAACCCACATCCTTTGCATGGTGTTGGGCCTGTTGGATCTGTTGCAGCCAACAACCTTGGGTTGGCGGCAGGGGTGGACTGTGACCATGTGACTTGGGGACAAACACAACCAAGTAGCCCTTGGAGAAGGGTTATGGGGAATGAGGAGTGGTGTAAACTTTGGGCAGTTCTAGAATAGTCAGATATAGGGTGATTAAAGCAACACTATCGATTTACATATTTTTTTCAATTGAGATAGGAATTGTTTGGGAAGTGCTGCTAAGTACTGGTGTATACATTTCACTAGCAACCTCTTTATTTACTGTTATCAAAATACTTATAAAAATTACTGACGCCAAAACTGATGGCAGAATGAGCCATGAGGAGAGGGGAAATTCCCCTCACACTTGATCAGTTAACCCTATGTGTAACTCTGTGTGTGACAGAGAGAATGCTCCCAACGGATGCAGCTTCTGTGTCCTGTGTTTCTGACTGAAGTGTCTGAAGAGAGCAGAGGAAACTTGTTATGAACATTTGTAATTGTCACAGCTTTTCACACTGTTTTTGCTTTCAGAGAAAAATACTCTGTAGTCTGATATGCAACTCTGGCTGTGCATTGAAGCAGACACCCCTTCTGCAATTGATTTGTCCCAATATAGCTAAATCCTACACTCAATAAATTAAAGCTTTTGCCTCTGATGTTTAACATGAAAAGTAGGAAAAATGTTTACACAGCTACTTAGACATTATTTGTACATTGTCCTTTTAGAACACTTGGGCATTGATAGTATTCCTTTAAGTTGTGGTGACTCAGCTTTCCAGAGCTCAGCAGCGCATTTCCTGCTTTTCAGCGCCCTGCCGCGTCTGAGCTTTTTTCAGAAGGTATTACAGCATTCCAGGCTGTCTATCACTCTTAAGCGGCTTCTCTACGACACAATTGGGGTCTATTTCCACTAGGCAGGAATTGGACGCAGAATCTCAGCCTATTAAAATGAATAGGTTAAATCCAAATCGTATGTGTCCCCCCCAACAACAGTGTCCACTGCATGGTTCAGCTATAGCAGTTCGGCTGCAACTTCGCAAAAGTCTGTGTCCGATTCGGAAACGGACGTGGCACCCAGTGGAAACAGGCCCATACTGAAAACACAATCTTCCCGGCTTCCAATCAGTAAGAAAGAGGCGGGGCTGGGGGGGGTTGTGTTCTCTGGAGTTTCTGCTTAGCTGGATTACTAACAATGTGGTGCTATTAGCGTATGCAGATGGCCCCCAAACCGTCCATTTTAAAGTAAGCCCGAGGTGAAAATAAACTGATGAGATAAACAATTGTATTTATCCTTCTACTCCTAAAAATGACTTTTTTTTTTTTTTTTTTTTTTAGATATCCTATGGTTTTATTTTGTATTTTTTTAACAGCTACAAAGTAGAATTAATGTTTTGTTGTCTGTGCTCAACGGCAGCCTATTAAGTGATCCAGAGTTAAAATAAATGAACTATTGACCTTTTCCTATCTCTCCCCGCCTTCAGGAGTTGTATTCTGCCAGGAAGACTTTTATGGCTGTAATTAGCTTATCAGTGATGTTTACTATATTCCTACAAGTGACAGAAGCTGTCACTTCCAAGCCTAAAAATTAACTCTTTCAGGCAGCAAAATAAAACAGTCTGGTTATTAGTATGTTTTTGTGAGAGATCGCAGAAAAGCCGCCGCGTGTGCTACTGAGGAGGCGGCTGATTCCGCGTCCAGCGCGGCGGTTTGCACGCGGAAGCGTGTGTCTAGTGGCAGGGCGGAACGCGTAAAAGCCGCCGCATGCAACAACAGTCAGGTGGCTGGTTCCGCGTTCAATGCGGTGGTTTGCACGCGGAAGCGTGTGTCTAGTGGCAGGGCGGAACGCGGAAAAGCCGCCGCATGCAACAACAGTCAGGCGGCTGGTTCCACGTCCAGCACGGCGGTTTGCACACGGCAGCGTGTGTCTGGTGTGGCTGGGTCTGTTAGTGCACACAGGCTTAGGAATACACACGCGCGCGCTGAGAGGCAGAATTCTTATACTAGGCAGGGAGAGTCAGCTGACCACGCCGATCAGCTGACTCCTGAGCAGGATACTATTGGTTGAGCAATTAGGGGTGGGGCTGGAGAGCACTACTCCATATATAGTTTCTGCTGGCCAGTTGCAAGTTGTCTGCTGTTGCGATCACTACGTGGAAGCACTCAGACCTTAGTCAGATCCAACAGTGTGTTTGAACCAGGTGGACCTGGGAATTCACACTTAGCCAGATTACTTGAACTGTTATTCTGTTTATGCTTAAGCTAGTTCCAGGGTGTAGAGACCAAGGACCTCACACCCAGCTTAGGGAACTGTACTATTATTTGTGTTATACTCCAGACTAGTTCCAGGGTGTAGAGACCAAGGACCTCACACCCAGATTAGGGAACTGTACTATCATTTGTGTTATATTTCAGACTAGTTCCAGGGTGCTGAGACCACGGACCTCGCACCCAGACTAGGGAACTTTATTATCATCTGTGTTATTCTTCAGACTAGTTCCAGGGTGCTGAGACCACGGACCTCGCACCCAGACTAGGCATTGTTTGAGATCTGCTATGACTTATTGCTTTTCTGACTACTCCTCTGTCTTCTGATTTGGTACCTCGCATATCTGATATTCCGTTGCCAGACCCTGCTTGCCTTGGATACCGAATCAGCCTTCTGTCTTTGTACTTTATCTGTCCGTGTGTTACCGACCAGGCGTGTCCGACCTCGAGAGCTATCTCTCCTATTAAGAGATAGTCTCCAGACCAGATAGTGACATCCACCTTCAGGTGTCTCATTTACTCTCTGGCCTTCCCTATCTTCAGCCTGACTCCACCCCTTGAGGAGTCTCAGGCTGCTGGAAGGTTCCTGTGCTCTCTCTCAGAGCAGTGTCTCTTTACTGTCTATTATCACCTGCTCTGCAGGTGCATTACTCAAAGTACTACTGTTGCACCAAACACTCACATACCAAAAGGTGTCCAGAGGTTAGCAATATATCTGTATTATCGGTGATACTGCAGATCACCAATAATCAGATTCTCTCTGCGTGCTGACACCAATCGTTACAGTTTTGTACTGTACATACACGTTTATCTTATGTCACATGTCTCCTCAGGTACTTTTTAAAGTAGCTTGGCCTGAGGGAAAATGCCTTCCTCCTTATATTATTTCCTGTGTATTTTGTTAGACTATGTGCCAACCATTTGTGACAAGCTTTTTTGCACCCTTTGTCTTGCAGAGAGAGGTTGGGCTGGAATTGCACGAGGCATACGATCGCCGAGGTTTCTGCTGCTACCACTGCCGCCGTGGACAGCGATACTGCCAGCGAGTGTGCGAACCCCTCCTGGGATTCTACCCTTATCCTTACTGCTACGGCTCCGGCCGCGTCATCTGCAGGATCATCATGCCCTGTAATTGGTGGGTGGCCCGGATGCTGGGCAGGGTGTAAGACAGCTCAACAATCTTCATATTCTAATCCAAATACAAGAATTGCCATCCTGGGCTCTCAGTTTGTGTAGCAGTAACTCCTCCCATCCCAGCTGCTGATTGGTCCAGCTCTGAGTGAAGGATATCTCTAGAAACAGGTCCGTGGGGTCCCTGGACAGCCCTTGCCAAGATTCTGTCTGCAGAAATGGGGAAGGAGGAGGGTAAAGTAGCGTTCACTGGTGGGCCAATAGGCAATCTGAGGCGTAAGGGGTTTTAGCATTGGGGGTGCTTCTTTTCTTGCACTTGTGGCATCTCTACAAAGCACCACTAGATATTTTGGGGTGTCCAAAATATGGGTGTGGCCATAAGGCGTGGTTAAGCTTTCTAAGATTTTATATCCCTTCTTCCATGTTGTCCTCCTTCATGTTCTCCCCATGTATGTGTACAGCCAATTCCATGTTCTTCTTGTCAAAGTGTACAATCACTTCCATGTGTCCCTCATCCATGTGTACTGTCCTCTCCATGCCCCTCATCCATGTGTACAGTCACTTCCATTTGCCCCTCATCCATGTGTACAGTCCTCTCCATGCCCCTCATCCATGTGTACTGTCCTCTCCATGCCCCTCATCTATGTGTACAGTCACTTCCATTTGCCCCTCATCCATGTGTACAGTCCTCTCCATGCCCCTCATCCATGTGTACAGTCCTCTCTATGTCCCCCTATCCATGTATAAAGTCCCTCTCACATTCACCCATCCATGTGTACTGTCCCCTTCATGTTCTCCCAGCCATCTATAAAATCCCTTACATCCCCCTGTTTATATGTACAGTCCATTTCATGAAACCCCTCTTATGTGTACAGTCTTTATACCATGTGTCCCTCTTCCACGTGTACAGGCCCCTCCATGGTTTCCCCATCCATATGTACAGTTCCTTCTATGAAACACCTTTTATGTGTACAGTCTCTTCCATGAAGCCCCAGTCCCTTTTGTTCTTATCTTTAGCCCCCATTTAGTGTGCAGCCCCTTTATGTGCTGCAATTTACTGTGCAGCCCCTCTATGTAACCCCATTCGTGTGCATGTAATTAAGGCCCTGGGAAATGTGTGTGCAGAGTAAAGCCAAAAAACTGCTCACCCTGCTCCTGCAAAAGTCCCGGCCGCGTTGGCTGTTTTTATCGTAATTTGGGCTCCGTCTTCAAATTACTTACTGAGCCCAAATTTACTGAGCCCAAAATTATGCCTGACTCGCCTCTTAATGTGCACCTATTCAGTGCACATCCCCTTTACATGGGCAGTGGCTGGACGGTGTAATGGTTAAGGGCTCTGCCTCTGACACAGGAGACCTGGGTTCGAATATCGGCTCTGCCTGTTCAGTAAGCCAGCACCTATTCAGTAGGAGACCTTAGGCAAGTTTCCCTAGCACTGCTACTGCCTATAGAGCGCACCCTAGTGGCTGCAGCTGTAGTGCTTTGAGTCAGCCAGGAGAAAAGTGCTATACAAATACTGCAATTATTACATGCCCCCATTCATTATGCAGCCTCTTTATGTGCCCCCATTCATTATGCAGCCTCTTCATGCACCCCATTCAGCGTGCAGCCTCTTTATGCACCCCCATTCAGTGTGCAGCCCCTTTATTAACCCCCATTCAGCGTGCAGCCCCTTTATGTGCCCCCATTCAGTGTGCAGCCCCCTTTATGCGGCCCCATTCAGTGCGCAGCCCTTATATGTGCCCCCATTCAGTGTGCAGCCTTTTTATAAACCCCCATTCAGTATACAGACAAGTAGGAGGAGCTCCTGTTAATTGCTGGAGGAATCGGATGAAATTCTGCAGGACCACAGGATGGCAATTCTACTACATCTTATCCAAATATTTTACATAAAATCTCCCGTTATATATATTGTATTTCTTATCTTTCACTGCTGGTAATAATCGCTGTATGAAAATCTGTATTTTAACTGAAATGTAAAGTTTTCTCTTTTTTTCCCTTTGTCTTTTTTTTGCCTCTTTTATTGTGTTCTGCATAGTCGATAAATCAGAATAGCGCGGCCGCGTTTTTCCAGAAATATTCGGGTGTCAGGAATCTTTGACACGGCCGGCGTGATGGATCGCTGTGCCGATCAGTGCCAAAGCTTTTAATCAGTAATTTACAGTCGGGATTTCTTACCTCTCCGCACATTAGAGGAATAAATTCAGAACATGTCATATTTGTGGCGCGCCGCAGCTCAACGCTCCCAAATTATGAGGTATAAAAAAATGCAGAATGCAGATTATAAAGTCACAAACAGGTGAAGTCACAGAGCTGCACAACACCTGATAAGCAAAAAAACCAAAAAACTTTAAGGGTAATTGGGAGGAGGAGTACACTCCAATTAATCAGTAAAGTCACTTTTTATATAAAAGTATAAACGTTATTAATATTATTAAAAACTACCTGATAGGCAAGCCTGAGGACAGGGCCGCCACCCTTCAGTAGCGACAGCCAGATGACCCCCCTTCCCCCAGTATAGGAAGCCAGATGTCACCTCCCCCTCCCTCCAGTATAGGCAGCCAGATGTCCCCTCCCTCCAGTACAGGTAGCCAGACGACCCCTTCTCCCCTTCCATATAGATAGCCTGAGGACCCCCCTCCCTCCAGTATAGGTAGCCAGATGACACCTCTCCCTCCCTCCTTCCAGTATAAGTAGCCAGATGTGCCCTCCTCCTCCCTCCAGTTTAGATAGCCTGATAACCCCCCTCCTTCCCTCCAGTTTAAGTATCCTGATGAAGTCCCCCCCCCCCACACCTTCTAGTATAAGAAGCCAGAAAACCCTCTCCCCCTTCCGTATAGATAGCCTGAAGACCTCCTCCCTCCAGTATAGGCAGCCAGATGACACCTCCCCCTCCCTCCAGTATAAGTAGCCAGATGTGCCCTCCCGCTCCCTCCAGTATAGGTAGCCAGATGTCCCCTCCCTCCAGTATAGGCAGCCAAATGTCCCCTCCCCCTCCCTCCAGTATGGGTAGCCAGATGACCCCACCCCCTCCCTCCAGTATAGGTAGCCAGATGACCCTCTCCCCCTTCCGTATAGATAGCCTGAAGACCCCCTCCCTCCAGTATAGGTAGCCAGGGGACCCTCCAGTATAGGTAGCCAGATGACCCTCTCCCCCTTCCATATAGATAGCCTGAAGACCCCCTCCCTCCAGTATAGGTAGCCAGGGGACCCTACCCCCTAGTATAGCTTGCTGCCCACCCGCCCTTGATCGTGTGCTGCCCTAGGCCATGTCCTTGGCTTAAATCCGGCCCTGCCTGAGGATAGAGCTCTATATCAGGAGGTAGGGAAGGTCAGTGAGGTGCTAATCATGTATAGTTCATGCAAATAGTGCAAATAGTATGTTCATTTTGTGCAAATTCACTCAGGTTGGAAATTAGGGATGGTCCGAAATGAAATCAGAAAATCTGGGGAAAAGTTTTAAAGGACAAAAAATAAAAAAAATAAATAAAAAACCCCAGAATGAATTATAAATGTTATTTTTTTTTTCCTGATAAATGTGTATTAAAATAAAAAAATAAAAATAAAAAAACTCTTGAAAATCTCATTAATTGATGTGCACAAAATAAAGCAATTTTTACAGGTTTTGATCTGTTGAATGGTTCACTTTGACGTTTTAACTGCTGTGGAATTCTGTGAATAAGGCTCGGTTCACAGGGGGTTAAAGTCGCAACGCAGCATTACAACACAATGCAAAAAAAAGGTGATAGCGCACATTAACGCTGCATTGCCGTCATATACAGTAGGTACAGTGACGCATACAGGCAATGAAAAGTATGCTCTCCTGTACCTGGTAACGTGTGCACTGCAAGCAGTGTGTTACCATAACGCTATACGATACAATGTGACACTAACATCGCACTGTTAACACCCCATACACTTCTCATTGCGGTGCGGTAAGCTGCATTACACCAATTTTACAACACAGCTCCGACCGCAACATCCCACTGTGAACTTAGCTTAAGAAGACATTGATCTCAAATGGCTCAAATCTATATTCCCTCTGGAGGACTGACCGCCCAGAAACTCCCATCTTCCAGCAGAAGCAATTAGCTGCACAGAACACAAGCCCTTGCTGCTCATCTTCTGCCCCTGGACCAATCCAGTTCTCATTCACCTATCTAAGGGTTGGCTCACACTATGGGCTTGGTTCTCTAAACCGTGATAACTCAAATATCACACCTTATGAAAAGATATCACAACTTATCAAAGTTAACACGCCTTATCAAAGTAGCACAGCGAGTGCTACAAACTTATGCCTGCTAATTGGCACTCCACTCGTCCTGCCCTGAGCCCCTGCGGGTCCGTAGCGCTCGCTGTGCTACTCTGATAAGGCGTGCTCACTTTGATAAGGTGTGATATATTTTCATAAGGTTTTATATCTTTGATAAGGTTTGATATTTGAGTTATCATGCGTTAGTGAATCAAGCCCTTTGAGCGTTTGCAGGTTTTTTTAAGCACTGGCGATTTCAGAAATCAACCTAAAAGCAGTTGTGCAATGATTTCCTATGAGAGTATTCACATATGAGTGGTTCGATTACGATCTGTCAGGAACCGGCCCCGTGGCACGCCTGCAGATACGGTTCCCGACTGCGGCTTTGACAAGATCGAGAGGGGAGCAGCCTTAGTCAAGCTACAACAAGGCAGTCGCCCCTCAAAGCACTTCTCACTGCCACCACTAACTGCTGCTAGACACTTCCACAATTCCCACTCTGCTGTCAAGTGATCTGCACGCAGTCCGTGTTTTCGTATTCGGGTCAGCTTTGCGCTTTAGGCTGAATACGGGAACGCCACGCACACATACAGTACAATCGTACAGTAGCAAGGCACAATCAGGCACTGAATCTTGTAACGCAAGTTACACTGCAGTCTCTCTAGTCTATGAGCGTTGACTTAGTACAGCAGAAGTCAAACTTATTAAATAACGATGTAATATTCCAGAAGAAAGTGGAACAATGCAGAAAATAATATATACACAAGATTTAAAAAAAAAAACAAAGTAAAAATTACAAAATAAAAGTCACAAAGATACACAAGACAAGTTGCATAAAATAAAATGGGAATAAACAGAAATTGATCTTTTACCAGCACAAATGTCCAACCGTGGAGGAACACGAATTTTCTGATTCGCTGAGGATCATCTCTAGCTATGCGCTACCCTCAAGAGAAGATTATTTGTGAAGGTCTTCTGCTGAGTCTTATAGCCCGATTTGTTGCCCAGGGCAATGAATGTTCAGTCCCACAATCTAATGCAATTTCCCCAAAGTGTGACATCACCGTCTGCCGAGCCCCCTGTCACATCTGGGCTAGCTGTGAGCCTGTGACATGCAAATGTCAAGGCTTTTCCTGTCCCACTTTGAACTTTGCAGACATTTCCCATTCCCACTGGTAAAAGCGTATGTACACAAACATTAAAAAAGACTTCCCTACTCCAGGTGACAATTGTCCAAGCAAAAATACACATCTGAGACAGTATTTCATAGCAGATCAAAGCTAAAGACCTGACTGCTATTGACATAATAAGCCATTTCCTGGCCAGAGGCTAGCAGGCCAATTTAATAGTTCCTGCTCTCCTATTCAGACCCAAGGGTAGCCAATCACCTGTATAGGCTTCAAAGAAGTTGGGCAACTGGCTGATTAAGTGTTTCCTAATTAGAAGCAGACAATGGTAGCTTTTCCTGCTGGCCATTGAATGCAGAGTTAATTTACATTTACATAAGGAAGTCCATGAAGCCAGACTGGCCTACATACACCTCGGAAAGATACACAGCAGATGAAAAATTGGGCTTCCACGAGATACAACATGGCTGCTATGTTTTGCATACATATCATCATCACCACATAGATCCTCACACGATCCACTTACAAAAGCGCTGCCTGTAATATTTTCTGGACGCTTTGGCTCAATGGAAAGTATAGGGAAATCGCTAAGCGCTTGAAAAAATGCTTTGTATAGCGAAATCCCTAATGTTTTTAAGAATAAATACATTGTATTTTTTATTTTCCAGGTCAAAGAGGTCACTTCCTGACTGATGTCAGAAAGTGAAAAAAAAGTGTTGCTCTGCAAAAGCACTTGGGCAGCACTTTGAAAAGCGATTAAAAATAATCTCAATAAATCGCTCAGCGCTTGCTATAGCACTGGCGATTTATAGTGTGATCAATGATCACTGGCATCAATAAGATTCCATAGTCATTGACAAACTGAAAGTAAATAAATACACACATTACATCCTGTTAGCGTACTAACAATATGCACAGGAAGATAAAGTGGGCCAAACAGTAAAAATACACATTTAATAAAAATACATATAATAGTTCATAAATTAACCCCTTACCTCCCCTTCCATAATGACCAAAATAAAACAATTGTATTAAAAAAAAAAAAATTGACATTTAGAAAAAAAAACCTAAGTAGTTACCTTAGGGACTCAACTTTTTAATATGTATATCATGAGGGTATATTAATGTTATTTTTGCAAATAAGGGCAAAAAAAACCTGAAGAAATACACCTTTAGTTCCAAATAAATTATTGCCGCCATACATTGTACTAGGGACATATCTTAAATATTAATGTAATAACAGGGACAAACAGGCAAATAACATGTGGGAGTTTTAGCCACAGCAGCACATTTTATTTTAAAACTATAATGGCAGAAAACTAAGAAATAAATTATTGCCATTTTTTTTCTTATTATTCCCTGTAAAATGCATTCAGAATAAAACAATTCTTAACCAAATGTACCACCCAAAGAGAGACTAATTGGTGGCAAAAAACAATCTATACATTATTTAATTGTGATAAGTAGTGAGTTATTGGCTAATGAAAGGGAGGAGAGCTAAAAAGTGAAAATTGCACTGGTGCTCAAGGGGAAAAACCCCTCAGTAGTGAAGTAGTTAATAAAACAAACATTTCTAGAAGTGGCCTTTAAAGGACACATCCGAGCTATATGAAAACAAACAAAAAAAATACACTTACCTGGGGCTTCCTCCAGCCCCTGCCAGCCATCCTGTGCCCTCGCCGCAGCTCCGCTCCCCACCGGTGGCCCGGTGTCCCCTCCGGTACAGGATGTCCGCTGTGCCTGCGCATGCGGCTCTCAGAGTCACACTCCCACTGACATCATCTGGACTGTACTGCGCAGGCACAGTAGTTCTGCACCTGCGCAGTACAGTCCGGATGACATCAGCACGACCCAGTGAGCCGCATACTGGAGCACAGGAGAAGCCAACCTCGGGAGGTCGGCATCTTCACCGGAGGGGACCAGCAGCCACCGGAAGCCCCAGGTAGGTGGATTTTTATTTTTAAAGAGACTCCGTAACAAAAATTGCATCCTGTTTTTTATCATCCTACAAGTTCAAAAAGCTATTCTAATGTGTTCTGGCTTACTGCAGCACTTTCTGCTATCACAGTCTCTGTAATAAATCAACTTATCTCTCTCTTGTCAGACTTGTCAGCCTGTGTCTGGAAGGCTGCCAAGTTCTTCAGTGTTGTGGTTCTGCTATGAACTCCCCCTTCCAGGCCCCTCTATGCACACTGCCTGTGTGTTATTTAGGATTAGAGCTGCTTCTCTCTTCTCTCTTATCTTTTACAAGCTGGATAAATCGTCCTCTGAGCTGGCTGGGCTTTCACATACTGAAGAATTACAGACAAGGGCAAAGCTGTTTGCAGGAAGAAACAAGCAGCCTGAAACTTCAGTGCATGAGAACAGGGGGAAAGAAACACACAAATGATCTCTTGAGATTCAAAAGGAATGCTGTATACAGCCTGCTTGTGTATGGATGTATTTTCTATGTGTGGACATACTGTACATCAACCTACTTCCTGTTTTGGTGGCCATTTTGTTTGTTTATAAACAAACTTTTTAAAACTGTTTTTAACCACTTTTAATGCGGCGAGGAGCGACAAAATTGTGACAGAGGGTAATAGGAGATGTCCCCTAACGGACTGGTATGTTTACTTTTGTGCGATTTTAACAATACAGATTCTCTTTAAAGTCATCGGATCTTCCCTTTAACAAAAGTAGAGTCACCCTTTAATTGTGAGGATTCAGACTCTCACAAACGTCCACTGGTGAGATTGTTTCTTCCCAATAAATAATTCCGGATGCGTATTTGTGGGAGCCGCACCCCTCCCTCCATCTAACAAGAATATCTATGTTTTTTTTTTTACCACGAAGCGACCGTCACAAAGACTCCGCGTTCCGCGCCTCACTTTTGTCCTTAAGCTCAATCATTTCATCCAGGTAGAGACGATGATTTAATTATAAAACGCAGCGCAGTAAAATCTTGCGTCTCGTCTCATTAGGCGTTCTCCTGCGTTCTCTCAGCCTCTGGTCCCCATTCTCCGGGATACGCACCGCGTACACGACGCACCTCTAGGCTCTCTGTTTCATCTGCTCGGCGAGTTAATGAAAAAGCGCGGCCCGCGATTGGAAATTCGCCGCTTTTATTGTGGCTTACAAATGACTCATATGCGGAGTGTCATCACGTCCCTAATTTAATGTTGTTTACCACATAAAAATTAATGGCTTCTGCCGCCATTTGCATGTTGAGTAGCAGTCCATGATATTGGCTGTGGAAATGAAACGTTTCCCAGGCAGTGCGGCTCGATAAACGGTTCGGAGCAGTTTATTTCAATTAGCTTGCTGGGAATAAAGATGCGCGCAGATCGGTCGGCGCCTCACGTGATCGAGGAACGAGCCTCTGAGTCGTATTCTCATTTTTCTCTGACGACGTTTGGCTATTACCCGTCCTGTTATACTGTTATTATTCTAATTTCCCCGGCTGTAATACTATTACTCTCATCTTATAAAGCGGCTAAGCCCTGAACCGAACACGGAAAATTCCATTAGCGATCAGGGTAAGCCAATGTAAACAGCTTGTAAAGTCAAGGACGAAGTTCCTGTTCCGTGGGATAAATGGGACTGGAAACCTCCGCTACAGATCTCATTCTCTCCTCACTGGATTCAGCTGATGGGCGGGTTAATTAGGCGTGACTGTGTGACAGACAAATGAGGAAAAGGAAGAACTGCCAGACTACATTCCCTAGGCAGTAGACATGGTGTCCTGGATAGGGATATACAGACTTGTATTTCACAGTAAGAAGGTGTTGAGCTAATGTAAGAGCTAGACTAGGAGGTCGGTATAGATAGGTGCGCAGCTGCAAGCAAGCACAGCTCCCAAAAATATTTTATTTTCCCCCCAAAAGACATAGTTATGACTTGCCCCCTCCTACACTGTGCCCTGAGGCCGGAGCCTCTCTCGCCTCTGCCTCAGCCCCGCCCTGTGCCCCCTCCTACACTGCTCCCTGAGACCGGAGCCTCTCTCACCTCTGCCTCAGCCCCGCCCTGTGCCCCCTCCTACACTGCTCCCTGAGACCGGAGCCTCTCTCACCTCTGCCTCAGCCCCGCCCTGTGCCCCCTCCTACACTGTGCCCTGAGGCCGGAGCCTCTCTCGCCTCTGCCTCAGCCCCGCCCTGTGCCCCCTCCTACACTGCTCCCTGAGACCGGAGCCTCTCTCACCTCTGCCTCAGCCCCGCCCTGTGCCCCCTCCTACACTGCTCCCTGAGGCCGGAGCCTCTCTCACCTCTGCCTCAGCCCCGCCCTGTGCCCCCTCCTACACTGTGCCCTGAGGCCGGAGCCTCTCTCGCCTCTGCCTCAGCCCCGCCCTGTGCCCCCTCCTACACTGCTCCCTGAGACCGGAGCCTCTCTCACCTCTGCCTCAGCCCCGCCCTGTGCCCCCTCCTACACTGTGCCCTGAGGCCGGAGCCTCTCTCACCTCTGCCTCAGCCCCGCCCTGTGCCCCCTCCTACACTGCTCCCTGAGACCGGAGCCTCTCTCACCTCTGCCTCAGCCCCGCCCTGTGCCCCCTCCTACACTGCTCCCTGAGACCGGAGCCTCTCTCACCTCTGCCTCAGCCCTGCCCTGTGCCCCCTCCTACACTGCACCCTGAGGCCGGAGACTCTCTTGCCTCTGCCTCAGCCCCGCTCTGTGCCCCCTCCTACACTGTGCCCTGAGGCTGGAGCCTCTCTTGCCTCTGCCTCAGCCCCGCTCTGTGCCCCCTCCTACACTGCGCCCTGAGGCTGGAGCCTCTCTCGCCTTTGCCCGGCCCTGCGTCCCTCCTACACTGCGCCCTGAGGCTGGAGCCTCTCTTGCCTCTGCCTCAGCCCCGCCCTGTGCCCCCTCCTACACTGCGCCCTGAGGCTGGAGTCTCTCTCGTCTCGGCCCCGCCCTGCGCCCCCTCCTACACTGCGCCCTGAGGCTGGAGTCTCTCTCGTCTCGGCCCCGCCCTGCGCCCCCTCCTACACTGCGCCCTGAGGCTGGAGCCTCTCTCGCCTCTGCCTCGCCCTGTGCCCCCTCCTACACTGTGCCCTGAGGCTGGAGCCTCTCTCGCCTCGGCCCCGCCCTGTGCCCCCTCCTACACTGCGCCCTGAGGCTGGAGTAAAGAGGCCCTGTAGTGACATATAGCAGAATGCAGTAAAGAGGCCCTGTAGTGACATATAGCAGAATGCAGTAAAGAGGCCCTGTAGTGACATATAGCAGAATGCAGTAAGGAGGCCCTGTAGTGATATATAGCAGAATGCAGTAAAGAGGCCCTGTAGTGACATGTAGCAGAATGCAGTAAAGAGGTCCTGTAGTGACATATAGCAGAATGTAGTAAAGAGGCCCTGTAGTGACATATAGCAGAATGCAGTAAAGAGGCCGTGTAGTGACATATAGCAGAATGCAGTAAAGAGGCCCTGTAGTGACATATAGTAGAATGCAGTAAAGAGGCCCTGTAGTGACATATAGCAGAATGCAGTAAAGAGGTCCTGTAGTGACATATAGCAGAATGCAGTAAAGAGGCCCTGTAGTGACATAGAGCAGAATGCAGTAAAGAGGCACTGTAGTGACATATAGCAGAATGCAGTAAATTATTCAGAATACCCACTGTAACGTAAAATATTCTTGTTTCAGCGTCAGAAACACTTCCTATCCTATATCTGCAATATATATTGCTATATGTTGTTATGTAGCCCCACAATCCCAGTCTAGGCTGATTAGCTATGTGGAATTCTCCTCCCAGAGCATTCTGGGAGACCAGGCATTGTTTTCACTGGCTCTGGAACTCTCAGTAAACAAACATTCCGCAGAGCTGCATCTGACAGGACTAAAGATGTCACCACCTGGAATAAATTTTAGAATGTAAATCTGGGTGAAGAAAGATTTTACAATAGGCAAACACTCATTAAATAAATTATAAATGAATATGGTAAAAACAACCAAAAAAAAATAAAATATATATAGTACATTATTTTGACTACAGCTCCTCCTCTCTAACAACAAATAATTGGGACGAGATGGATTCTGTGCATGTTGTTGGTGGACGCGGTTTGGCGTTCCTCTTCTGCAGGTTATCTGGCGATTGGAGGCCGGCCGTATTTCCTGCCGGTAGGTAAAGCTGCGGCGAATGTCTCCGGTTCCTCCTCGCCGTTCGCGTCCGGCGTTCTTCATTAACTCCCTCTGCTGATTTAATGCTTTAATAAATTCCCCATTTCCCATTTTTTCCCCCTCATTCCTCCCCTCCGAGCTCCGTCAATGTTTAAATATGCGTAATGCCATTAAGGAAGGAGATCTGCGAGATGTAATTACTGATAAGTCTATCAGGGGGTTATTTGCCGTCTTCCTCTCTCTTATCCGAATCTCGGGCCGTCTCCAAAGCTGACACATCAACGCCTCGATGCTGCGCTGCTTATCAACGCCACCATCAGCCAATCACTCGCCTTTAAATAGATTTACAAGAGCTGATTCACTGCGCCCGCTGTCGCCTTCTCGTCCTCCATTGACTTCTATGGGGGCGGCAGCTGAGGGAAGGTGATAAGCAGCCTTCCAACTCTCCATTCTTCCATCCAGCATACATATATTTCATTAAAGGAGGCCTCCGCCAAGAGGCAGTGCTCAGTGTTAGGCAGGATTGTGCTATTGGATGGGAATTTCATAGTAAGAAAGGGCTCCCGTAAGATAATAATAGCTCTGTGATGAGAGTAGTAGTTTTATAATAAATTGCAATGTCCATGAAGTGAGGACTGTAGACAAATGTGGTCTTTACGAAGACTGCAGAGAAAGAAAGCCTTTGTTTGCACATCACCACGTGATAACAGATCACACTGAAGCAACTAGAAACTACCATAGAGCAGAGTGCCATTACAGCACATAGCACCGAACACATGCATATTACACTGCACAATGCCATCTTGTGGCCATTTAGAGTACTTACAGTCTGAGTGAGAAAACTGGTGCACATACTGTACGCGGTTACTGTATGATCTAATAAAAATGGAAGCTTCATAAAAGAGAAACACACCTCTGGAGAAAGTACCAGGTGAGTAAAACGCAACTTTTTTCTTGCCTCAGGTCAGAGAAAAGTGGGCCTCACTCACTTTTCTCTCATTGGCTGCCCAGCCCCATGTGACGTCTGCAGCAGGGGAGTGTTATGCATCTATAGTTCTGCCCCCTGCACACGTCCGTCTCCTGCACGCTTCCACCCACAGCACCCGGGTGAGAACTTCAGTGCATCATACAAGTAACAGACAGGGTGGTCTTGGCAGCATAGGAGGCTCCTGTTGTGGTTGAGGCCCCAAGCTGCGGCTTGGTTTGCCTGGGCCTAGCTGCACCCGATGCCCGTGGTTGGGGCCCTCTTATGGGTTTGCACATGCACATGTGTGAGCTCTTACACAAGCGGTTGTGCAGGCACTGTGAATAACTGCACCAAACCTCCAACCTCTGCCCATCAAGGCCTGCCTCTATCGGTACCCATTGCTGATTGCACCTTAGCTTTCCAGTTTGGACTTCTATAATCCACTGTGACCTCAGTCTTGATATGGTTCCTTGTTGCCTATCTGTTGCCTATCTGGCTTTTTTGACTACACCTGTATGCTGCCAGCCCTGACCTAGGCCGGTTTACCTGACTTTGTCATCTCCTCATTGCCAAGTCACAAACCGTCCGTGCCATGGCCTACAGCCTGACGGCTACTTGCAGCCATGCTGACTATCGCCAGCTAGGGCAGTTGACCGTTTAACCCTTGGTAAAGACCAGTTAGAAGACATTTACTCCGTGGAAGGAAAGCAATAGCAAACTTGAACCATGTAATAAAAAGGACAAGAAGTAGGGATAATAAAAATGGCACCAAAACACAAAGACAACAGGAGCCCAAATGGTGCAGTATGTCACAGTACCAGAAGTATATAAAATATGCGGATAGATTATACTCACAAAGGTGGGTTGCAGAAGGGCAACCCGACCACTAGAAGCAGGTGGAGACGTATAACCCCGCCTCCACTCAGGTGACCAGATGGAGCTGGTGATGGTCGCACTCTTGGTAAAAAGCAAACCTCAAATGACCTAAATTGGTCAAAGAGGGTTGATCCCCCTCCAAAAGGAGGGTGAAGGCACAGAGGCGCCTTATTTGTGGCTACAAGCACTATTAGGCACTGTTATTTGGCCTGAGGAAGTGGGTATGCACCCACGAAATGCGTTGCCAGTGCAATAAAATGCTATTAAAACGGTATAAAACCCTGACATAATATTCGATAAAAACATGTTTTCCTACTTTTTATATGCCATACGGTTAATATATTTGCATTTGTGCATAAGTATTATTATTCATTTAGAAATTACAAGTTCCCAAAAGTACAGTTTTTTGCCTTGATAGCTGACTTTGCATTTTATTCATAACTGGTTTTATTCATTCTGTATTGAAGGCAGAAATGCTTTCAGTGTCTGTCTGTGTCCAGGATCTTGCAGCGAAAAAAGGTGTGCAGGTTGGCACTGCAGCAGGTGTACAATCTTGAGTGGGGAGCTGGCATGACCACTATGCTTCAAACAGCATGGTTGCAATTGCGTGCTCTGGTATAGGAAATAGTAATGCTGTACAACAAGAGGAGAGAGAGGAGAGGAGACCGGCACTGCAATCGATTTATTTATTCCATGCTGTAAAAGGTGCATACAAAGACTGCTCAGGCAACCGTAGAGGGGAAGTGCCGCCCTCCAGGAAGTCCCAGCTGGAGTGCAGATGCATTCCAGCATGGGATTGGAGACTGCAGGAGGAAGTGGGCGGTTTCTATCGGCGTGGACACGCCGAATGCTGACCCCGGTATGTATTTAATCCCCGGCCAGCACCCAGCCCGCACTAGAGCCTCCGTTGAAGCGCACGTCTGCGCGAAACAGCTGTCAGGCCCACAGTGCCCAGCACCCACCGTCACCCACATTGCTTCATCCACCTGGTATGTTTACTATTTTGCACTGAGTATGTGACTCTTTGTATGCACCTTTTACAGCATGGAATAAATAAGTCGATTGCAGTGCCGGTCTCCTCTCCTCTCTCTCCTCTTGTTGTACAGCATTACTATTTCCTATACCAGAGCACGCAATTGCAACCATGCTGTTTGAAGCATAGTGGTCCTGCCAGCTCCCCACTCCAGATTGTACACCTGCTGCAGTGTCAACCTGCACACCTTTTTTCGCTACAACTTCCTAACTACATAAATAGGTTAGAGCACGCAGCATGTCTATGAGTGTTGCTTAAGACTGCGACATCCACTCAGAATCTGATACTGTAAGTTCGGACAGTGGAGATGAATCGGGAGCGGCTGCAGTAGCAACTGGCAGGAAAGACGTCAAGAGCTTCTTTTAGAGCTCTTCATCATCGTCACTATCCAATAAACGGTGGGTGCTAGGGTTGCAGAGACTAGTTTGGAGAGATCGAGCGAGAGGGAGACAAAATTATTCTGGATTGTAATGGCACCACAACAATATAAGGACGACCAGATAACAGCAAGAGGTTTCAGACGGCACGTTAAACAATCTGAACATCAAGAGGACGAGGAATTTGTTAAGAGGTGGAAAATGGCCTTTCTAGAGCATGCGGCAGGACCCCAGGACACTGTCTTAGATCGATCTGGACAGGAACATGCCGAAACGGTCAAGGAAATAGAAGCCGTTATACTCCATTACCAGGAGTTGGTGGATCGAACTCAGTATACAGGAACACTGAAGGCTAATGGGCTATGTCTCCAATGTGGATACTTATTGGGTTTTTTGTGCTTGTTTATCCTCTTGTGTTTTTAACATAGTGCCACTGTACCAGTATTCATAATAATATTTATACTGTCCCTCTGTCCAGGAGTTCCCTCTCTCATTCTACCTCTCCCAACTTTTTATCATAGTAAGCGCAGCTTGTCGCTGTCCTTATTTTTAGCCACTACCTCCACTTGATACGCCATTAATGAGTACACAGTTTGCAATATATTTAACCAGCCCCGTTTCTTGCCCCGTGCGGAGCGTGCCGCCGCCCGGGGCGCTGTTGGGAGGGGGGCGCTATAATGGAGGGGGGAGCCGGAGCCGCGGGGAGGGCAGCCCGACCTCTCCCTCCCTCTCCTCTCCCGGGCGCCCTCCGTGCTCCCCCCTCAGATGCAGAGTTCGTGAGCAGCAGGGAAGCGCTGTTTACAACTCACCGGCTGCCTGGCTCCAAGCGCTGCTCTCTCGCCGCTGGTCTCCCCTCTCTGTATACATACTGATACACGCTGCTTCCGGCTACAGGAAGCAGCGTGTATCAGTACGTATACAGAGAGAGAGAGGAGACCAGCGGCGAGAGAGCAGCGCTTGGAGCCAGGCAGCCGGTGAGTTGTAAACAGCGCTTCCCTGCTGCTCACGAACTCTGCATCTGAGGGGGGAGCACGGAGGGCGCCCGGGAGAGGAGAGGGAGGGAGAGGTCGGGCTGCCCTCCCCGCGGCTCCCCCCTCCATTATTGGGGGCATCTACCTATCTAACCTATTCTGGGGGCACCTACCTAATCTAACCTACGCTGGGGGGCAGCTGCTAATCTAACCTACGCTGGGGGGCACCTACCTAATCTAACCTACACTGGGGGGCAGCTACCTATCTAACCTATACTGGGGGCAGCTACCTAATCTAACCTACGCTGGGGGGCAGCTACCTATCTAACCTATACTGGGGGCAGCTACCTAATCTAACCTACGCTGGGGGGCAGCTACCTATCTAACCTACACTGGGGGGCACCTACCTAATCTAACCTACGCTGGGGGGCAGCTACCTATCTAACCTACACTGGGGGGCAGCTACCTATCTAACCTACACTGGGGGGCAGCTACCTAATATAACCAACACTGGGGGGGCAGCTACCTATCTAACCTACACTGGGGGGCAGCTACCTAATCTAACCTATACTGGGGGGCAGCTACCTATCTAACCTATTCTGGGGGCACCTACCTAATCTAACCTACGCTGGGGGGCAGCTGCTAATCTAACCTACGCTGGGGGGCACCTACCTATCTAACCTACACTGGGGGGCACCTACCTAATCTAACCTACACTGGGGGGCAGCTACCTATCTAACCTATACTGGGGGCAGCTACCTAATCTAACCTACGCTGGGGGGCAGCTACCTATCTAACCTATACTGGGGGCAGCTACCTAATCTAACCTACGCTGGGGGGCAGCTACCTATCTAACCTACACTGGGGGGCACCTACCTAATCTAACCTACGCTGGGGGGCAGCTACCTATCTAACCTACACTGGGGGGCAGCTACCTAATATAACCAACACTGGGGGGGCAGCTACCTAATCTAACCTATACTGGGGGGCAGCTACCTAATCTAACCTATACTGGGGGGCAGCTACCTATCTAACCTATACTGGGGGGCACCTACCTAACCTATACTGGGGGGCACCTACCTAACCTATACTGGGGGGGCAGCTACCTTATCTAACCTATACTGGGGGGCAGCTACCTAATCTAACCTATTCTGGGGGGCACCTGTCTAATCTAGCCTATACTAGGGGGCACTTATCTAATCTAACCTATACTGAGAGGCACCTACCTATCTAACCTAGGGGGGGGGGGGGCGCAATTTTTACACCCTCGCCCTGGGTGCATTTTAGCCTAGAAACTGCACTGTATTTAACTGTTTACGTGCACCTGATAACGTTATTCTTACACTTTAGTCACCAAGCTGCTATAATATGTTATCCACGTATGAGTTCAGTGTCACATAGGCAGATTCCTGCCCTTAATCACCATATGTTGGATCATGTTTTATCCAATTTTCTTATTTGCACTGCCTTCTCAACATTGGCCACAAGATGGCGCACATCCGCTCTCGGATTGCCGTTTATATGCAACAGCATTCAGCAGCCACCTAATAAATGTGGACTGCCCGTAGAGGGGAAGTGCCGCCCTCCAGGAAGTCCCAGCTGGAGTGCAGATGCATTCCAGCATGGGATTGGAGACTGCAGGAGGAAGTGGGCGGTTTCTATCGGCGTGGACACGCCGAATGCTGACCCCGGTATGTATTTAATCCCCGGCCAGCACCCAGCCCGCACTAGAGCCTCCGTTGAAGCGCACGTCTGCGCGAAACGGCTGTCAGGCCCACAGTGCCCAGCACCCACCGTCACCCACATTGCTTCATCCACCTGGTATGTTTACTATTTTGCACTGAGTATGTGACTCTTTGTATGCACCTTTTACAGCATGGAATAAATAAGTCGATTGCAGTGCCGGTCTCCTCTCCTCTCTCTCCTCTTGTGTCCAGGATCTTCTGCACTGTCAGAGAATGTGTCACATTCCTCACTTCATACAATTAAGTAAACACAAGATAACATTATCTACACTTCAGATGTGTCTGCATTTCTCTGCACTGAACTTTCCAGCCCTGTGTGTAACCCTTTGAATGCTGTTCTAGTTAAAAAAAAATGCTGGTTGTATATAATATGCTGTAAATATTTTTTTAGAGCAAAGTAGAATTGCTGGGTTATATTCAGCTTTAATACGTGAATTTGTCTTCATTAAGGTAAGCCACCTAACTTTTTTTTCCATTTTATTTGTTTTTAAAGAGAACCAGAGATGAAGCACCCTCTTGTATTTTACCTTATAAATCAGTGGGAACATGACAGTAAACACCTAATCTGCCCTTTGTTTCATTGTTCTCTGTGTAATCTGACTGTTATCACGTCTGATAAGAATCCCCGACTGAGAAGTCAGGCTGCTCCGTCTAGCTTTGCTACAGAAAGATTATAGCTAAGTCTGTCTTCTGTGGTGTTATTTCAAGCCCAAGCCTGCCCCCTTGTGGCTTTGCTATAATGACTCAGCAATAATCATTCCCAGCAAAGCCAGATTTAATTGCTCAGTCTGGGATTCTTGTGACTGCTGTTAACAGACACTTTTAGCAGTGAGGACGAAACAGAGAGCATGGTAAGTGTTTTCTCTAATGTTCTTACTGATATACATGGTAAAATACACAAGGGTGCTTCCTCTCTGGTTCCCTTTAACCGGTTCGGCCTATCTGGACGAGCTTTCTCGTCCAGATAGGCACTGCTGCTTTGCCTGCGTGGTGCACGTGATCGGGTGCGCGCCCGCCGCCCGCCGTTAGCCCCCCGATCAGTGAATGGGAATATTGACCTGATGAAGCAACTGTAAGTTTGTGAAACGCGTTGTCCTGTGCAAGTACAAAATAAACTGACTGAATGGCGACTGAACAACAGTAGTCACTCATCCTCTATGCATTGTGAGAGCTTTTCCAAACAATAGCGTGAGAGTCAACAGCCCTTGCATATAGCATCACGTATTCCGTTAGACTCTAGTATAAAACACAAGGGTGGTGCTTACATGAAGCAACATGAATCTTGTACTTCAGGGCGGCAACAATTAGAGGGTGGCAAGAGGCAGCTCCCCTCCCTGCTTCACTTACCTGCTCTCAGCGTTCCAGCGATGGGATCTCCATCCCCTCATCCAGCATCTTGTATTCATGGCTACAGCGGAGGATCATGTGACCTGTTATGTGCTGTCAGGTCACATGAGGCGCCACTGTAGTCAGAGAGGAAGCAGGACTTCACGTGTGGCTGGTGATGATCCCATCGCTAATCTCTTCTAGGCACACATCGGCTCACCTCGGGCTCTCTCCTCAGCGCTCCCTCCAGCATCAATCAGCGGCAGCAGGCAAGAATACACACCTCCATCAACCGCAGAGGTCCGATCTCTACGTGCCTCATGCTAATTCCTGTTTAAACAGGAAGTAGCCTCAGACACTTAGAGGGAGGAACCTGCGGTGGTGGAACGCATGAAAGTGTGTGTTCCTGCCCACTGCCTGCTGTCGCTGATTGATGCTGGAGGGGGAGCACTGAGGGGAGAGCCAGAGGTGAGGGAGGTGGGTACTGTGGGACTGTCCCCCTCCCCGCGATTTGTGCCCATGCTCTCTCCTCCTCATGCTGCAACCCCTCCGGACCCCCAAAACGGCCCTGAGCTGGCCCCCGCAGTGTAGGAGCTGCAGCCCCTATTGTTATGCCACTGCTTACAATGTGTTGCTTTAGGCGGCAAAAAGTCTACAACCAGCCCTGATAAAACCCACATGGAGGCCTGTTGCCATGTTGCTATGCCACCGTTCCTCTTTAATCTTCCCAGTTCCTCTTTAATCTGATTGTGTTTCCTAATTCTTTCCAAGAATCCAATCAACACCTGCAACACCACCATTGTGGCCAATTACCTGCCTTCGAGGCCCTTGCATTTATTATCAGACAACTGCCAGGCTTGGATAGAAAGTCAAGCTAGGAAGGAGACATTAAAACCAGACCACCCTCCCGCCTCGTCGGTGGAACTCATATAGATAATGGAACGCTACATAACGCAACGCATGGGGCCGAGCAATAAAGGTAAGTTTTCACGCCGCGGTCGCAAGGAATTAGCCCAGGCTCTCTTCCACCATCTCCCCGGGCAGCGCTTCCATAACCGCTCGCCATTATCGTACCTTCCAACGCCGCGGAAGTTAAATATGACGGGTTGGTAATCTTTTTTTTGTGTGCATTCCTAATTATGTTTCCAACCACTGTAAAATGTCATTAGGCAAAGTTGTACTGCTGTTCTGTATGATTGGATCCAGCCGTGCATGTGAAGGCTGCCTCCCAGGGTCTGCAGAGGGAGGAGGGGGGCCGAGGTATCTAATCGGGAAGATGACATTGGATGCATTCCTGGAGGCATCGCGGAGGTGACATGATGGATAAGTACGAATGCTCAGCCAACGCACCGAAGATTGGAAGCTATCAAGGCTTGATGATGATGAAGGTAAGCTGGAACGCTCGCTTCTGCGCGAGAGTAAAACGAGCCTTAATGATCAGCTGATCAGCGCCATCCTCAAATGATGATTGGAAGGTTTGTGGACACCCAGAGGATTGTCCTGCAGGGTCGGCATTTCAGACGCATCTATAAATCTTTCACAAAGGCTCGTTAATGAAATCATTGCGCGAGAATGACCTGTAGTGTTGTGAGCGGAGAGGTTAAAGGGGGACTCCACGATGTTCTCCCTTTGTCTATAGTTATAATCTGGGGATGGTCAAGGGTTTGCTAATGAGTACAGCTTGCATGTAAATGTAATGCAAACTGTATGCAGCTTGGAACTGATCAAGCAAATGCCCTACCAAGCTGAATAAATTTGCATTACACTTGCATGCAGTACTGGGTACTGGTAATGGAGCCGATCAAAGGCAAACATTCGTTCTATCAATCGTTCCATCATATTTCAGATTGACTCTTTTAAAGAGACTCTGTAACAAAAAAAGGTTCCCCTGGGGGGTACTTACCTCGGGAGGCTCCCCCCTCCACTGTAGCTGCAGACAATCCAGCGCTGGCTCCCCCGAAGTGTCCCGGAATCCTCCCTCGACAAGCCTGACAAGGCTGGATATATTTACCTTCCCGGCTCCAGAGGGGGCGCTGTTGCGGCTCTCAGCATGGAGATAGGCGGAAATAGCCGATCTCTGTTGGGTCTGCTCTACTATGCAGGTGCAGGAGACTTGCGCCTGCGCAGTGGAGCGGACCGACAGCGATCGGCTATTTCTGCCTATCTCTGAGGCAGAGAGCCGATACTGCGCCTGCGCTGGAGCCAGAAAGATAAATATTTACATCCCGCTGTTCCGGGAGCTTTTTCGCCACCGCCGTGGGACCGAGGAGGACGAGGGAAGCCTCGATAGGATCCGGAGGCTTCCGCCACCCGAGGTGAGTACCCCTCAGGGGAACTTTTTCCCGTTACAGGTTTTCTTTAAGGTAGCCATACATATAGCAATTTTGATTCAGTCAACAGTCATCAACTTCAGTGTGGTTGTTAAAATCGGTCGACTAGTGGCCCACACACTAGAAGCAGATTCAATGATTGGTTGCTTTGTTCTTTTTTAATTATGCAAAAACATTATACTGTAACTAATTTACAAGGGTGTGCTATTAAATCTAAGTACAAGCTGCTTGAATCGGGAGTATTACATACTTCCTGGCCGTCGTGAGCGTAGGTTGCCTCGCTTCTCATCTTGTGAAGAGAGCTCTTCCTTCTCTACAAGATCTGAACCGACCGGTTTCGCCTGTAATGCATCTGCTACGAGCAGCAGTTCCGACAACGACCCCGAAATCCTGAAATCACAGAAGTTCTTTGTGGAGGAGACGATGACTATCGCACAAACAGTTCTGCCCGTCTGAAGTGCGTTGTTATGTGCTGGTGAGACGTCTCCTCCTGCCTGTATTGTTACTTTGGGGCTGTCCTGACGGGAGCTGCAGTATACGCGCCGTAACGGTTCTGTAGATGTAGCGCTAATGATGTGAGACTATTTCAGCTGCTTGTGTCTTCTATACAGCGGTGTTTGTAGTCGGCAGACGGCAAATTCTTCGGGGTGCCCGAGAAAATCGCCAGCTCAGGGCGGTAATGAGGACGGCGGAGGAACGCAACGACAGCATGGAGAAAGCTGATACACAGACTGGGGTTCAAAGATTAGTCTATGAATGTGAAGCACTCAGTAATGGCGGGCGAAGTGAAAATCAGTACAACTAATCTGGAAAAAACTGAAATAATACTTTACAAGGTTTTATGCCTTTGTCAGGGTTTTCTCTGCAGGAAAAAGAAAGCAAACCTTCCAATTTAAACAAGTGAAGCCAGTGGATATTTATGATACATCCAACATACACAGATATCTAGATATCTGACTGGCGGTTCCTACATTAACAGACAACAGTGAACACACAATTAACACATCCACAATGAGACACATACTGTACCTGGAGAGCAAAACATACATTTGTTTTCTTAACCACTTGACCACTACATGTGGTGTTCCCTTTATAGACCAGAGAAATTTTCACCTCCAGGACAGCACTCCTCCCGCTCATTCGCCAATAACTTTATCACTGCTTATCACACCTAAATGATCTATATCTTGTTTTCTTTGCCATCAATTAGGCTTTCTTTGGGTGGGAAAAAAAAATGAAAAAAAATGTATTATTTCTCCGTTTTAGCCATTGTCATTTTAAAATAAAACATGCAACTATGGATAAAACAAACACATTTTATTTAACCTGTCCTCGTGGCTTCCCAATGGTGCATGTTTTGCAGGCAGCCTCCCCCATGCACAGGTGGGGTAATTAGTATTGCATCTATATGGAATCCCCCTAGCTGAGACATGAATTGCCCCACCTGTTCATAGATGAGACTGTCTGCAAAACATATATGACATATACATATAAAAAAGTTTAGTCCCTAAGGTAACTATTTATGTTTTGTTTTTTAACTGTTTTTTTTTTTTCATTACAAGCATTTTATCTTGGTAACTATGGGGGAAGGGGGGGGGGGGGGAGGGGGAGTGTTGTGTGTATGTTTTTACATTCAGTTTGTCAATGACCACCGGAATCATTGATCACAGACACTTTGATCGGTGAGTGGGGACATGTGTTCCCATTCACCGATCAGTCTACTAACGGGAGGCGAAGAGAACATGCGCGGGATCAGGGCTACTGCGGCATGGTACGTATATCTACGCCCCTGGAGCTAAGATAAAGTCTCAAGGGCCGTAAATATACTGTACCTGTTCTGAGGACAGGTTAAAAAATAAAGTATTTTAGCCCCTTACTCACTCCTAGGAGTTCTGGTTCACTAGGAGCTTGCTGAGCTATTTGTATACCTGGAGAATTAACACTTAGTAAAGTAAAGTGAAAACTCCCCGGAGGGTGGAGCTGACATCAGGCATCCTCTAGGTAAGTCTATTGCCACATCTTATCTATGCAGGCATGTGTCTCACTATGGATCTCTAGGAATGTCTTGTATTTTTGCTATATATTTGCTTGCCCCACCCCGAGAGCTCCAGCTCCTACCTCTGATTCTCTCATTTGCTAACAAGTCTGCACAAAGTGACTATGACTGTGGTGGGGTTGATGGCACTAGATTGGCAGGTCTGAGTATTTCTGTAACTGCTGATCTCTGATTCCCACATACAACAGTCTCCTGATTTCACTCCAAATGGTCAGAAAAACAGTAAGCTTTCTGTGAGTAGCAGTTCTGTGAATGAAAATGCCATGTAATGATGAGAGAAGTCAGATTAGAATAGCCAGACTGGTTTGAGATTCTGAATCTTGTACTGGACCAAGCCCTATCACATAGAGCCATTCCAATCCCTGCCATTCACTGAGGAGGACCAACACCAGCCCGAAACAGGCTGTCTGCATGTGGGGTTGATGTGGCTGTGTAACATGTATAAGCTATAGGCTTGCTATACACCAGCGATTGTGGATGTAAGCCTGGCTTCAGGGGCATAAAGATTACATTTACATATTCAGTAGCAATGCATTGTGGGTAACCACAGATGTTCACTTAAAGCTGAATTATCGCTGTTTTAAAGTGTAGCCGAGGTGACATGTGACATGATGAGATAAACATGTGTATGTACAGTACAAAACCTATTAATAACCAGGGTGTTTTACTTGTTTTATTTTGCTGCCTGAAATAGTTAATTTTTAAGGCTGGAAATGACAGCTTCTGTCTTGTCAGAACCTTGTCAGGAATATAGTAAACATCACTGATAAGAAAATTAAATTACAACCATAAAAGATTTTTTGTGGCAAAATACATTTTCTACATATTTCTGAGAGCAGATGGAGAGAGAGGGTCGATATAGTTCATGTATTTTCATTTAGGAACACTTAATAGACTGCAACTGAGCAGAGACAACAAAACATTCAATCTACTTCCTAAATGTTTAAATATAAAATAAAATCCTGGGATGTCTTACAGAGTCATTTTTAGGAGGATAAATATAATTGTTTATCTCATCAGTTTATTTTCACCTCGGATTCACTTTAAGGAGGCAACTCACACCAAAAATCGATTTTTTTAAATATCCCAGATATATCCTCTGAGGCCTAGTGCACACCAGAGCGGTTCGGCTGCGGTTTGCGATCCGCTTGCGGCTGCGGATACGCTAGGGTAATGTATTTTAATGGGCTGGTGCACACCAGAGCGGGAGGCGTTTTGCAGAAACGCATACTCCCGGGCTGCTGCAGATTTTGGATTGCGGATGCGTTTCTGCCTCAATGTTAAGTATAGGAAAAAACGCAAACCGCTCTGAAAAAACGGCAGTTCAGAGCGGTTTTGCAGGCGTTTTTTGTTACAGTAGCTGTTCAGTAACACCTTTACTGTAACAATACATGAAATCTACTACACCAAAACCGCTACGCTAGACTGCATTGAACGCGGCCCGCGCATTATTCACTATTCATTATTATTCATTATTCTGGAATCTGGACAACACCAATTACTGGGTTTATAACCAGTTTATACAAACACAATGTTAAAAAACTGATTGAAGAAAGTGTCAGACAGGTCAAAAATGGAACAATTCCAGCAGGCCCTTGAGGATGGAGACTTTAGAGAGGAGATTGACATCCTCCTCCTTCTCTAGCCAGTTGTACGCCGACAGACTGACTTCAGCAAACCCAGGAGGACCAGGAGGGCAGCAAAGAACACAAGCTGCTGCTAGTGCCGAAAAGGGAATGGTATCGGCAGTGTCCTTGGAGTGGGAACATTTTCTGACACCCATGCAGCAGCCCACAGAACAGCAATCGGGCAGTTCCACGTCCTCCAACACCAATCGCCTGGAGAAGATGGTCAAGGTCCAGGACTACATGTCAGATGGCGTAGCTGTGTTGAACAATCCATCTGCAGACAGACGGTGAGTGTGACAGGCAGCACAGAAGGACCATGGCAACTCACTCATAGTACCACAGTTTGATAGTGCTGCCCAAAAAATTATATGGATCCGTGGACCCGGGCACTGCGGGCAGTACTGGGAAGTGGGAACGCAGATTTTAGTACCTAAACACATGATACAACATGTTTTCCGGGGTCGGACTTTGAGGCACATACAGATGGTCCCGATCATCATCCTCATCATACAACTCTTCTCCTGAGTCTGACCCACCCACCACCTCTGCCACCCCAACATCCCCAGACACAGACCCCTCATCGTCCTCGACTCCTCAACATTAACTTGGGATGCTGGCCTGAGCCCGACCTCCTCCTCCACATCAGGCCCCATCATCTCCTCAATGGCAGCCCTCATTAATCGCTCTGGCGACGGACCGATGGACACAACGTTCTCCTCCGGGGAGGGCTGCTGCTGACCACTGGCTGCTGGGGTGGATGTTATAGGTTGCGTGGGGCGTTGGCTGTTGCTGTTGTTGGGAGTGCTGCTCACAGCGGAGGTCTCTGAGGAACTCATGGTGAGCTCATATAGTGGTTGGCGGTGAGTGGAGTATTACTGATCCCAGCAATATACACACTGACTGGCAGAGTACGCAATGCTATATAGTCTGGCTGAGCGGTGTACACAGAGTGGCAGTACACACAATGCTATATAGTCTGGCTGAGCCGTGTACACAGAGTGGCAGTACACACAATGCTATATAGTCTGGCTGAGCGGTGTACACAGAGTGGCAGTACACACAATGCTATATAGTCTGGCTGAGCCGTGTACACAGAGTGGCAGTACACACAATGCTATATAGTCTGGCTGAGCCGTGTACACAGAGTGGCAGTAAACACAATGCTATATATAGTGTGGTTGAGCGAGGTACACAGTGGCAGTAAACAATGCTATATATAGTGTGGCTGAGCGAGCGGTGTACTACTATTCCCAGCAGCGACACAATGACTGGGGGGACCCTGGCTAGCGTGGCTGGAGAGCGAACTACCCTGCCTGCCTACCCAAAGCTAAACCCACAGACAAATGGCGGAGATATGACGTGGTTCGGGTATTTATTTACCCGAACCACGTGACTGTTCGGCCAATCAGAGTGCGTTCGGGTCCGAACCACGTGACCCGTTCGGCCAATCACAGCGCTAGCCGAACGTTCAGGGCCATGCGCTCTTAGTTCGGCCATGCGGCCAAACGGTTTGGCCGAACACCTGATGGTGTTCGGCCGAACTCGAACATCACCCGAACAGGGTGATGTTCTGCAGAACCCGAACAGTGGCGAACACTGTTCGCCCAACACTAGGTGTAAGCAGGGGAGGGGGACAGCCAAGGACAGCCGCAGTGTCAGAGAGGTGTAAGCAGGGGAGGGGAACAGCCAAGGACAGCCGCAGTGTCAGAGAGGTGTAAGCAGGGGAGGGGGACAGCCAAGGACAGCCGCAGTGTCAGAGAGGTGTAAGCAGGGGAGGGAACAGCCAAGGACAGCCCAGCCGCAGTGTCAGAGAGGTGTAAGCAGGGGAGGGGAACAGCCAAGGACAGCCGCAGTGTCAGAGAGGTGTAAGCAGGGGAGGAGACAGCTGCAGTGTCAGAGAGGTGTAAGCAGGGGATGGAACAGCCAAGGACAGCCGCAGTGTCAGAGAGGTGTAAGCAGGGGAGAAGACAGCTGCAGTGTCAGAGAGGTGTAAGCAGGGGATGGAACAGCCAAGGACAGCTGCAGTGTCAGAGAGGTGTAAGCAGGGGAGAGAACAGCCAAGGACAGCTGCAGTGTCAGAGAGGTGTAAGCAGGAGAGGGGAGCAGCCAAGGACAGCCGCAGTGTCAGAGAGGTGTAAGCAGGGGAGGGAACAGCCAAGGACAGCTGCAGTGTCAGAGAGATGCAAGCAGGGGAGAGAACAGCCAAGGACAGCCGCAGCGTCAGAGAGGTGTAAGCAGGGGATGGAACAGCCAAGGACAGCTGCAGTGTCAGAGAGGTGTAAGCAGGGGAGAGAACATCCAAGGACAGCCGCAGTGTCAGAGAGGTGTAAGCAGGAGAGAGAACAGCCAAGGACAGCCGCAGTGTCAGTGAGGTGTAAGCAGGGGAGAGAACAGCCAAGAACAGCCGCAGTGTCAGAGAGGTGTAAGCAGGGGAGGGAACAGCCAAGGACAGCCGCAGTGTCAGAGTGGTGTAAGCAGGGGAGGGGAACAGCCAAGGACAGCCGCAGTGTCAGAGAGATGTAAGCAGGGGAGGAGACAGCTGCAGTGTCAGTGAGGTGTAAGCAGGGGATGGAACAGCCAAGGACAGCCGCAGTGTCAGTGAGGTGTAAGCAGGGGAGGGTACAGCCAAGGACAGCCGCAGTGTCAGAGAGGTGTAAGCAGGGGAGGAGACAGCTGCAGTGTCAGAGAGGTGTAAGCAGGGGATGGAACAGCCAAGGACAGCCGCAGTGTCGGAGAGGTGTAAGCAGGGGAGGAGACAGCTGCAGTGTCAGAGAGGTGTAAGCAGGGGATGGAACAGCCAAGGACAGCTGCAGTGTCAGAGAGGTGTAAGCAGGGGAGGGAACAGCCAAGGACAGCTGCAGTGTCAGAGAGATGCAAGCAGGGGAGAGAACAGCCAAGGACAGCCGCAGCGTCAGAGAGGTGTAAGCAGGGGATGGAACAGCCAAGGACAGCTGCAGTGTCAGAGAGGTGTAAGCAGGGGAGAGAACAGCCAAGGACAGCTGCAGTGTCAGAGAGGTGTAAGCAGGAGAGAGAACAGCCAAGGACAGCCGCAGTGTCAGTGAGGTGTAAGCAGGGGAGAGAACAGCCAAGAACAGCCGCAGTGTCAGAGAGGTGTAAGCAGGGGAGGGAACAGCCAAGGACAGCCGCAGTGTCAGAGTGGTGTAAGCAGGGGAGGGGAACAGCCAAGGACAGCCGCAGTGTCAGAGAGATGTAAGCAGGGGAGGAGACAGCTGCAGTGTCAGTGAGGTGTAAGCAGGGGATGGAACAGCCAAGGACAGCCGCAGTGTCAGTGAGGTGTAAGCAGGGGAGGGTACAGCCAAGGACAGCCGCAGTGTCAGAGAGGTGTAAGCAGGGGAGGAGACAGCTGCAGTGTCAGAGAGGTGTAAGCAGGGGATGGAACAGCCAAGGACAGCCGCAGTGTCGGAGAGGTGTAAGCAGGGGAGGAGACAGCTGCAGTGTCAGAGAGGTGTAAGCAGGGGATGGAACAGCCAAGGACAGCTGCAGTGTCAGAGAGGTGTAAGCAGGGGAGAGAACAGCCAAGGACAGCCGCAGTGTCAGTGAGGTGTAAGCAGGGGAGAGAACAGCCAAGAACAGCCGCAGTGTCAGAGAGGTGTAAGCAGGGGAGGGAACAGCCAAGGACAGCCGCAGTGTCAGAGTGGTGTAAGCAGGGGAGGGGAACAGCCAAGGACAGCCGCAGTGTCAGAGAGATGTAAGCAGGGGAGGAGACAGCTGCAGTGTCAGTGAGGTGTAAGCAGGGGATGGAACAGCCAAGGACAGCCGCAGTGTCAGTGAGGTGTAAGCAGGGGAGGGTACAGCCAAGGACAGCCGCAGTGTCAGAGAGGTGTAAGCAGGGGAGGAGACAGCTGCAGTGTCAGAGAGGTGTAAGCAGGGGATGGAACAGCCAAGGACAGCCGCAGTGTCGGAGAGGTGTAAGCAGGGGAGGAGACAGCTGCAGTGTCAGAGAGGTGTAAGCAGGGGATGGAACAGCCAAGGACAGCTGCAGTGTCAGAGAGGTGTAAGCAGGGGAGAGAACAGCCAAGGACAGCTGCAGTGTCAGAGAGGTGTAAGCAGGAGAAGGGAGCAGCCAAGGACAGCCGCAGTGTCAGAGAGGTGTAAGCAGAGGAGGGAACAGCCAAGGACAGCTGCAGTGTCAGAGAGATGTAAGCAGGGGAGAGAACAGCCAAGGACAGCCGCAGCGTCAGAGAGGTGTAAGCAGGGGATGGAACAGCCAAGGTCAGCCGCAGTGTCAGAGAGGTGTAAGCAGGGGAGAGAACATCCAAGGACAGCCGCAGTGTCAGAGAGGTGTAAGCAGGAGAGGGGAACATCCAAGGACAGCCGCAGTGTCAGAGAGGTGTAAGCAGGAGAGAGAACAGCCAAGGACAGCCGCAGTGTCAGTGAGGTGTAAGCAGGGGAGAGAACAGCCAAGAACAGCCGCAGTGTCAGAGAGGTGTAAGCAGGGGAGGGAACAGCCAAGGACAGCCGCAGTGTCAGAGAGGTGTAAGCAGGGGAGGGGAACAGCCAAGGACAGCCGCAGTGTCAGAGAGGTGTAAGCAGGGGAGGAGACAGCTGCAGTGTCAGTGAGGTGTAAGCAGGGGATGGAACAGCCAAGGACAGCCGCAGTGTCAGAGAGATGTAAGCAGGGAAGGGGAACAGCCAAGGACAGCTGCAGTGTCAGAGAGGTGTAAGCAGGGGAGGGGAACAGCCAAGGACAGCCGCAGTGTCAGAGAGGTGTAAGCAGGGGAGGGAACAGCCAAGGACAGCTGCAGTGTCAGAGAGATGTAAGCAGGGGAGAGAACAGCCAAGAACAGCCGCAGTGTCAGAGAGGTGTAAGCAGGGGAGGGAACAGCCAAGGACAGCTGCAGTGTCAGAGAGGTGTAAGCAGGGGAGAGAACAGCCAAGAACAGCCGCAGTGTCAGAGAGGTGTAAGCAGGGGAGAGAACAGCCAAGGACAGCTGCAGTGTCAGAGAGGCGTAAGCAGGGGAGGGGAACAGCCAAGGACAGCTGCAGTGTCAGAGAGATGTAAGCAGGGGAGAGAACAGCCAAGAACAGCCGCAGTGTCAGAGAGGTGTAAGCAGGGGAGGGGACAGCTGCAGTGTCAGAGAGGTGTAATCAGGGGAGGGAACAGCCAAGGACAGCTGCAGTGTCAGAGAGGTGTAAGCAGGGGAGGGAACAGCCAAGGTCAGCTGCAGTGTCAGAGAGGTGTAAGCAGGGGAGAGAACAGCCACGGACAGATGCAGTGTCAGAGAGGTGTAAGCAGGGGAGGGAACAGCCAAGGTCAGCTGCAGTGTCAGAGAGGTGTAAGCAGGGGAGGGACCAGCCAATGACAGCTGCAGTGTCAGAGAGGTGTAAGCAGGGGAGGTGAACAGCGAAGGACAGCTGCAGTATCAGAGAGGTGTAAGCAGGGGAGGGGAACAGCCAAGGACAGCAATAGTATTAGAAAGGTGTAAGCAGGGGAGGGAACAGCCAAAGACAGCCGCAGTGTCAGAGAGGTGTAAGCAGGGGCAGGGAATAACCAAGGACAGCCGCAGTGTCAGAGAGGTGTAAGCAGGGGCGGGGAATAACCAAGGACAGCTGCAGTGTCAGAGAGGTGTAAGCAGGGGAGGGGAAAATCCAAGGACAGCCGCAGTGTCAGCGAGGTGTAAGCAGGGGAGGGGAACAGCCAAGGACAGCTGCAGTGTCAGAGAGGTGTAAGCAGGGGAGGGGTACAGCCAAGGACAGCTGCAGTGTCAAAGAGGTGTGAGCAGGGGAGGGGCATAGCCAGGGACAGCTGCACTGTCAGAGAGGTGTAAGCAGGGGAGGGGGCAGCCAAGGACAGCGGCAGTGTCAGAGAGGTGTAAGCAGGGAAGGGGAACGGCCAAGGACAGCTGCAGTGTCAAAGAGGTGTGAGCAGGGGAGGGGCACAGCCAGGGACAGCTGCAGTGTCAGAGAGGTGTAAGCAGGGGAGGGGAACAGCCAAGGACAGCTGCAGTGTCAGAGAGGTGTAAGCAGGGGAGGGGAACAGCCACGGACAGCTGCAGTGTCAGAGAGGTGTAAGCAGGGGAGGGGAACAGCCAGGGACAGCTGCAGTGTCAGAGAGGTGTAAGCAGGGGAGGGGAGAAGCTTGTTAATAATTGTCAGTATTCAAAGCACATATATCATTGCCAGAATAGCACCAATAAACAACTAAAACAGCAGTTGAAGGAGGGCCCCTCTGAGCTAGGGGCCTAAGTGCAGTTGCAAGCTCTGCCTCCCCTGTTGCTATGCCACTGGTTCCCGCCATTTTGCTGTTGCAGTGCATTATGGTCTTCCCTCTTGTACATGTGGTGTATTTGGCTTCTGTGTTAAGCAGGCGATGCTGATATAGTCACAATCACTGAGAGGTTCCCATACGGCTTCTGTCACAGACCTCAATTACCAATCCTGTTTGCATAATTTAGCAGCATTTAAGCGCCTGCATAGGGACCCCATAATCAGTGTTCTTTTTCCACTGAGCAAATTCCTTTAATTGAACCAGTTACCATTACATTAATTAAACAAGACCATGTCACAGCGGAAGCGCTGAACAAACATACCTGCTGCAAGGCGTACGCCTGAACTATCTGCTGCGCCGCGGTCTGTCCGAAATCACCGGCCCTCATCTGACTACAGCGAGGATTGGATAATCGGGATCTGTGTACTGAGCAGAGAGTTCCCCTAATGCCTACTACACACCATGCAATTTCCCATCAGAGTGACGGTCAAATCGATTATTTCCAACTTGTCTGATCTGATTTCTGATCGTTTTTCTGATCACTTCTATACAAAATCGATCAGAAAAAGATCGGAAATCAGATTGGACCTGTTAGAAATAAGCGATTCGATTGTCCATCTGACAGAAAATTGCATCGTGTGTACTAGGCATAACTCATCAATTTCTATTCACTGCGGGAGGGAAGTAAAACGATCTAATCCAAACTATCAGCAGGTGATCCGTTTGCTTTTTCCATGAGAAATCTATTCCTTTTCACAAACAGACCATCAGGGGGCGCTGTATGGCTGATATTGTGGTGAAACCCCGCCCACAAGAAACTCTGAGAGTACCTTGGCAGTTTCCTGTCTGTGAACCTTGTTGCATTATGGGAAATAGCTGTTTACAGATGTTTCCAACTGCCAAAAAAAGCATCACCTGCCCACAGTAAACATGTCACCATGCGATAAATGTCAGAATGTAAATCAGGGATTTAAAAGATTTTACAATGGGCAAACACTGACTAAATCATTTATACATCATTATTGTAAAAATGAAGCACTTTTGTTATTACATTATTTTCACTGGAGTTCCTCTTTAACTGGCAGAAAGTCCTTGTTTGGCAGAAGTTAATTCTCTCTCTAAGGCTGGGAACACACGAGGCGTTGCGTGAAAGGTTGCGTTTTGCTGCAGATGCCTTTGTGCGTTTAAAGTGCCTTTGTGTTTTGTGTTTGCGTTTCGCACTTGCATTTTAATGCGTTTGCATTTTGCAAATATAAATTGCAAGTGCATTTTGTACACATTTTGCATGCATTTTTTATATGCGACTGGCTTTATGGTAAAGCGAATGAGCAGTTTTGAATATTGCGCACGCATACAAAAGTCATGTCGGTGTTCGTTGGATGCTGGATTTTGCACGTGTCGTACCAATCGTTATCTAACAATATTCACACACACTGTTGGAAATATAAACAATTGTCATACAATCAGCAAGATGGATCAGCATTTTCCAGCGACGTCTGTCATTGGTCGTTAGTTTAAATGATCTTTTGTGAATGATTTGCACACGGCTATCAAACGATCGGTTGTTTTGTAACCGTAGCCGGTTCAAACAACTATAGTCTCAAGTGTGTGCACAGCTTTAAAGGACAACTGAAGTGAGAGGGATATGGAGGCTGCCATATTATTTTCCTGTTAATACCAGTTGCCTGGCAGTCCTGCTGATCTATTTGGCTGCAGTAGTGTTTGAATCACACCAGAAACATGCATGCAGATAATCTTATCAGATAAGACAATAATGTCAGAAACACCTGATCTGCTGCATTCTGATTCAGGGGCTAGGGCTAATAGTATTAGAGACAGAGGATCAGCAGGACAGGCAGGCAACTGGCATTGCTTAAAGTGAACCAGAGACAAAGCACCCTCATGTATTTTACCATATACATCAGTGGTAACATTAGAGAAAACACCTACTCTGCTCTCTGTTTCATCCTTCACTGCTCAGCCTGCTTGTTAACAGCTCTGATAAAATCCCCCACTGAGCGTTCAGTCTGGCTTTCCTCAGGAATCATTATAGCTGAGTCACTATAGCAGAGCCAGAAGGGGGCAGGCTTGGGCTTGCAAAACATCAGAGAAGACAGACTCAGCTATAATGATTCCTGATCAAAGCCAGACTGAGGGCCCTTTTCCACTAGCAATCGCTAGCGTTCACGCTGAACGCTAGCGATTGCTGAATCGCAATTACCGTCGATTCCCCGACGTTCACGGCCGCAATTTTGCTATGCTATGCACTGCATAGCAAAATCGCGGCAAATATCGCTCCGCCGCGCGTTCGCGTTCCCGGCAAAAACGAATTGCGGTAGTGGAAATGACCTACCGCGATTCCTATGTTAAAAAGCAAACCGTAGCGATTATAAAATCGCTAGTGGTTTGCGTTTTTGCGATTCAGCCAGCGCAAACGCGCTGGTGGAAAAGGGCCCTGAATGATCAGTTGGGGATTTTATCAGTGCTGCTAACAAGCAGGCTGAGCAGTGAAGGATGAAACAGAGAGCAGGGTAGGTGTTTTCTCTAATGTCCCCACTGATATATATGGTGAAATACATGAGGGTGCTTTGTCTCTGGTTCACTTGAAAAGGAAATAAATATGGCAGCCTCCATATCCCTTTCATCTCGGGTTCACCTTAAATACAAGTTCTGTCCAGATCCAGGTCAGCACGCAGCATCGTTTCCCAGCCACCACCACGACGTCTGGCGAGCTCTGCGGGCGAATATTATATCCATCTTGTGCTCTGCGCCGGCCGGAGACACTCCGAGATCTGATCATTCATAATTTGGTTATTTAAGAACAAAAATGACATTTCTTGATTAGATGTGAAGATGCTTTGCTGAAACGGCGAATCTCTGCTGAAGCAATTAATTTACTCTCCATCTGAAGAGTAATAAAGGAAATTAATTGTCAGGCAGTAACGTCACTGTACCAGCGCGCGTTTCACCGATAATAGACGACAGAGTATTTCCTGCTTACCTGAAATAAGGAAGTTACAGTAAGTATTGTTATTATTATTCTGTATTTATAAAGAGCTGCTGACATTTCTGTTAATATTTAGGAACTTAAAGGATACCTGAGGTGACATGTGACATGATGAGATAGACATGTGTATGTACAGTGCCTAGCACACAAATAACTAGGCTGTGTTCCTTTTTTTTCTTTCTCTGTCTGAGTTAAATATCAGGTATGTAAGTGGCTGACTCAGTCCTGACTCAGACAGGAAGTGACTGCAGTGTGACCCTCACTGATAAGAAATTCCCCTTTTTATCTCTTTCTTGCTCTCAGAAGCCATTTTCTGCTAGGAAAGTGTTTTATAGTTGGAATTTCTTATCAGGGAGGGTCACACTGTAGTCAATTCCTGTCTGAGTCAGGACTGAGTCAGCCGCTTACATACTTGATATTTAACTCTTTCAGGCACAGAAAGAAAAAAAGGAACACAGCATAGGTATTTGTGTGCTAGGCACTGTACATACACATGTCTCTCTCATCATGTCACATGTCAGTTGAGGTATCCTTTAAAGGAATACTGTAGGGGGGTCAGGGGAAAATGAGTTGAAGTTACCCGGGACTTCAAATGGTCCCCCGCAGACATCCTGTGCCCGCGCAGCCACTGACCGATGGTCCGGCCCCGCCTCCGATTCACTTCTGGAATCTCAGACTTTAAAGTCTGAAAACCACTCCGCCTGCGTTGCCGTGTCCTTGCTCCCGCTGATGTCACCAGGAGCGTACTGCGCAGGCACGGACTAGAAGTGAACGGGAGACGGGGCTGGAGCATCGGTGAGTGGCTGCGCGGACACAGGAGGTCTGAGGGGGACCATTAGAAGCCCCAGGCAAGTTCAACTCATTTTCCCCTGACCCCCCTACAGTACTCCTTTAAAGTATACCCAACATGACATGTGAAGTGATGAGATAGACATGTGTATATACAGTGGCAAGCATACAGACACTTATGCTGTGCTCCTTTTCATTTTCCCTGCTTGAAAGAGTTAATATTCAGCTATGCATCTGACAGTTGTTCTCCAGTCGGGATCCAGTGAGGCTCACTGATAAATTACAGCTAAAAAACTCTTTCCTAAGCAGATAACTGGGCTTCTGACTGCAAGGGATGAAAATAAAAAGGTCAGCAGTTCACGCATTTTCACTCTGGGACTCTTGAGGCGCTGCAATTGAGAACAGACAATAAAATATTACATTTACTTTTGTAATTGTTTATACAGAAAATAAAACTGCAGGATTCTAAAGAAAAAAAAAAGGTCATTTTTAGGATTAGGAGGACAGATCCAATTGTTTATCTTATCAGTTTATTTTCATTTCGCGTTCACTTTAAAGGAGGAACACTTTAAAGGAGAAAAAGCTGAAACACCCATTGTGGGTGGGGAATGGGGATCGCATATACCATCTGTAATTTATTACACCCTCTAAATTCCAATGCTTCATTTTGTAAATATTTGATATTAAAATAATGACATCCCATTTTTGGCCTCTCTGTCAGCTTCTAATGTCACGCCAGGGCATCAGACATACGGAAGAGTGGGAGGAGCCAAGGGCGGGATGAGTTTTACGATGTGCATGACGTGAAAATGTCAGCTGTCCAATGAAAAACCATCACAGTTTGCAGATGAAGGGAATGTGCAATGTTTTTAGGATACATTTCTATTAATTTATTACATTAACCACTTCAGCCTTCCGTGTCTTTTCACTTTTTGCATCCAAGCAACTTTCACCTCCCATTCGCCAATAACTTTATCACTACTTATTACAATGAAATAATCTATATCTTGTTTTTTTCTGCCACCAATTAGGCTTTCTTTGGGTGGTACATTTTGCTATAAATTATTTTTTTCTAATTGCATTTTAACGGGAATATTATTCTCCTTGCCGGTTATCCCGAGCTGAGCTCAGGGTAACCCGCCGCGGAGGATTGCTCTGGCCCTGCTGGGCCAATTTACATAATTTTTTTTTAAATCATGCAGCAAGCACTTTGCTTGCTGCGTGTTACCTGCGATTGCCGCTGCTCGCCAGCGATTCGCCGCTACCCGCCGCATTAGAGGGCCCCCCTGCCGAGACCCGTGCGCAGCCTGGGCAATCAGTGCCAGGCAGCGCTGAGGGGTGGATCGGGACTCCCGCTGACGTCACGACGTCGGTGATGTCATCGCGATCGTCGCCAAGCCCTATGAATGTTCAGAACGGGATTTCCTTATGGGCGAGTGCGCCGGCAGCGATTGGAGGGGTGGGAGGGACGCCGCAGGGAGGGGGCATCATGTAGCGCTAGGCTAGCTACATGATAAAAAAAAAAAATGCAAAAAAACCTTCCCGCGGAATTAGTACGGCAAGGAGGTTAAGAAAAAAATAAAAAAAAATAACTATTTCTCAGTTTTCAGCCATTATAGCTTATATTTTATTTGCCCATTTGTCCCGGTTATTACACCATTTAAATTATGTTCCTAGTACAATGTATGGTGTCAATATTTTATTTGGAAATAAAGGTGCATTTTTTCAATTTGCGTCCATCACTATTTACAAGCTTATAATTTAAAAAAAAATATTGTAATATACTCTCTTCACATGCATATTAAAAAAGTTCAAACCCTTAGGTAACTATTTATGGTTTTTTTATTGTATTTTTTTTAATTAAACATTTTATTTGGGGGTTTTTTGGAGTGAGGAGGTAAACAGGTAATTTAAAATGTAATTTATTGTGTATATTTTAAAAAACAAAAGTATGTAGATGTAGTTTTACTATTTGGCCACAAGATGTCCACAGTCATTTTTTGTTTTTTCATTCTGTAAGTGAGAGCTTTCGCTTTACAGGACTTGAAGGGATGACGTGAAACATAGAAAAATCGCGGCTTTTCAGAGAAGCCGTCAGTTTTTCTTATGGAGACATAGATCAATGAATGGGATCTGTGTTCCCATTCATTGATCTCCGGGGCAGCGGGAGCATGCATGGGAGCGCGCCAATCTCAGCTGCAGCAGACCTAAGTGGTTAAGCTGTAAAACAGAGTTTTAAAAAAGTTTTTAGTTTCAAGTAAATATTAACTATTAGCTGTTATATACACAGGGTGCAGACAAGAGGTTCAGAGATCAAATTAATGGATCACACAAGTCTGAGCCACTGCTCCCCCTTTCTGCTTTTCTTCGTAGATTGTAAGCTCTTAGGGTCAGAATGTTTTTCTCCTCCTCTTTTGATTGTCTCAGTTTAGTCATCTTTGGGGAGGGAGATTTTTAGCAGCCACCTTGGCTGAGATTAATCTAGTGTGTGTATAAACCAGGTGTGTGTTTCAATCACGTTTTAGGATTGCACACAATTTGCTGATTGCATTCCTATTCCCACTGTATCCAGAATTCGCACACAAAAAAAAAAAAATCTAGACAGAAGTGCTTTCATTTTTCGTATGCCACGTTTTTGCATGCATTTCGCATTAGTGTTTTTTGAGCGTTTTTGTGTTTGTGTTTTTGCGTATGTCAATAGAGATAAAGACAAAAAAAATGAGAAAAACATTGATTACACATGCAAATTTGCATGCAAATACATATGAATTCACATATGCCTGCAAATTCATAGCCAGAAAATAGCATGCAAATTTGCTTACTGGTAGTGGAAATGGGCCCTTAGTCCTTGCTTATCAGTTCAGTACCTGCAGAAGGGAAGAGAGATTCCTGCAATGCGACTATGCACAGGAAGTGCCTGTATCTCCAAGTCCTTTCTTATCAGTTCAGTACTTGCAGACAGGAAGTGGGATTACTGCAATGCTGCCATGGACAGGAAGTGCCTGTATCTCCTGCAATGCTGGCATGGACAGGAAGTGCCTGTATCTCCTGCAATGCTGCCATGGACAGGAAGTGCTTGTATCTGCTGCCATGATCAGGAAGTGCCTGTATCTCCTGCAATGCGTCCATGGACAGGGAGTACCTGTCTCTCCTTCAATGCTGCCATGGACAGGAAGTGCCTGTATCTCCTGCAATGCTGCCATGGACAGGAAGTGCCTGTATCTCCTGCAATGCATCCATGGACAGGAAGTGCCTGTATCTCCTGCAATGCTGCCATGGACAGGAAGTGCCTGTATCTCCTGCAATGCATCTGTGGACAGGAAGTGCCTGTATCTCCTGCAATGCTGCCATGGACAGGAAGTGCCTTATCTCCTGCAATGCTGCCATGAACAGGAAGTGCCTATATTTCCTGCAATGCTACTATGGACAGGAAGTGCCTGTATCTCCTAACCATCGAATCATTACGATCACCTCTGTATATTCAGCTGTTTTCTTTGAAAAGTTTTGTTCTAGTGAAAGCCGCTCTTGAAATTCATCACATTTAATAGCCTGCAGAGGAACAAATTCCACTTTAGACTACAGAAGGGCTCAGCGTGGAAAGCCAATCTCCCATGTTACATCTTTAGCAGTGTTTAAGCTGTATTCAGTCACACCGCTGGAGTCCCGGCTGAATGTGATTGCATCGGGGTAAAGCCAAAGGTGAGTCAGGTAATGACAAGTCGTACATTCAAAGTATGGCCTAGCTGTTTGCAAGACAATTTACATATGACAGAATACAGCAGGCACATTGCACATTACCCAGTGAGGCGCAAAATGCAGCTTTCCTTTTATGTGGCAACAGTGACACCCAGTGGTGACATCACATCATTTACACACAGAAAGCTCCATCCAAATTCACGTTTTCTCCTGGGTTTTTCTTGTAGCTGATACTTTCACATCGTATCAATAAAAGGCCTTTTAACCACCCTGGTGTTCTGATAAGATCGCCAGGGCGGCTGCGGGAGGTTTTTTTTTTTTATAAAAAAAAAACTATTTCATGCAGCCAACTGAAAGTTGGCTGCATGAAAGCCCACTAGAGGGCGCTCCGGATGCGTTCTTCTGATCGCCTCCGGCGGCCAGAAGTAACACGGAAGGCCGCAATGAGCGGCCTTCCGTGTTTCGCATACCTCGTCGCCATGGCGACGAGCGGAGTGACGTCACGGACGTCAGCCGACGTCCTGACGTCAGCCGCCTCCGATCCAGCCCTTAGCGCTGGCCGGAACTATTTGTTCCGGCTGCGCAGGGCTCGGGCGGCTGAGGGGACCCTCTTTCGGCGATCAGGCAGCACACACGCGGCTGGCAAAGTGCCGGCTGCATGTGCTGCTTTTTATTTGATCAAAATCGGCCCAGCAGGGCCTGAACGGCACTCTCTGGCGGTAATGGACGAGCTGAGCTAAGGTGGTTAAAGGGAACATTAATTGAACCTTAAAGGGAACCAGAGAGGAAGCACCCTTGTGTATTTTACCATGTATATCAGTAAGAACATTAGAGAAAACACTTACCATGCTCTCTGTTTCGTCCTCACTGCTAAAAGTGTCTGTTAACAGCAGTCACAAGAATCCCAGACTGAGCAATTAAATCTGGCTTTGCTGGGAATGATTATTGCTGAGTCATTATAGCAAAGCCACAAGGGGGCAGGCTTGGGCTTGAAATAACACCACAGAATACAGACTTAGCTATAATCTTTCTGTAGCAAAGCTAGACGGAGCAGCCTGACTTCTCAGTCGGGGATTCTTATCAGACGTGATAACAGTCAGATTACACAGAGAACAATGAAACAAAGGGCAGATTAGGTGTTTACTGTCATGTTCCCACTGATTTATAAGGTAAAATACAAGAGGGTGCTTCATCTCTGGTTCTCTTTAAAAAAAAAAGTTTCACTTACCTGGGGCTTCCGCCATCCCCCTGCAGACGTCCTGTGCCCGCGGCGTCACTCACTGATCATCCGGTCCCCCGCCATGGCTGAGTTTAGTTTTAGGCAGTGCACCTGCGTGGCTCTGGCCGCACACATCATCGTTCACGTTCCCGTAACTGCGGCCATCTTGCACCTGCGGAATACGCGTACTATGTAAGTATGAATGCGTAGTACTATGTGTAATGTTGTATATAATACAGCAGCCATTTTGTATAACTTGTACCCATTGGAAGAAATGTTTCATTTTCTGTCTGCTGTGTACTATGTCATATGTGTATGTCTGTTAGAAGCCGTCTGGCTTTGGAAATAATTGTCACCTGGCTGAAGGAAGCTGCTAATTTGATTTTCTGTATGGCAGTGTAAAGTACATTTGCATTCCGTTTCCTCTGGACAGACACTACAGCCTACTAAGATGAAGGAAGCTGCTAAGTAGCAGCTATTTGTGGTCTGATTAAGGCTGTTTTCCCTCTCGATCTGGTCAAAACCCCCAGTCGGGAACCGTCTCTGCTGGCTTGGGGCCGGTTCCTGACACTATGTACTTATCCGTGCTGCACAGGCACAAGACGGCCACAGGGATGGGAGCGCAATCAAGGACACGCACGCCAGAGCCATGCAGGTGGACTGCCAAAAGCGAAATTGAGCCATGGCAGGGGACTGGAGTCCTATTGAGCCTTACCCGCTCCTCTCACGGTCCCCATGTTCCAATGCTGGCTCCCCTGTTCAAATCTCCCGCTGCCAGACACTTCGGAAGTATTCGGGAGCCCGTGGGCTCTCGAAAACGGGCAGCTCCATACTGCGCAGGCGCGAGACAGAGGAGCAAGCGCCAGATGAGGGCACCGGGAGAGGAGAGGGAACGCTCTATAGGGCCCAGAGCCTTCCCTCTCCTTAGGTAAGTATCTGTTTTTGTTTTGTTTTTTAGCTTCAGACTCACTTAAAGAGAAACTCCAACCTAGAATTGAACTTTATCCCAATCAGTAGCTGATACCACCTTTTACATGAGAAATCTAATGCTTTTCACAAACAGACCATCAGGGGGCGCTGTATGACTGATTTTGTGCTGAAACCCCTCCCACAAGAAGCTCTGAGTACCGTGGTACTTTTGGCAGTTTGTTACAATGTAACAAGGTTCACAGACAGGAAATGGCTGTTTACAGCTGTCTGTAACAGCCAAAACAGCTAGCAGCAGCTACATAACCTGCCCACAGTAAAAATGTCACCATGTAATAAATGTCAGAATGTAAATCAGGGAGAGGAAAGATTTTACAATGGGCAAACACTGACTAAATCATTTATACAGAATTATTGTAAAAATGAAGCACTTTTTTTACTACATTATTTTCACTGGAGTTCCTCTTTAACCCCTTCAGGACCGGCTGCCTACCCCCTCTTATCATTGTGATCATGTGATCAGCAGCCATGCGCGATGGCTGCTCATCACTGAGGGGATATGTCAGCTGTCCTATGACAGCTTAATCTCCCCTCTCCAGTGCGCACGATCGCATCGGGACGGTTTGTTATCGTGGACGTCGAATCTACGTTCAGTCAGTGCGGCAGCACCACCTGCTGGACGTAGATTCAAACTACGTCGGCCCCTAAAAGGTTAAAGTGGATCCGAGATGAACTTTTACTCATCGCATAATTGTGTTCCTTTCCTATTGTTTATAGGGCATTCCTCAAGCCAAATACTTTTTTGTTTTTGTTTTAATACTCTAATTCCCTATAAACTAAAAAAGCCACACCCACAGCTTCTCCAGAGTGCCTTGGCAGTAGCAAGGGCTCATGGGAGCTCAGTCTGGGCAGGAGGAGGGGGAGGTGTTGATTTCAGAGGCAGAGGGGAGGAGGGAGGAGGAGGGGGGATTAGGCTGATGGCTCAAGATGCAGATAAGCCGGCCTCTGTGTAATGTTTACAAACAACATGGCTGCTGTCATTGTATCACAGGAATAAATAATCATATTCTATTAAAGCTGTTTGCAGCTAGATATGCTGAGTAAACTATCTAAACTTCAGATAAGATATATAGACAAGTTACTTGTTATAGTTACTTTGTCATCTCGGATCCGCTTTAAAGGACACCTGAAGTAAGAATAATATGGTGGCTGCCATGTTTATTTCCTGTGAAACAATACCAGTTACCTGGCAGCCCTGCTGATCTGTTTGGCTGCAGTAGTGTCTGAATAACCTCCTTATTTACATTCTGACATTCATCACTGGTGGTGACATCTTTATACCTGTCAGGTGATCTCTATGGAATGTTTGTCTACTGAGAGCTCCGAACCCAGTACAAAATATGCCTGGTCTCCCAGAATGCTCTGGGAAGATAATTCTGCATAGCTAAGCAGCCTAGGCTTTGACATCACTGGGAGGGTGGGGCTACATACATACCAATATACAGCAATATATACATTTAGGAAGTGTTTCTGATGCTGAAACCAGGAATCCTGAATAATCTACTGCATTCTGCTATATGTCACTACAGGGCCTCTTTAAGCCATGTTCCATTGCCTATAAACAATGCTGTACGTGAAATGCGTTATTGAGATCTCCCGTAATCACAGCTTCCTGATGGCGGCCGGTGAAACGCGCTCATCTCTCTGTCCAATCACAGGAGAGTGCTGATCAGTCAGGGCCGCGGTCGCTATTAATGTTAATGGCGGCGGCTGTAGTGGCTGTCACAATGCATCGCCCCTCTTAGCGATGACAGGACTCTGCGTGACATCCTGGCGGACGCGGCCGGGGGAGGATTCGCACTTTCCGATGATAAAAGCATCCTGGCCTCATTCCTTGCGGTAAAAGCCCTCTCCCGCTTTTGTCTCTTCAGAACGCATGGAAAGAAGCAGCAGCAGCAGCGTTATTTCACAGCCCCCCGGAGTGCCGTACGCAGAACCGCCGCCTGTCAGCGCACTCAGCAATTTCCAGGTTCCCGGAGACACTGACGACGGCAGGAACTATAATGGAGGAAGGTGAAAACACAAATTGTACTCTGCGCTGGCCCGCGGCCCGAAAACAGCTCAGGTGGAGAAAATGGACGAGCGGAGGAGAACCGTGCGAGGAATTCTGCGCACGACGCAAATCTGTCACAAGGAGGGGAAAGCAGGGAAACTGAGGCATTTCTATCAGGCTGCATTCACTCCGGTGGCGGAGCTACACTAGGGCATGCTGGGGTACTGCCCCCCCCCATCCCCCTGGGAACCCCTGTGCCCCCTTAATGCCCCCTGCTCAGTAACATACAGGTAACGGTTTCCAGGCTCCAGCAGCATACAGTGAACAGGATAGGGTGTGTAAAAATCTGTCCATGTCAGCCTGAGTCTATATAGAGGTTAAAGAACCACTGTCGTAAAAATCGTAAAATTTAAAACATATGTAAACACATACAAATAAGAAGTACATTTCTTCCAGAGTAAAATGAGCCATAAATTACTTCTCTCCTATGTTGCTGTCACTTGTAGGAGTTAGTAGAAATCAGACAGAACCGACAAGTTTTGGAATAACCCATCTCCTCATGGGGGGTTCTCAGGGTTTTCTTTATTTTCAAAAGAACTTAGTGAATGGCAGTTGCTCTGTTCAATTGCCAAAAAACTGTGCAGCGAGCAGGGAGGCTGGCCAGCATCATTGTATAAATCTTTTTCAGGGTGTGTCTTTATAAAGAAATATTCCTCCTTCTGATTCTATGTTCTAACATTGTCAGTCAACAGGAAAAGAGTCTGAAGAATGCTTACAAGCTGAAAGCTTTCTGATTTTCTTATAAATTAGCCCATAAATGGTTCTATCCTGATTTATTACTTCCTGTCTGTAAAATACAAGCTGTACTCTCCAGCAAGGCTTAAAAGAGTCATCAGGGGAAAAAGGCTAAAATAAGTGGTACTTACCGGGGGTTTCCTCCAGCTCCAAGCTCCCAGCATGTCCCTCGCCGCAGCTCTGCCCGCAGCCGTTCGCCGCAGGTCCGTCCCGGTCCCCGGCGATGATGTCAGAGCGACCTCCAGTTTGCTCCGGCCCACGTGGCGGTGATTGACAGCGCCGCTCGCGCAGGCGCAGTACCTGGAAGTCGCTCTGACGTCATCGCCGGGGACCGGGACGGACCTGCGGCGAACGGTTGTGAGGAGAGCTGCGGCGAGGGACATGCTGGGAGCTTGGAGCTGGAGGAAACCCCCGGTAAGTACCACTTACCTTTTTCCCCTGATGACTCCTTTAACTACTAAGATGAGGAATTACACACACAGTGTTTCCCTCTCTTCTGCCTCTTCCCCCCCTCCCCTTGCTTGTTGAGCTGTCAGACACTGGCTGGGGACTGGAATGATTTGTCTGTGATCTGTCCACACAGGAGCAGCTTGCTAGTCAGTAAACGTTTCTTCCATAATAGCACCATCATTTGGACAATCTGCTCTACTCAAAAGCCTCTGAGCTCTGTTTGTGATGTTTACATTTTGGTTCCTATCATTGCTGTACTAGTTAGTCTGAGTTAGGCAAAAAATATCTAAAGCTTGCCATAAAAACATCGATTTTGATCACCCAAATAGGCCCCACCAGCCAGCCATCATGCCCCCTTTGTGCCCCCCAAAAATGTGAAGCTGGATCCGCGACTGCTTCACTCTGTACATTATGCTGCGTTGGACAATATAATGGCATAGCCAATGAGATATTATGGTAAGTTGCTATTGGCGCGTTAACAGTGCCATGCTGGGGAACCCTTCAGAATAATGCGAGGCATGCAGTACGGTATCGGGCAATGTGAGCAGTTGCAGTGAAGCATATCTTTCTTGTACTATATGCTTTACTATATGCAGCGCAATGCATGACATAGTCAATGAAAAACAAATACAATGGAAACTGCATACAGTGGGTTGCAAAAGTATTTGGCCCCCTTGAAGTTTTCCACATTTTGTCACATTACTGCCACAGACATGAATCAATTTTATTGGAATTCCACATAAAAGACCAATACAAAGTGGTGTACATGTGAGAAGTGGAACGAAAATCATACATGATTCCAAACATTTTTTACAAATAAATAACTGCAAAGTGGGGTGTGCATAATTATTTGACCCCCTTTGATCTAAGTGCAGTCAGTTGCCTATAGACATTGCCTGATGAGTGCTAATGACTAAATAGAGTGCACCTGTGTGTAATCTAATGTCAGTACAAATGCAGCTGCTCTGTGAGGGCCACAGAGCCGAGGTTGTCTAAGAGAATATTGGGAGCAACAACACTGTGAAGTCCAAAGAACACACAAGACAGGTCAGGAATCAAGTTATTGAGAAATTCAAAGCAGGCTTAGGCTACAAAAAGATTTCCAAAGCCTTGAACATCCCACGGAGCACTGTTCAAGCGATCATTCAGAAATGGAAGGAGTATGGCACAACTGTAAACCTACCAAGACAAGGCCATCCACCTAAACTCACAGGCCGAACAAGGAGAGTGCTGGTCAGAAATGCAGTCAAGAGGCCCATGGTGACTCTGGACGAGCTGCAGAGATCTACAGCTCAGGTGGGAGACTCTGTCCATAGGACAACTATTAGTCATGCACTGCACAAAGTTGGCCTTTATGGAAGAGTGGCAAGAAGAAAGGCATTGTTAACAGAAAGCATAAGAAGTCCTGTTTGCAGTTTGCCACAAGCCATGTGGGGGACAGAGCAAACATGTGGAAGAAGGTGCTCTGGTCAGATGAGACCAAAATGGAACTTTTTGTCCAAAATGCAAAACGCTATGTGTGGCGGAAAACGAACACTGCACATCACTCTGAACACACCATCCCCACTGTCAAATATGGTGGTGGCAGCATCTTACTCGGGGAGTGCATCTCTTCAGCAGGGACAGGGAAGCTGGTCAGAGTTGATGGGAAGACGGATGGAGCCAAATACAGGGCAAACTTGGAAGAAAACCTCTTGGAGACTGCAAAAGACTTGAGACTGGGGCGGAGGTTCACCTTCCAGCAGGACAATGACCCTAAACATAAAGCCAGAGCACCAATGGAATGGTTTAAAACAAAACATATCTATGTGTTAGAATGGCCCAGTCAAAGTCTAGATCTAAATCCAATCGAGAATCTGTGGCAAGATCTGAAAACTGCTGTTCACAAACGCTGTCCATCTAATCTGACTGAGCTGGAGCTGTTTTGCAAAGAAGAATGGGCAAGGATTTCAGTCTCTAGATGTGCAAAGCTGGTAGAGACATACCCTAAAAGACTGGCAGCTGTAATTGCAGCAAAAGGTGGTTCTACAAAGTATTGACTCAGGGGGCTGAATAATTACGCACACCCCACTTTGCAGTTATTTATTTGTAAAAAATGTTTGGAATCATGTATGATTTTCGTTCCACTTCTCACATGTACACCACTTTGTGTTGGTCTTTCACGTGGAATTCCAATAAAATTGTTTCATGTGTGTGGCAGTAATGTGACAAAATGTGGAAACTTCAAGGGGGCTGAATACTTTTGCAACCCACTGTATTATCCTGGTAACCGCACATTTGTTTGTTCTGGAGTGTATCAGCTGGGATATGTACGAGTGTGTGCAGCTTCAGAGTGAAAACAGTTGGTTCTCTACAGCCACTTCGGTGGGCACAGGCAGCCAATCACAGTCCACTTACACACCGTCCGTGATTGCGACAGTGAATTGCGCTTTTTAAATGAAAAATGCAACAAAACAGCGGGAAACCGTAAAAAAGTATTATAGAATAATTTTTCGTTTCAAGGGTGTTTATTAGAAGCAATAAGCATTACACAAATATCAAGTGCACACCAGACCCCACATGTGGGGAAACAAAAATAATTGCCAGGTGTATGAAATGTCATAACAGTTCGAATAATATGAAAAGGAAAAGCAGAGTAAGTAGGAAAATCAGAATAAAAGTATAGTATAAACATCAAATAGTGGTGCTCAATTGCTTCACCATAAAGAGGGGGGGATATAGGGAAAAAGAGGGGAAGTTTTAAAGGTGGGGAAAAGGAAAGGGTAAGGGCAGGGGATACAAGGATGTCACCATGGGTGGTAATACCACATCATTCCAATGGGGGCACCCAGAGGGAGAAGGGGAGGAAAGGCGGGAATAGGGGTAGTTTTAAATAATAGCAGTATGCCGAGGATTTTTAATGTTTATAATAAGTCCCACGGGCCCAAACCAGCGGGCCCAGGGGAGAACACATACGTACAAAGAACTGTCTCTCTATCCTTTCCCAGTCCAGAACACGATACACGTAGAATGGGTAAGACAGGAGGCATTCGGGGGGCGAGGAACTCAAAACGTGTGTAGTGTATAAGTCAAACCTTGGTTATCTTGCCACTCTATCCATGGAGTCCACACATTAAGAAAGCTATCAAGCCTATCCATAATTTTTGCCTTGATATGCTCGGCTAACATCGTTTTGTTGACCTCCTGGAGCACCGTGTCAACAGATAAATCAGGGGTTTTCCATTGATGGGCAATATGTCTTTTGATTTGTGCCATAAAAAATTGAACCAACTTGTGAGCTGCGAATGGAAGAGAGTGTGGTCGGTTAGCTAAGATAGCTGTTCTAAGGTTCTAAGGGTAATTGGAGGTTCAACATGAGAGTGATTTTTGACCATATTGTAGTCCAGAGAGAGTGAACTTTCGGGCATTCCCACCATATGTGCCACGTGGTACCTCTGTGCTGGCAACCCCGAAAGCACAAGTCTGAGTTAAGGGGTGAGAATAAGTGTAATTTTACTGGTGTATAGTAAACACGATGGAGCAATTTGAGAGATGTCTCGATGGAGGAGAAAAACAGGCTGCCCTTAGTCAAGGAGGAACAACAATGGGCCCATTTTGATTCTGAAAGGATAAGATTGCAACCTCTTTCCCAATCCATTTGCGCTTTCAGCTTATTAGAAGATATATGTTCAGTGAGTATACCATAAAGATCAGAAATTAGGCCACCATCCAAAGGGCAGTTCTTGCATCTAACGTCAAAAGAAGTGTACATTAGTACTATAGAATAATTTTTCAATGGCATTTTCACTCAAAATACAAATATTTCATTATGTTCGCTAAAATTAATACAAAATGAATATGGACATTTTTGCTAATCACTGCTGGGGGGCACACAGAGGGGGTCATCTGAGGCATGGGGGGCACAGTGTTCTGATATACATACACATTTTATGTCACGCACACCTCAACTGCAGTGATGGGCCGAAATTTTGCATTGTAATGCAAAATTTCATGGAAAATCGTAATTGATTTTGTATGTAATAGTTAGTATTTAATAATTTTGCATAATTTTCGCGCAATTTCGCAAAATTTTGTGCCGAATTTGGCAGTGAATAGCACAGTCCCCATACATGCTATTGCTACCAAAATTGCTACATATGTTAAGCAGAATAGTGGGTACAAGTCAAAAAAATATTTTTTTAAAAGACCTTGTAGTTTTTGAGAAAATCGATTTCGAAAATGCAAAAAAAAATTGTTTTTAAACTGTCATTTTTCCAAGTTTAAAAACCATTTTTTCTTTGCATTTTTATCGATTTTCTCAAAAACGATATGGTCTATTTGGAAAATTCTTTCTTTCCCTTGTACCCACTATTCGGTTTAACATAGGTAGTAATTTTGGTGTCAATAACATGTATGGGGGATTTGCTATTAACCTGCAAAGTCGGCACAAAATTATGCGGAATTTTGCGAAAATTACACAAATTTGTATGCGAAATGACGACTATGAATCAATTTAGTTTGCAAATCGTAATTACACATAGGTGTAATGGCGAAAATTTACATGAAATTTTGCGAAATCGTAATTTTGCTGATTACGATTATCACTTCTGAACTGAGAGGGCTATGGAAGGTGACATATTTGTTACCTTTTAAACAATGCAGATTGCCTGGCTCTCCTGCTAATCCTCTGCCACTAATGCTTTTAGCCATAGCCCCTGAACAAGCTGCATGCTTATTTCAGGTGTGTGATTCAGACACTACTGCAGCCAGAGAGATCAGCAGGGCTGCAAGGCAACTAGTATTGTTTAACAGGACATAAATATGGCAGCCTCCATATCCCTCTCATTTCAGGTTCCCTTTAAGAATTAACCTACAGTCTCTGTTACATTTGTTAATCAGGAACCACCTTCATTCCTCTGTATGAATCACACATGAGGACTTTTGTAAGATGACATAAAGAAAAATATAAAAAACAATGTTTGCTGGACGGGGGAGAGAGGACACTCATACATCAGTAATGCATCAAAATTTCTGTATGTAATAAAACAAAGTACTGCTACTAATAATAAGCTGATGGATTACAGCTGCCTGACCACATAGGCCGCAATGCCACCCTATTTTTGTCACTGGACAAATACCTCCCAACTTTTTGAGATCAGAAAGAGGGACACTTAAGCCACACCCCTGCTACACCCCTGATCACGCCCCCAGGACACCCCTAATCATGAAATCTATGTTTTATAATTCAAACCACATAGGTCTTTTTTTATCCTGGTTTTTCTTTAAAGAGAACCTGAACTGAAAATAAAAAGTAAAAATAACCATACACAGGTCATACTTACCTCCTGTGTAGTCTACGCCATAATCTCTTTCTCCTCTCCTGCATCCTGTCTGTCCACTGTGATCAATGGAATTCTCAGTCCTTCATTTTAATAATGGCCGTTACCCCCTAACAGCTTCCTGGTCAGCACACTGCTAAACTGTAATATCACCCACTTGAGCCATAGGGAAACATGGACATTACCTTGCACATTCAGTTGTAACTGACAGCTGCTGATATATAACTGACAGCAACTGGTATATTTCAGTTCTGACAAAATCTTGTGAGAACTGGAAGGGATCACTGTAAGAAGAAAATGGTGAGCTTCTGAGAGGAACTGACGGTGAGGTAAGGATGTAATATTCATTTGCAGCTACGTCGTGTTTATTTTAAATCATTTTACTCACTTCATGTTCCCTTTAATATCAATATGTGAAAATAAGAAATATACCGTATCTATTCAAACGGTGGGAATAAAGTCAGGAGTCAATTTTCAGTAGAAAAATACATATATTTACAATCAGTCCTGAAAGAGGGACAAATTAGAGAGAAAGAGGGACAGGGGAATTGGTTCCCAAAGAGGGACAGTCCCTCCAAAAGAGGGACAGTTGGGAGTTATGCTGGACATGTGTCCCCCTCCCTCCCATGTGACGTAGGACGGTTTCACACGCAGACGTAGGCCGTAAACGAGTTCCTGGGATATTGGGAAGAGCTCACAGCATTCCGTTCTTTCACATCTATTGCGGCGGACAGAACCGTCCCCTCCATCTGGGCCGCGGGATGCGCTGCCAATTCATCGGATCATCATCAATAAAGCACTTTGTCTGCCCTTTACAATGAGCTGGTGCTCTGCCAAACTTTAGAATGTAATTATTATCTCCGAGCCGAACCAAACCATCTGCTGCGTCTCAATCACTGATGAGTTATTTCATCGCCGACGCAACGCCAGTCTCTGCGATTCCATTAGCTGCGTCCTCCGCGCTTTACCTGCCGAATTCATTATTCACGCGGTTTTTTATTTGCTGGAGTTTTGCAGAGAGTCAGAGGGGACCAATTCACTAAAAGGACTCTTGTCTGTCCAGCCAGGCCCAAGCGGGTTTTTGTCTTCTAAACAAAAGCTTCATTTTTAAACTTAAAGAGGAACTCCAGTGAAAATAATGTAATAAAAAAAGTGCTTAATTTTTACATTAATTATGTATAAATGATTTAGTCAGTGTTTGCCCATTGTAATATATTTTAAATTCCTGATTTACATTCTGACATTTATCACATGGTGACATTTTTACTGTTGGCAGGTGATGTAGCTGCTGCATGCTGTTTTGGCAGTTGGAAACAGCTGTAAACAGCTATTTCCCACAATGCAGCAAGGTTCACAGACAGGAAACTGCCAGGAGTACATACTCAGAGTTTCTTGTGGGAGGGGTTTCACCACAATATCAGTCATACATCGCCCCCTGATGGTCTGTTTGTGTAAAGGAATAGATTTCTCATGTAAAAGGGGGTATCAGCTACTGATTGGGATAAAGCCAAGAAATCGTACCGCACTAGTGGAAACGTAGCCTGAGGATACGCGCGGCCAGGGTCGTGCAGGCGCATTGGCAAGGCGATTGAAAACGAAAACCGGCTGACTGCGGGGGACCGGAGGATCGGTTTGTTCTGGCATGGGCACAGGACGGTGGATATAAGGGAAACTTTTTTTTTTTCACTTTAAAAGGTTCATTTTAAAAGGAAATAACTATGGCAGCCCCCATATCTCTCTTGCTTCAGTTTTCCTTTAAGTGGGGGCGAGTCTGATGGGTGGAGGGAGGGAGTTCTCTAGAGTAGGAGATCCTCTGGAGAAGTCCTGGAGCCCTACGAGTGGGCAAGTTATGCAAGGGGTGGACTTCCGAAGAGTGTCGTAGGAGCAGAGAGAGAGGGTAGTGTGTAATCCTTCTATCATTAGGTGCTAAACTGTGGCCATACCTGCACAGCAGGAGCTACACTAGAGTGTAACTAAGCTATAAGCTAAATAAAATGCTGAGAGAGTTTACTGACTGCTCAGACTCTTCCATGGCAGACAGAGATCCCTGATGTCGCTGAGATCCCATTGAGGCCCTCCAATCCCTCCAGCATCTCCCAGCTGTGTGTTTCTGATCTGCGGTCTCCAGGGAATGAGTCTGAGGATGACGAGAGTCTCCAGGAAGTCGTTCAGGAAATATTCACACTTTCCTGGGGTTCTGTATCCGCCGGAGACGCAGTGAAGATGTTTTTAAACAGAAATCGCAGCAGGCGCTAAAGCCTTCATTAAGGAACAATTTTAATAATTGCCTTTAATAGATTTACATTTAGTTTATGAAAACGAAAAACTTTTAGTGCCAACAGCAGAACATGTTCAGGAGCTAAAGCCTGCCAGGACTGCCATACACCCCCGACGTCCCCCACAAGACAGATCCCTCTCTGACCGACATCTGATCAGCAAGAGATCTATTGCTGCCATACCCCCCCGACGTACCCCACAAGACAGATCCCTCTCTGACCGACATCTGATCAGCAAGAGATCTATTGCTGCCATACAACTTTAACATAAAGTCTATTGAAAATCAGTAGTACTGCCGCTCCTCCAGAGTCAGTGATGGGCCTCCTGGTGTCCCCGCAGCTGTATTGCTTCCACAGGGGCCCCTGCAGGGTAGAGGCAGAGAAGTGCACTCTCACTCCCCAGTTTGGCTAGCACGTGCTGTATGCTTTTATCATCTCCTGGTGCTCGTACTGAGTAGCTGCACGCCAAAGGGTCATAGGGTACGCCCCCAAGGAGCTCTGAAAAGCACGCAGGAAGAAGAACACAGCCGGGTCATAGGGTACGCCCCCCAGGAGCTCTGGAAAGCACGCAGGAAGAAGCACAGAGCGGGTCATGGGGTACGCCCCTCAGAAGCTCTGGAAAGCACGCACGAAGAAGAACGCAGCGGGGACATAGACAGCATGCAGGAAGGAGCACTCTGCCGGGTCATGGGGTACACCCCCCAGGAGCTCTGGAAAGCACACAGTAAGGACCACACTGCCGGGTCATGGGGTACGCCCCCCAGGAGCTCTGGAAAGCACGCAGGAAGGCGCACACTGCCGGGTCATGGGGTACGCCCCCCAGGAGCTCTGGAAAGCACACAGGAAGGAGCACGCCGCTGGGTCATGGGGTACGCCCCCCCAGGTCATGGAGTACGCCCCCCATGAGCTCTGGAAAGCACGCAAGAAGGAGCATGCTGCCGGGTCATGGGGTACGCCCCCCAGGAGCTCTGGAAAGCAAACAGGAAGGAGCACGCTGCCGGGTGATGGGGTACACCCCCCAGGAGCTCTGGAGAGCACGCAGGAAGGAGCACGCTGCCGGGTCATGGGGTACACCACCCGGGAGCTCTGGAAAGCACACAGGAAGGAGCACGCTGCTGGGTCATGGGGTACGCCCCCCAGGTCATGGAGTACGCCCCCCAGGAGCTCTGGAGAGCACGCAGGAAGGAGCCCACTGCCGGGTCCTACCCATCCAGTTAACCCTTCCAGTGCTGGGCATTAATGCAATACAGCAGATGTATTGGTTACCTCAGCAACAGCAATTCCCCTCACACACTGCACTGCCTGAGAGACCTTCCTAGCTCCTCCTATTCCTTACAGTTTAAGAAGGAATCTGCACTGTTTAGCAGGGCTGTGGAGTCGGAGTTGGAGTCGGAGTCGAGGAGTCAGAGTCGGGGCAATTTTGGGCACCCGGAGTTGGAATCGGAGTCTTCGATTTCATAAACTGAGGAGTTGGGAGTCGGAGTCGGATGATTTTTGTACAAAATCCACAGCCCTGTTAAGTATTAAACTAAGGATTCGGAGTCGAGGAGTCAGAGCCATTTTTGGTACCCGGAGTCGGAGTCGTGGTTTCATAAACGGAGGAGTCGGAGTCGGAGTTGGAAGATTTTTGTAACAACTCCACAGCCCTGCTATTTAGTGACTTCTTAGAATGTCTGAGACAGTTCTGCATGGATTTCTAAAAACCTACTAATATGTTATCTCAGACACTCTTGATAAATGTCCCCCACAGCCTCTAATCTTTTAGATTGTAAGCTCACGGGGCAGGGCTCTCTCTCCCCCTTTTGTCTCTTGGAATTTGTTATACATTTTACTCATCATGTTACTTTTATCACTGTAATTACCAATTCAGTATATTGTATCGGTTCTGTCTTTTGTTACCGATTTTCTATATTGGCGTACACCATTGTCTGTATTATTATGTACCCCATGTTTGTTTCTTACTTTGTACAGCGCCACGGAATATGTTGCCACCAGGGATGAGCAGAAACTACGCCAGTGCGGATTTTCGCATCGTAGTTCGCATCTACGCATCGTAGTTCGTAGGCGAAGTCTCAAAACTACGCGTACGATTTTACCGAAGTACCGTTACGCGTAGTTTACGCCCCTACATGTAGTTCTCATGTGTATTGCGAAGTAAACTACGACTGCGTTATTTGCGTCTATTTTTACGCGTACGATTGTATGCATACAAAATTACGCATTGGAAAGGGGAATGTACGCATAGAAGAGTTACTGGTCAAGCAATTTGCAGAGGAATTCATGCGTACATTTTTATTCATAATGGCATAAACGTCCACATGTACTACGCTACGCACTACGCGTAATTGCGTATTTTAACGCATAGTCTACGAAATGCATACGAAGCAAATATTTGATTGTGAAGACGTAGTTTGGCGAAGCGTAATTGCGTAAAACTACGCGTAGTTCCAGCGTAGCGAAGTTGGCTGACTACGACCATCCCTGGTTGCCACATAAACAATGGTATCAATCCTACTAATATAATAAACGAGCTGATTGCCCGGCGTTGCCCGGGTATGTATAGTATTTGGCTGGTGTTGGCTCTGCATACTTTTTCTAATCCTAACACACAATTACTCAATGACCAAGTTTGTGAGCTTTGCGGTCTTTAATATCAATAATTTGCATTGAAATGAAAAAAAATGATTGGCTGTTTGTGGCTCCACACCCTTTTCTGAATTTGAACCCCAGTCACCCAATGACCAACTGTACCAGGTTTGAGGCCTGTGCCATTAACAGTTCAAGAATGGCAGCAATGTAAATATTCCCCTTGAAAAGCAATAGGTAAAGTTTGATTCACTTTTGTAGGCTCCACCCACTTTTCTGAATATTAATCCCAGTCACCCAGTGACCAACTGTGCAAAGTTTAAAAACCCTCCCATTAACAGTGTAAGAATGGCTGCAGTTTATATTTTCCCTGTAAAAGTTGTTTTGGCTCCGCCCACTTTTTGTAACCTTGACACACAGTCACTCAATGTCCAAGTTTGGGAGCTTTCAGGTTCCTGGCATAAAAAAATGTGTGAATGGAAGCAGTTTATCCACCAAGGAAATCTGATTGGCTGTATGCGGCCCCGCCCCTTTAGTGAATTTGGACCCCAGTCACACAATGACCGACTGTAGCAAGTTTGAAGCCTCTGCCATTAAAAGTGTAAGAATAGCAGTAGTTTCAATATTCCCCCTTGAAAATCAATAGGTGAATTTTGATTGGCTGTTGTAGGCTCCACCCATTTTCTTGAATCTTAATCTCAGTCACCCAGTGACCAAGTGTGCCAAGTTTGAGAACCCTGCGATTAACAGTCTAAGAATGGCTGCAGTTTACATTTTCCCATTTAAAATGAACGACTGAAATTTGATTGGCTGTGTTATGCTCCTCCCACTTTTCCTGGATTTGTAACTTTAGTCACCAAGTGACCAACTGTGCCAAGTGTGGGGACTCTAGCTTGATTACTGTGAGAATGGCAGCCTTTTACATTTTTTCCATTGACTTGAATGGGTGAAATCTGATTTGCTGTTTGTAGCTCCGCCCACGTGTGCAGGGGGGACCCGAGACCCCCAGAACATATTATCCCAGGTAGTAAGGGATCTGTGTACCAAGTTTCGTTCAAATCGGTCAAGCCGTTTTCGCGTGATCGCGGCACACACACACACACACACACACACACACACACACACACACACGCGATTTTATATATATAGATGGGAAAGTTTGGATGTTTGTTACTCGATCACGCAACAATGGCTGAACGGATTTGAATGAAATTTGGCGCACACATCGTACATTACCTGGAATAAAGTATAGGATACTTTTTATTCCCATAACCAAAAAAGGGGGCGGAGACAAATACACATTTCCCTGGGAAATGTAAACTGCAGCCATTCTACACTGTTAGTGGCAGGGTTCTCAAACTTTGCACAGCTGGTCGCTGGGTGACTGGGATTAATATTCAGAAAGGTGGGTGGAGTCTATAAAAGCCAATCAAAATTCACCTATTGATTTTCAAGGGGAATATGTAATTGCTACCATTCTTGCACTGTTAATGGCACAAGCCTTAACCCTCCTGGCGGTCTAATTAATTTCGCCAGGGGGCAGCGCAGCAGTTTTTTTTTTTTTAATCATGTAGCGAGCCCAGGGCTCGCTAAATGATAGCCGCTGCTCGATCGCCTTCGGCGATCTCCGATCAGGAAATCCCGTTCAAAGAACGGGATTTCCTGGAGGGCTTCCCCCGATGGGGCGGGATGACATCACCGACGTCAGCGACGTCGTGACGTCATTGGGAGTCCCGATCCACCCCTCAGCGCTGCCTGGCACTGATTGGCCAGGCAGCGCACGTGGTCTGGGGGGGGGGCGGCGCGACGGATAGCGGCGATCGAGCGCGGGGCGGCGGCGATCGGTGTGCTGACGCAGCTAGCAAAGTGCTAGCTGCGTGCAGCAAAAAAAAAAAGTAAGCAAATCGGCCCAGCAGGGCCTGAGAAAACCTCCTGCGCGGCTTATCCCGAACTACGGAAGGTTAAACCTGGTACAGTTGGTCATTGGGTGACTGGGGTTCAAATTCAGACAAAGGGGTGGAGCCACAAACAGCCAATCAGATTTCTTTAATCTCAATGCAAATTATTGATGCCAAAGACCGCAAATCTCACAAACTTGGTTATTGAGTGTAACGATCGGTGTCAGCAACCAGAGAGAGAATCTGATCCTTGGCGATCCGCAGTATCCCCAAGAATACAGATATACCCGATTATTGAGGATCTGCAGAATCGTCAATAATCAGATATGTCTAACCTCTAGACACCTGAGAGAGTTTAAGTGTTTGGTGCAACAGTAACAACTCTGAGTGGGGACCACCAAAGGAGCTGGCGGCCTGAGACTCCTGAGGAATTCACCCCTGACTATGGGTGATATTCCTGTAGCCTGTAGGGCAGTTTCTAGGCTAAAATGCACCCAGTGCGAGAGTGTAAAAATTGCGCCCCCCCCCCCCCCGTGCCAGAGCCAGGTATAGGTGCCTGCAGTATAGGTTAGCTAGGTCTAGTTGCACTCAGTATAGGTAGTGGGCTATAGGTCCCCCCAATATAGGTAGCCAGGCATAGGTGCCCCAGTATAATTGCCACCAGTATAGATTAGCCAGGTAGGTGCCTCCAGTATAGGTATCCAGTATAGTTCAGGGGCGGACTGGCCAAGGGGGTAGGGGGGCAATCTCCCCCCAGGCCACCTTTCATTCAGTGATTTAGGGTAGGTTTGGTGTCTGGTGTATTGGGGTTTGTTGTAAGGCAATGTGAAACTTGAGGCTAGCTGATAAAAGTGCAATCAGAGGACAGGCAAGCTGGTAAATATACACAGCATGATGCAGAGCTTGCCTGGAGGGTCCGTGTCCAAACATCTGTCTGGTCTCTCCCCATTGTTATTATGACTGTATGTGTGGATAAGGTGTTATACAAGTTAAAGTTTTTGACAGTCCCTAGAATCCAGGAGGGCTACTTTCTGACTTGTGTGAGAGACTGGCAGGGACAGGAGTCCTATTACAGGCAAGTAGCCTCTGCTCCATCTCAGGCTATTCTCAATTTCTCTCCATTCCTCCTCTCTCTGGGCTAGTGCACGCCAAAATCGCAATAGCAATCGCTAGCAATTTGTGAGTGTGATTTTGTGAAACGATTTTCAGAGCGTTTTTTTTTAATGAATTGCTCCAAAAAATGCTACATGCAGTGTGTAGCATTTTTTTGGAGCAATTCATTAAAAAATAGCTCTGAAAATCGCTTCACAAAATCACACTCACAAATTGCTAGCGATTGCTATTGCGATTTTGGCGTGCACTAGCCCAGAGGAGTGGAGAGAAATTGAGAATAGCCTGAGATGGAGCAGAGAGCTTATCTGTATTGCACATCACACAGAGGCTACTTGCCTATCATAGGACTCCTGTCCCTGACAGTCCCTCACACAAGTCAGAAAGCAGCCCTCCTGGAGTCTAGGGACTGTCAAAAACTTTTCAACTTGTATAACACCTTATCCACACATGCAGTCATAATAACAATGGGGAGAGACCAGACAGATGTTTTCCCACAGACCCTTCAGGCAAGCTCTGCATCATTCATGCTGTGTATATTTGCCAGCTTGCCTGTTCTCTGATTGCACTTTTATCAGCTAGCCTCAAGTTTCACATTGCCTTACAACAAACCCAGTGGCGTAGCTTTGGAGCTATGGGCCCCGGTGCGAATTTTACATGGGGCCCCTCCCAGCACTCTATATATAACACTTGATACGGCGCAACCAAACCTGCCTTGGTCATACATAGTATTAGGTGCAAGAATCGGATGGGGAACAGTTTGTTAATGATTACTACGATTCAAAGCATCTATAGAGGTGATTATTACCACCACAGGACCAATAAACAGCTAATGCTTTGGTTGAGGAAGGGCCCCATGGGGCCCCTCTGGCCCAAGGGCCCCGATGCGGTCGCTACCTCTGCAACCCCTATTGCTACGCCCCTGAACAAACCCAAATACACCAGACACCAGACCTGCCCTAAATCACTGAATGAAAGGTGGCCTGGGGGGAGATTGCCCCCCTTCCCCCCTGGCCAGTCAGTGTAGCTGTATACAGTGCTTCCCTGAACTAATTACTTGGCAGTCCCCTGGGGAGAGGGAGGGAGAGTTCACAGCGCCCTTTGGCTGTCTGCGCTCAGGGCTGCCGCACGGCTGCACGGCCCCTAGAAACGGGTCTGAGTATAATAAATGGGAAAGTTCGGATGTTTGGATGTTTGTTACTCGATCATGCAAAACCGGCTGAACGGATTTGAATGAAATTTGGCACACACATAGTACATTACCTGGAATAAAGTATAGGATACTTTTTATTCCCATAACCAAAAATACAAATTTCACTGGAAAATGTAAACTGCAGCCATTCTTACACTGTTAATGGTAGGGTTCTCAAACTTTGCACAGTTGGTTACTGGGTGATTGGGATTAATATTCAGAACAGTGGGTGGAGCCTATAAAAGCCAATCAAAATTCACCTATTGATTTTCAAGGGGAATATTTACATTTCTGCCATTCTTGCACTGTTAATGGCACAAGCCTCAAACCTGGTATAGTTGATCATTGGGTGACTGGGGTTCAATTTCAGAAAGGGGGTGGAGCCACAAATAGCCAATCAGATTTGTTTCATTCCAATGCAAATTATTGATGCCAAACACCGCAAAGCTCACAAACTTGGTAATTGAGTAATTGATTAATTGTGTGTTAGGGTTAGGAAAGTGGGCACAGCCAACACCAGCCAAATACATAAGTGGGCAACGCAGGGCCAGTGGGTGGAGCCTACAAAAACCAATCAAAAATTACCTATTGATTTTTCATGGGAATATTTCATTGCTGCCATTCTTGCACTGTTAATGGCACAAGCCTCAAACCTGGTACAGTTGATCATTGCGTGACTGGGATTTAAATTTATATAAGGGGGTGGAGCCCCAAACAGCCAATCTGATTTGTTTCATTTGAATGCAGGTTATTGATGCCAAAGACCGCAAAGCTCACAAACTTGGTCATTGAGTAATTGATTAATTGTGTGTTAGGGTTAGGAAAAGTGGGCGCAGCCAACACCTGTAAAATACATAATCGGGCAATGCTGGGTCATCAGTAGGCGGTGACAAATACAAATTTCACTGAGAAAATGTAAACTGCAGCAATTCTTACACTATTAATGGCAGGGTTCTCAAACTTTGCACAGTTGGTCACTGGGTGACTGAGATTAATATTCAGAAAAGTGGGTGGAGCCTATAAAGCCAATCAAAATCCACCTATTAATCTTTAAGGGGAATATTTAATTGATGCCATTCTTGCACTGTTAATGGCACAAGCCTCTTGCATTGTTAATCACCTGTACCTGGTACAGTTGGCCATTGGGCAATTGAGGTTCAAATTCAGAAAAGGGGTGGAGCCACATCCAATCAGATTTATTTTATTTCATTGCAAATTATTGATGCCAAAGACCGCAAAGCTCACAAACTTGGTCATTAGGTAATTGTGTGTTAGGGTTAGAAAAAGTGGGCAGAGCCAACACCAGCCAAATACATACCTGGGTAATGCGGGGTCATCAGTGGGCGCAGACAAACACAAATTTCACTGGGAAAATGTAAACTGCAGCCATTCTTACACTATGAATTGTAGGGTTCTAAAACTTTGCACAGTTGGTCACTGGGTGACTGGGATATATATTCAGAAAAGTGGGTGGAGCCTAAAAAAACAATCACAATTCACCTATTGATTTTCAAGGCAAAAATTTAATTGCTGCCATTTTTGCACAGTTAACGGCACAAGCCTTAAACCTGGTACAGTTGATCATTGGGTGACTGGGGTAAAATATTTAGAAAAGGGGTGGGGCCACAAACAGCCATTCAGATGTGTTTCATTTCAATGAAAATTATTCATGCCAAAGACCACAAATCTCACACACTTGGTCATTGACTATTGACAATTGTGTGTTAGGGTTAGAAAAAGTGGCCACAGCCAACAGTAGCCAAATACATACCCGGGAAACATTAGGACATCAGTGGGTGGAGAAAAATACAAATTTCACTGCCAGAATGTAAACTGCAGCCATTCTTACACTGTCTGTCAATGGCAGGGTTCTTAAACTTAAACTGGGTGACTGGGATTAATATTCAGAGAAGTGGGTGTAGCCTACAAAAGCTAATCAAAATTCACCTATTGATTTTCAAAGGAGTGTAGCCACAGCCAATTAGATTTATTTCATTTCAATGCCAATTATTGATGTCAAAAACCGCAAAGCTCACAAACTAGGTCATCATTGAGTAATTGTGTGTTAGGATTAGAAAAAGTGGGCAGAGCTAACACTAGCCAATTACATACCCGGGCAACGCCGGACGACCAGCTAGTAAATAATAATCATCATAAGGTGCTTACGTTTTATCCCGTCTGCAGAGTGTGGCAGCCTCTTGTTAAAGTTCTATTTGCTGTCCTACCACAATCTAACCATTTTCTGAAAGCTGAAAGCCCCGGCTTTCCTTTGCACCAGGTCCCGTGTCGGAGTAATACTTCATTCTCAAGTTAGGGAGGTTTGAAAAAGGTGTGTCCGCTGCTTTTGGCTGCAGAGAGCCTCCAGCCTCGGGCAGTATCACACTCAGAGAAGAGATGGGTACCAATAATAATAATAATAATAATAATAATAATAATAATAATAATAATAATAATAATAATAATAATAATTAATAATAATACATCAGTTATAGGTGATATGATACAGCGCAGACTGCAGTTCCGCGGATCTCCGCCGGGTGGCAGCGGCTCCCCTTTGTACGCACTCGGCTGCAGTTCCGCTCGGTTACCGGCAGGTGGAGCTGCTGTGACACACAGAGATGGGACGGTGGCACGGAAGGCGCGGCATGATGACGTCAGGTGTTGGTCGCAGAGCCGGGACCGGCGGGGACGCAGCGGGGAGAGATGGAGAGGCCGCGACCTCCTCCCACCCGGCCCGGGGGACTCCCAGTATCCTTCCCTGTATCATCCCCCCTCCTCTGCCAGTGAGAGTTCCCCCGTGTGTGTGTGTGTGTGTGTGTGTGTGTGTGTGTGTGTGTGTGTGTGTATATATAGTGTGTGTGTGTGTGTGTGTATATAGTGTGTGTGTGTGTGTGTATGTCTGCGGTCAGTGCGCCCCCTGTGTGTGTGTGTGTCTGTGTGTGTGTGTGTGTGTGTGTGTGTGTGTGTGTGTGTGTCTGTGTGTGTGTGTGTGTGTGTGTACTGTGTCTGTGTGTGTGTGTGTGTGTGTGTGTACTGTGTGTGTCTGTCTGTGTGTGTGTGTACAGTGTGTGTGTGTGTCTGTGTGTGTGTGTGTGTGTGTGTGTCTGCTGTCACTGTCCCCCTGTGTGTATGTCTGCGGTCATTGCCCCCCCTGTGTGTGTGTGTGTGTGTCTGCTGTCAGTGCCCCCCCTGTGTGTGTGTGTCTGCTGTCAGTGCTCCCCCTGTGTGTGTGTGTGTGTGTGTGTGTGTGTCTGTGTGTGTGTGTGTGTGTGTCTGTCTGTCTGTGTGTGTGTGTGTGTGTGTGTGTCTGTGTGTGTGTGTATAGTGTGTGTACAGTGTGTGTGTGTGTGTGTGTACTGTGTGTGTGTGTGTGTGTGTGTCTGTCTGTGTGTGTGTGTGTCTGTGTGTGTGTGTGTGTCTGTGTGTGTGTGTGTGTGTGTGTGTGTCTGCTGTCACTGTCCCCCTGTGTGTATGTCTGCGGTCATTGCCCCCCCTGTGTGTGTGTGTGTGTGTCTGCTGTCAGTGCCCCCCCTGTGTGTGTGTGTGTCTGCTGTCAGTGCTCCCCCTGTGTGTGTGTGTGTGTGTGTGTGTGTCTGTGTCTGTGTCTGCTGTCACTGCCCCCCCTGTGTGTGTGTGTCTGCTGTCACTGCCCCCCCTGTGTGTGTGTGTCTGCTGTCAGTGCTCCCCCTGTGTGTATGTCTGCGGTCAGTGCTCCCCCTGTGTGTGTGTGTGTGTGTGTGTGTGTGTGTGTGTGTGTGTGTGTGTGTGTGTGTCTGCTGTCACTGTCCCCCTGTGTGTATGTCTGCGGTCATTGCCCCTCCTGTGTGTGTGTCTGCGGTCACTGCCCCCCCTGTGTGTGTGTGTGTGTGTGTCTGCTGTCAGTGCTCCCCCTGTGTGTATGTCTGCGGTCAGTGCTCCCCCTGTGTGTATGTCTGCGGTCAGTGCTCCCCCTGTGTGTGTGTCTGCGGTCAGTGCTCCCCCTGTGTGTGTGTGTGTCTGCTGTCACTGTCCCCCTGTGTGTATGTCTGCGGTCATTGCCCCTCCTCCTGTGTGTGTGTCTGCGGTCAGTGCTCCACGTGTGTGTGTGTGTGTGTGTGTCTCTGCGGTCAGTGTGGCCCCTGTGTGTGTGCCTGCGGTCACTGCCCCCTGTATGTGTGTGTGTCTGCAGTTAGTGCCCCCTTTGTGTGTGTCTGCGGTCAGTGTGCTCCCTGTGTGTGTCTGTGGTCAGTGCCCCTCCTGTGTGTGTGTCTGCGGTCAGTGCTCCCTGTGTGTGTGCGTGTGTGTGCGGTCAGTGCTCCCCCTGTGTGTGTGTGTGTGTGTGTGTGTGTGTGTGTGTGTGTGTGTGTGTGTGTGTGTGTGTGTGTGTGTGTGTGTGTGTGTGCGTGCGGTCAGTGCTCCCCCTGTGTGTGTGTTTGTCTACGGTCAGTGCTCCCCCTGTGTGTGTGTGTCTGCGGTCAGTGTGCCCCCTGTGTGTGTGTTTGCGGTGAGTGTGCCCTCTGTGTGTGAGTCTGCATTCAGTGCCCCCCTGTGTGTGTGACTGCAGTCAGTGCCCCCCCTTCCCCTGTGTGTGTCTGCGGTCAGTGTGCCCTCTGTGTGTGTGTGTCTGCGGTCAGTGTGCCCTCTGTGTGTGTGTGTCTGCGGTCAGTGTGCCCCCTGTGTGTGTGTGTCTGCGGTCAGTGTGCCCCCTGTGTGTGTGTGTCTGCGGTCAGTGTGCCCCCTGTGTGTGTGTGTGTGTCTGCGGTCAGTGTGCCCCCTGTGTGTATCTGCGGTCAGTGTGCCCCCTGTGTGTATCTGCGGTCAGTGCCCCCCTGTGTGTGTGTCTGCGGCCAGTGCCCCCCTCCCCTTCCCCCGTGTGTGTCTGCGGTCAGTGCCCCCTGTGTGTGTGTCTGCTGTCACTGACCCCCTGTGTGTGTGTCTGCTGTCACTGCCCCTCCTGTGTGTGTGTGTCTGCTGTCACTGCCCCTCCTGTGTGTGTGTGTCTGCTGTCACTGCCCCTCCTGTGTGTGTGTGTGTCTGCTGTCACTGCCCCTCCTGTGTGTGTGTGTGTGTGTGTCTGCGGTCACTGCCCCTCCTGTGTGTGTGTGTCTGCAGTTAGTGCCCCCTGTGTGTGTCTGCGGTCAGTGTGCCCCCTGTGTGTGTGTGTCTGCGGTCAGTGCTCACCCTGTGTGTGTGTGTCTGCAGACAGTGTGCCCCCCCGTGTGTGTGTCTGCGGTCACTGCCCCCTGTGTGTGTGTCTGCAGTTAGTGCCCTGTGTGTGTGTCTGTAGTTAGTGCCCCGTGTGTGTGTCTGCAGTTAGTGCCCCCTGTGTGTGTGTCTGCGGTCAGTGTGCACCCTGTGTGTGTGTCTGCGGTCAGTGTGCACCCTGTGTGTGTCTGCGGTCAGTGTGCACCCTGTGTGTGTGTCTGCGGTCAGTGCTCCCCCTGTGTGTGTGTGTGTCTGCGGTCAGTGCTCCCCCTGTGTGTGTGTATGTCTGTGGTCAGTGTGCCCCCTGTGTGTGTGTGTGTGTGTGTGTGTGTGTGTGTGTCTGCGGTCAGTGTGCCCCCTGTGTGTGTGTGTCTGCGGTCAGTGTGCCTCCTGTGTGTGTGTGTCTGCGGTCAGTGGGCCCCCCTTCCCCGTGTGTGTCTGCGGTCAGTGTGCCTCCTGTGTGTGTGTGTCTGCGGTAGGCCTGAAAGATAAATCGAATTTAAATCGAAATCGCGATCACCAAGATCACAATTTCGGAATCGTCAAATCGACAATTATCGTGATCACGTCTTCCCACATGGGGAAAGTTTGAAGAAGTGGCTTCAAACTTCCCCAAAGTCCTGGCGCATGCGGCCCACAGCGTTGGACATACCTTCTGCACGAGTCAAAACGCTTTCCGACCTCTATCGCCGTCTGCCGGCTCTTGTGCTTGGCAGAACTCCCGGTTCCTCTGTCACATGACAGACAGGAATTATTCCGTGCATTAGAGCCTGCAGGAGGCGAAGTGGATAGACGGGGATTGCTGGACCTGATGCAGCTTGGGGGACAGAGGAGGTACAGAGACAGACACAGGAGACACAGAGAGAAACACAGCGGGCACAGAGACACAGACGGGGCAAGAGAAAGACCCAGAGGAGGCATAAAGAGACAAACTGGGAACAAACAGGCAAAGTGGGGGAACAAAGCTTGATTTGAAGGAAATCGTGAATCAAATCGAAATCGCAATTTCATACAGAAATCGCTCAATTCAATTTTTTCCTAGAATCGTTCAGGCCTAGTCTGCGGTCAGTGTGCACCCTGTGTGTGTGTCTGCGGTCAGTGTGCACCCTGTGTGTATCTGCGGCCAGTGCCCCCCTGTGTGTGTCTGCGGCCAGTGGGCCCCCTCCCTTCCCCCGTGTGTGTCTGCAGTCATTGCGCCCCCTAGGCGTTGTTTTTTTGGCTGAACAAGAAGCATTGCATTTTTTTAAACATAATTGTAATTTTCCTGTAAAGTAATAAATACATGTAATTTAGGGGAAGGTGTCATATTTCCTAAACATGTGAGAAAGTCCATCAAGTTTAGTTTAAGAATGCCGCTCTTAACGGCTGTACCCCTAGATGAAGAGTTGGGGTACACATAGCAGATGTTGGGGCACTTGCCCCGGTATAGTTCTGGTACTGTGAGTTTACTGCATTGTAATATTCTGTATTATTGGTGTTTTTCCCCTGGCGATGAGTGTTTTGTGTTTCCTTGACTCCTGTGCATGTTGTGGATGGTACGGAGGTCACGTCGGGGTCCCGGGTGCCTTGCATGCTGATCCTCAACCATCAGAAGGACGGACAGTACACGTAAGTATCTCGTTGCTTCTGAGTAACCAACGTTCAGGGTGACCAAAACCTCCAGGAGAGTACAGGCGACTAAAAGAGACCAAAAAGCCCTCCCACTAAAAAGCAATGCGTAGGCTCCCTGCACACTGCAAATCTGACTTGCGATTCCGATTTGCCCTGAATGCTATCAACAGAAAAACGCAGAAAAAAAACACAGCATGCAGTAACGATTAAAAATCGGAATCGAATGTAAGAAACGATTAAAAATCGGAATCGCATGCAGCGTGCAGGGAGCCTTAGGACAATTTTTTAAAATCGCCGGAACTAGAAAATAGGCGGAACACCCTAGGTGTGAACAAACCCTTAAAGAGTAACTGTCAGGCTGCAAAAGCTAATTTAGAAGGAAGCCAAAAAGGCAATACTGAAGTTAAAAATCTCTCTTACTTTTGATGTGTGCTGACAGCAAGGCTCTGTATTCCCAAGCCCTTAAAAGGCCGGCAGGACGCATACCATACAGCAAAGCATTCTGGGGCCCTCCCCTCGGCTGCTAGTGAGAAGTTACAGGCTCAAGTTACAACAGCATGTAATGCAGCCCAGCTCACAGCACTGATAAATCTCTGGGCAGAGTACACTGCAGGAGTCCGCTATTGTTCCTAGCCACATGGCTCATTAATATTCACTGCACAGTAGTGTTATTCATTACGAGGTTTTTTGTGAGTGGAATCATCAGGAAGCAGGCAGGACATGACGACACATTTGGCTTCATAGGAGACAGACAAACATGGAACCTGCCATGAGCTGTCAGGAGCATCATTCTCTGCAAATACTATATAAAGATTCTGTGAAGTACAAACGTGGACAGTGAAATGCATATGTAATGTAAGTACAGCCAATCTTTAGCTACTGATATATGTGTTTATTTTCTCTGAGACCTTATACCTAACAGCTCCTCTTTAACTACTTGACCACTACATGTGGTGTTCCCCTTAGAGACCAGTGCAATTTTCACCTGGCAGCGCACGTCCCATTCATTCTCCAATAACTTCATCACTGCTTATCACACCTAAATGATCTATATCTTGTTTTTTTCCGCCACCCAAGTGTGTAGTTTGCCTTCAAACAGAAGGTAGTTGTGATAATTCAGCTTTAAGTGAACGTGTCTAGTTAGCCATAATACACCGCTACTGAATATGCAAATTATCTCTTTATGAAGCCAGGCTTGCGTCCGTAGTGGTGCATTGTGGGTAACCACAGATTTTCATTGAAAGCTGAATTATCCCATCTATGTCGCTGTCTCCCGAATGTCAGAAATCTGATTCTGCGGCGTCCGTTTTCAGCAGCGAGATTTTTGTATCAGCAGGCAGCAGCGTTCGTTGTCACCCAGCTTAGCGTGTTTTTCTCGTATGCAAATGTTTGTTATTTTATACAAACATTTGCTCAGTCTTCTGTTCTGGAGTATATCATGTATTCTCCCTTCTCTGCCTTTCCTTCAGGCTTCTGATTCGCACTCCCGGGAAGAATTTGGCCAATGAGGAAGTTCTGCCGATCACCAATCAGCTCAAGTGTGTCCAAGGTGAGAAGTCTCTCTGTCTGATACGTCTGCACTTGTGTGGCACTGAAGTCCAGGCAGACGATAAATGTGAATATGCTAAATAATGAAATTAATATGTTAATAAATGTTAAATATGAAACTGTCTGCTACTCCCGTGAGATGTGAATTCTGGGGAAAAGTCTGTTTAGTTTCAGATAGCATAGTAACGGCACGAGAGATATCCTGTGTCCCTATCTGAGCATTTCCAACACTTCCTGTTCACACAGGAAATGAGGGACTGATGGACACGCCTGAAAATAAAACATGGCTGAGGGGGAAGAGTTGGCATCCCAGACTAACTGTCACTGCTGTCCCTATTTTCAGTGGACCACTGACTTTCACATAAATCCACAGATCTCTGTGTACATCTCAGACACAGCTAATAGTGACACAAATAGCAGTGAAACCTCTCTAAAATTCCCTACAAATCTCTTTCAGTGCTGTGCAAATCTTAAAAAAAAACTCCAAACCTAAGTTGTTTTTTTTTTTTTTCTTTTGTTTTCTACACACAGGGAAGGGGAGGAAAGACTGCTCAGCTGTAGTTGTAGTGCTGGCCACAAAGAGTTACTGTACACACTGAGTAGGGACAGGGGAGGGAAGACTGCTCAGCTATAGTTGCAGTGCTGGCCACACAGAGTTATTGTACACACTGAGTAGGGACAGGGGAGGGAAGACTGCTCAGCTATAGTTGCAGTGCTGGCCACAAAGAGTTATTGTACATACTGAGTAGGGACAGGGGAGGGAAGACTGCTCAGCTATAGTTGCAGTGCTGGCCACAAAGAGTTATTGTATACACTGAGTAGGGACAGGGGAGGGAAGACTGCTCAGCTGTAGTTGCAGTGCTGGCTACAAAGAGTTACTGTACACACTGAGTAGGGACAGGGGAGGGAAGGCTGCTCAGCTGTAGTTGCAGTGCTGGCCACAAAGAGTTACTGTACACACTGAGTAGGGACAGGGGAGGGAAGGCTGCTCAGCTGTAGTTGCAGTGCTGGCCACAAAGAGTTACTGTATACACTGAGTCGGGACAGGGGAGGGAAGACTGCTCAGCTGTAGTTGCAGTGCTGGCTACAAAGAGTTACTGTACACACTGAGTCGGGACAGGGGAGGGAAGACTGCTCAGCTGTAGTTGCAGTGCTGGCCACAAAGAGTTATTGTACATACTGAGTAGGGACAGGGGAGGGAAGACTGCTCAGCTGTAGTTGCAGTGCTGGCCACAAAGAGTTATTGTACACACTGAGTAGGGATAGGGGAGGGAAGACTGCTCAGCTATAGTTGCAGTGCTGGCTGCAAAGAGTAACTCAGCAGAGGGAGGGGGTGGGCGGGAGTCAGGTGATCTGTGCACACAGAAAGAGCTGGATGGGGATCACCCCTGACCACCAGAGAGGATTTTGATTGGTCCACTACTCAGTTAACCAATGAGAATGTTTAAAGGAGAACTGTAGTGAGAGGTATGTGGAGGCTGCCATTTTGATTTCCTTTTAAACAATACCAGTTGCCTGGCAGCCCTGCTGATCCTCTGCCTCTAATACTATTAGCCATAGCCCCTGAACAAGCATGCAGCAGATCAGGTGTTTCTGACGTTATTACCGGATCTGACAATATTAGCTGCATGCTTGTTTCTGGTGTGATTCAGACACTACTGCAGTCAAATAGATCAGCCAGGCTGCCAGGCAACTTGTATTGCTTAAAAGAAAATCAATATGGCAGCCTCCGTATACCTCTCACTACAGTTCTCCTTTAAAAGGAAACAAATATGGTGGTCTCCATATCCCCTTCGCATCAGTTGTCCTTTAAAAGAGAAACCGTGACGAAGAACTGGACTTCATCCCAATCAGTAGCCGATACCCCCATTCCCATGAGAAATCTATTCCTTTTCTCAAACGGATCATCAGGGGGCGCTGTATGGCTGATATTGTGGTGAAACCCCTCCCACAGTGTGATGTCATGACCATGGTCCTGACATCACGCTGTGGGAGCCTTGTTGCATTGTGGGAAATAACAGCTGTTTCCAACTGCCAAAAAAGCAAGCAGCATTTCCTTCCACTGACATCACCTGCCAGCAGTAAAAATGTCACCATGTGATAAATGTCAGAATGTAGATCGGGGAGAGGAAAGATTTTACAATGAGCAAACACTGACTAAATCATTTATACATAATTATTGTAAAAATGAAGCACTTTTTTATTATGTGATTGTTACAGCAAATTGATTGACGCGGACAGTTTGCATTTGGCTTGATAGTTGGACGCCATAGTTTATGAGATGAGAAGCAGTTGTTGTATCATCCCTGTACTGCATACTGTACGTTGTGTAGTGCAATATCTGACAGCTGGGCTTCTAACAACCATTACTCCGGTCAGGTCAGCAGATTTCTGCAGAGGAGTAAAGGTGGCCATACACTACTCAACTTGACGGCCGATTGACCGTCAGATTCGATAATTGTGTAATTGGTTGAAAATTGGTGCTGCCAAGAGCATGCTGCAAGATGTCGGGCCGTCGTGGTAGAGCGGGTGCGCAAAGGTAATGGTGAGCAATATGGGGAAGACCGTAACTTAACCCACGGTGCTGTCAGACCAGTTGCTGTTAAAATTTGATTTTTATGGTGACGATACCGCTTTAATTACTTCACCACTGAGGGGTTTTACCCCCTGACCACCAGAGCAATTTTCACCTTCCAGCGCTCCTTCCATTCATTCATCTATAACTTTATCATTACTTATCGCAATGAAATGAATTATATCTTGTTTTTTCCGCCACCAATTAGGCTTTCTTTAGGTGGGACATTATGCCAAGAATTATTTTATTCTAAATGTTTTAATGGGAAAATAGGAAAAATGTGGGAAAAAAATTCATTATTTTTCCGTTTTCGGCCATTATAGTTTTTAAATAATGCATGCTACTGTAATTAAAACCCATGAAATGTATTTGCCCATTTGTCCCGGTTATAAATTAAATGATGTCCCTATAACAATGTTTGGCGCCAATATTTTATTTGGAAATAAAGGTACATTTTTTTCAGTTTCGCATCCATCCCTAATTACAAGCCCGCAGTTTATAAAGTAACAGTGTTATACCCTCCTGACATAAATTATTTAAAAAGTTCAGTCCCTAAGGTAACTATTTTATGTATTTTTTTTAATTGTAAATTTTTTTATTTTTTTTAATTGCAAAAAAAAAATTGGGGAGTGTGGGAGGTAATGAGTTAATTTTTTGTGTAAAACTAATGTATTTGTATGTGAAAAATGCTTTAGGGTGTAGTTTTACTATTTGGCCACAAGATGGCCACAGTGATGCTTTGTTCATGCGACCTGTAAGCGTCCGGAAGGACGCTTACAGGAAGCACTATGAGGTTGAGAAAATCACAATGATCGCACTGTTTCTCATAGAAGCAGCAGATTATTGCGGGGGCTTAGATCAACGAACAGGAATGGTTTTTCCCGTTCATTGATCTCCCTGCGAGCGGGCGACGGCGTGCATGCGAGCGGGAGTGCGCGGATGAGCAAGCGGGAGCGCGGGAAGTACGGATTTTCCGTCCCTGGTGGTAAAAGGATGGAAAAAGGGACAGAGAAATCCGTACGGCTGGGGGTAAAGTGACTAAAGGGCGTCTGAAGTAAAAATAAAAAAACAGATTCTCACCTAATGGGAGGGAAGGCTCTGGGTTCTATAGAGCATTCCCGTTCTCCTACCGGTGTCTGCGTTCCCCGCAGTCTCACCCGTTAGCAGTCCACGACCGATGGGTCGGAGACTGTTCTCTTCCACGTTGGGTGGGCTTCGGGAGTCTTCGGAACCACTTGTGTTTCCCGAAAACGGGCCGATCTGTACTATGTCCGAGCCAGCGCCCTCACTGGCACATGCGCAGTACAGAGCTGCCGGTCTTTGGGAGCCTGTTTTGCCTCACGGGAAGGGTTTTTAAACCCTCTAACTTCGTTCACCACCATAGTGGGTAAAATGAATTGCAGCAAAACATGAGGAAAGGTTCAATAATAATATTTATTGAGCTACAATCCTGTTATAATAATTATCTAGGCTTGCAGAATCATAGTTTAAGGGTTAGTAATAATTAGTAAACATGCATCAACATTTCTTTCCCAAGTGTAGCAATATCACCCAAGGAAGAGGGGACTCCGTCAATCCTCCGTAGGGGAAAGCACCTGGCGACACAATCCATCATGTCTGTTGGTCTCTGCAAAAGTCCCAGAGTCCAGGCTTTTTCCCAACCCAATTATACTCCCTAAACCATAACACACGCAAGCGCATATACGGTCACTGTTGTAGGCGCGTGATCACAGTACAAACCTATAATATCCACTTCTGCGCAATACAACACAGCCGAGCGTGGACACCTCATTCACAAGTAATGATTTTGGCCTTCAAAACCAGATAAAACTGCAATGTAACATGTTATGCTGGCCTGAAGCTAACTCCAGCTCGAGGGTAACTCCAGGGGCTCAAATGTAACTTTATACATCACATGGGATGGGAACAGCAATCTAATCCATCCATACAATACGTATAGTCCATACAGAACATACATGTCACATGTGTATCACAGAGCCCGAGTGCTTCTGAAGACTGCTAAGGTCTTCTGCTTTGGAAGATTCCGTCGGAGGAGCCTGCGAGGGAACAAGGACAACGGAAGGAGAACGGGAACGCTCTATAGGACCCAGAGCCTTCTCTCTCCTTAGGTAAGTATCTGTTTTATTTACAATACATATTCACTTTAAAACGGACCCAAACCAAACTTTTTTTTTTTTATTCGAAATATTTAGTTGCAGCACTCTGACACATCCAAAGATAAATAAACACTCCTTCAAGCCTATGAGCATTTCAGTACATGCTTTTCACCCTTCTCTTTTCATAACTAGGGTTATACAGGTGGCAGCCATTCGCAATTCCTCCTTTTCCGGGCACCACCTACTCCACCAGTGTGCCGGATTCTGGCCCGGCAATATGAAAGGAAGGGAGGGGTTCCTCCAATAAATGTAAAATATTTTATATTTGTCATCATGCAGCTGGAAAAAGGCTGCTATTTATTATAATTAAGAAAATACATTTTATTTCTGAAATCTTGTATTTTTAATTTGGGTCCCCTTTAATGACCGTTACACACCGTGCAATTTCCCATCAGACAGGTGGGTCGATAGATCATTTCCGACAGATCCAATCCGATTTCCGATAATTTTTTCTCATCGATTTTCTGATCTCTTCTATGCAAGTCGATCAGAAAAATGATCGGAAATCAGATCAGAAATGATTCTATCCGACCCATCTGCCTGATGGGAAATTGCATGGTCTGTACCAAGCGTTAGGGCATTTTCCTGTATTCCGGTTACAGGGCCGGAGCCAGGAACGCTGGATTGCAGCAGCTGTGTTCATTATCTGGTTAATGTGTAACTCTGTGATCATCAGTCATACAGAACATTTACATCACTCTCATCCTTCCTCTTTCTATCACCTCTCTCATCTCTCCTGTTCTCTTCATTGCAGAAGCGGAGGAGCCTCTTCTGATCGACATCCCCACCAACAGTAAGTGCGGAGTGTTACTTTATTTATGGCAAAAACAATACAGCGCTATATCCCACTTTATATACAGACCATGCCCTCTGTATTATAGGCCAGCTAATACAGTGCTATACCCCACTCTATATACATACCATGATATGTATACCACAGCGCTATACCAGGGTTGAGGCCTCTGCCATTAAAGTGAACCTAAAGTCTGGCCAAAAAAATGAGATTAACTCACCTGGGGCTTCCCTCAGCCCCCTGCAGCCAATCGGTGCCCTCGCAGCTCCGCTCCGATGGTCCAGGACCCGCCGGCGAACACTTCCGGTTTGGCCGTCACCAGCCGACAGGCATGGGAATTCCGACAGGAGGCCGCAATAGTCAGCATAGGGGGCGATATACAGACTGGGAACGCGAACAATCACTCGCGTTCCCATGCCTGTCGACCGGTGCCGGCCAAACCGGAAGTGTTCGTCGGCGGGTCCTGGACCATCGGAGCGGGGCTGCGAGGGCACCGACCGGCTGCAGGGGGCTGAGGGAAGCCCCAGGTGAGTTGATCTCATTTTTTTGGCCAGACTTTAGGTTCACTTTAACAGTGTAAGAATGGCAGCAATTTAAATATTCCTCTTGAAAACCCAGGTGAATTTTGATTGGCTATTGTAGGTTCCACCCACTTTCCTGAATATTGACCAACTGTGCCAAGTTTGAGAACCCGGCCGCTAATAGTGCAAGAATGACTAAAATCAATCAAAGAAATCTGATTGGCTTTGAACCCCAGGCACCCAATGATCCACTGTAGCAGGTTTGAGGCATCTACCATTAACAGTGCAAGAATGGCACCAATTGAAATATTCTCCTTTTAAATCCAATCGGTGAGTGTTGACTGGCTGTTGTAGGCTCCACCCACTTTCCCTGAGTTAATATTAATCCCAGTCACCCAGTGAGAAACTGTGCCAAGTCTGAGAAACCTGCCATTAACAGTGTAAGAATGGCTGCAGTTTATATTTTCAAATTTAAAATGAATGACTGTAATTTGATTGGCTGTTTTATGCTCCGCCCATTTCCCCAGAGTTTTTAATCTTGGTCACCAAGTGACCAACTGTGCCAAGTGTGGGGACTCTGGCTTCATTACTGTGAGAATGGCAGCCTTCTACCTTTTTTCCATTGACGTGAATGGTTGAAATCTGATTGGCTGTTTGTAGCTCCGCCCAGGTGTGCAGGGGGGCCCAAGTACGGGATTTTTTTTCTAATTGCTTAAAAATTCTGGTTAACTGAGTTCTGGATAACGGGGATTTAAAGTTGTCCATACATGAAGCGATTTTGGCGGCCGTTTGACCAAGAGACCGATCTCTCTCTGATCAAATCTGATTGGAGAGAAATCTGTTGGGCGCCATAAACCACAAGCCGATTCCCAATAGATTTCAGCATGAAATCTTCCCAGGAATGGGCCTAGTGATGCCACCTCGCTGCCTGAGGCTCTGGCTGGAGGCCTGGTGATGGTAGGGCTGAGGCTCTGGCTGGAGGCCTGGTGATGGTGGGCTGAGGTTCTGGCTGGAGGCCTGGTGATGGTGGGCTGAGGTTCTGGCTGGAGGCCTGGTGATGGTGGGCTGAGGTTCTGGCTGGAGGCCTGGTGATGGTGGGCTGAGGTTCTGGCTGGAGGCCTGGTGATGGTAGGGCTGAGGCTCTGGCTGAACTCTGTAGTGATGGGCTAAGGCTCTGGCTGGAGGCCTGGTGATGGAAGGACTGAGGCCCTGGCTGGAGGCCTGGTGGTGATGGACTGAGGCTCTGGCTGAAAGCTTGGGGTTCTGGCTGGAAGCCTGGTAGTGGCTTCTAACCAGAGTATCATAGGCTGAGAACAGCTTACTGTGTGACTCATGCAGAGCTTGGAGAGGGTGTGTAAAGCTTCTGGCAATGACAAGCAGTGCTGCACATTCCACACATTCAAGCCTGAGCCCGACAGAGACGACAGAGGAAAGAAGATAAGATTTATTACAGAGACAGTGCAACTAGGAAAGGCTGCAGTAAGACAGACCACATCAGAACAGGCATAGAAGCTTATAGGATAGAAGAAATAAGGCTCAACATTTTGTTACAGGGAGTCTGAAGCCTAAATAAAAATACAAAACAAATACTCCTCTAAGGAGAGAGACGGCTCTGGGTTCTAATGAGCCTTCCTGGTCTCCTCCCGGTCTCCAAGTTACCCTGCAGTCTACCCTCTTAGCAGTCCTCAACTGTTCTGTGGAGTCTGGTCTTGGGAGGTCCGGAGAGGAGGGCATTGCAGTAGTCCAGGCGGGAGATGACCAGAGCATGAGCCAGGAGTTTGGTGGTGTTGGGGGTTGGACAAGGGGTGGAGTCTGGTCTTGGGAAGTCTGGAGAGGAGGGCATTGCAGTAGTCCAGGCGGGAGATGACCAGAGCATGGGCCAGGAGTTTGGTGGTGTTGGGGGTTGGGCAAGGGGCTGAGTCTGGTCTTGGGAGGTCCGGAGAGGAGGGCATTGCAGTAGTCCAGGCGGGAGATGACCATAGCATGGGCCAGGAATTTGGTGGTGTTGGGGGTTGGGTAGGGGGAATGTTGCCGATGTTGCAGAGAGGGGAGTAGCAGGACCCGGAAATGTTCTGGATGTGGGGGCTGGGGGAGAGTGCTGAGTTGAGGGCAACGCCCAGGAGGAGGGTTTGAGGTGATATGGGGTGTCTGAGTGTGCTGTCAGCCAGCGGGTGAGTCCAGGTTTGGAAAGTGAGTAACAATGGCTCCCGCTCTGTCCAGCTAATGACTCCTCCAGGCAGATGTGAAGTGTAAAGCAGGCCATACAGAATACAGATTCCAGACGGGTGAAGGGTAAATATCTGCTTTAATCAGTTTGTGAAAATGTTATTGGTTGGAGATACTTGTAAGAATGTTAATGGATGAAACCCCTCCGGTGAATGTTTGTGGGGGTTGCAGTGGAAGTGGAATCTCACACAAATGATTTCCGTTTGGCTTTATAGCGAGTATCCGGGCACAGGAAAGTACGCAGCGCGACGTTCTGTGTAATGTGTGGCATGTAAAGTGCACAGCTGTACACAGTGTTCATGTGTTATCACTGTAAGCATACAGAGGCCGGGGCGCCACTCACATTGTACTCTCTGGTATTGCTTATTCACCAGGGACACCTGCTCTGATGTGTGTTGTGTTACGGAACAAGCATGCTACAAGACAGTTTCTACTGCACATACTGGAGGCAGCAGATATCACCACACACTGCAGCTAGGTTACTATCAGTACAGGCACAGAGTAACAGCTTATACTGTACATACTGGAGGCAGCAGAGATCAGCACACACTGCAGCTAGTTTATTATTAGTACAGGCACAGAGTAACAGCTTATACTGTACATACTGGAGGCAGCAGAGATCAGCACACACTGCAGCTAGGTTACTATCAGTACAGGCACAGAGTAACAGCTTATACTGTACATACTGGAGGCAGCAGAGATCAGCACACACTGCAGCTAGTTTACTATCAGTGCAGGCACAGAGTAACAGCTTATACTGTACATACTGGAGGTAGCAGATATCAGCACACACTGCAGCTAGTTTACTATCAGTACAGGCACAGAGTAACAGCTTATACTGTACATACTGGAGGTAGCAGAGATCAGCACACACTGCAGCTAGTTTACTATCAGTACAGGCACAGAGTAACAGCTTATACTTTACATACTGGAGGCAGCAGATATCACCACACACTGCAGCTAGGTTACTATCAGTACAGGCACAGAGTAACAGCTTATACTGTACATACTGGAGGCAGCAGATATCACCACACACTGCAGCTAGGTTATTATCAGTACAGGAACAGAGTAACAGCTTATACTGTACATACTGGAGGTAGCAGAGATCAGCACACAGTGCAGCTAGTTTACTATCAGTACAGGCACATAGTAACAGCTTATACTGTACATACTGGAGGCAGCAGAGATGAGCACACTCTGCAGCTAGTTTGCTATCAGTGCAGGCACAGAGTAACAACTCATTCTGTACATACTGGAGGTAGCAGATAACCGCACACACTGCAGCTAGATTACTATCAGTACAGGCACAGAGTAACAGCTAATACTGTACATACTGGAGGCAGCAGAGATCAGCACACACTGCAGCTAGTTTACTATCAGTGCAGGCACAGAGTAACAGCTTATACTGTACATACTGGAGGTAGCAGATATCAGCACACACTGCAGCTAGTTTACTATCAGTACAGGCACAGAGTAACAGCTTATACTGTACATACTGGAGGTAGCAGAGATCAGCACACACTGCAGCTAGTTTACTATCAGTACAGGCACAGAGTAACAGCTTATACTTTACATACTGGGGGCAGCAGATATCACCACACACTGCAGCTAGGTTACTATCAGTACAGGCACAGAGTAACAGCTTATACTGTACATACTGGAGGCAGCAGATATCACCACACACTGCAGCTAGGTTATTATCAGTACAGGAACAGAGTAACAGCTTATACTGTACATACTGGAGGTAGCAGAGATCAGCACACAGTGCAGCTAGTTTACTATCAGTACAGGCACATAGTAACAGCTTATACTGTACATACTGGAGGCAGCAGAGATGAGCACACTCTGCAGCTAGTTTGCTATCAGTGCAGGCACAGAGTAACAACTCATTCTGTACATACTGGAGGTAGCAGATAACAGCACACACTGCAGCTAGATTACTATCAGTACAGGCACAGAGTAACAGCTAATACTGTACATACTGGAGGCAGCAGAGATCAGCACACACTGCAGCTAGTTTACTATCAGTACAGGCACAGAGTAACAGCTTATACTGTACATACTGGAGGTAGCAGAGATTAGCACACACTGCAGCTAGTTTACTATCAGTGCAGGCACAGAGTCACAGCTTATACTGTACATACTGGAGGTAGCAGAGATTAGCACACACTGCAGCTAGTGTACTATCAGTGCAGACACAGAGTAACAGCTTATCTTGTACATACTGGAGGCAGCAGAGATCAGCACACACTGCAGCCAGATTACTATCAGTACAGGCACAGAGTAACAGCTAATACTGTACATACTGGAGGCAGCAGAGATCAGCACACACTGCAGCTAGTTTACTATCAGTACAGCCACAGAGTCACAGCTTATACTGTACATACTGGAGGTAGCAGAGATTAGCACACACTGCAGCTAGTGTACTATCAGTGCAGACACAGAGTAACAGCTTATCTTGTACATACTGGAGGCAGCAGAGATCAGCACACACTGCAGCCAGATTACTATCAGTACAGGCACAGAGTAACAGCTAATACTGTACATACTGGAGGCAGCAGAGATCAGCACACACTGCAGCTAGTTTACTATCAGTACAGGCACAGAGGAACAACTCATTCTGTACCTACTGGAGGTAGCAGATATCAGCACACACTGCGGCTAGTTTACTATCAGTGCAGGCACAGAGTAACAGCTTATACTGTACAAACTGGAGGCAGCAGAGATCAGCATACACTGCAGCTAGTTTACTATCAGTGCAGGCACAGAGTAACAGCTTATACAGTTCATACTGAAGGCAGCAGAGATCAGCACACACTGCAGCTAGGTTACTATCAGTACAGGCACAGAGTAACCGCTTATACTGTACATACTGGAGGTAGCAGAGATCAGCACACACTGCAGCTAGTTTACTATCAGTACAGACACAGAGTAACAGCTTATACTGTGCATACTGGAGGCAGCAGATATCAGCACATACTGCAGCTAGATTACTGTCAGTACAGGCACAGAGTAACAACTTATACTGTACATGCTGAAGGCAGCAGAGATCAGCACACACTGCAGCTAATTTACTATCAGTATAGGCACAGAGTAACAGCTTATACTGTTCATACTGGAGGCAGCAGAGATCAGCACACACTGCAGCTAGTTTACTATCAGTACAGGCACAGAGTAACAGCTTATACTGCACATACTGGAGGCAGCAGAGATCAGCACACGCTGCAGCTAGTTTACTATCAGTACAGGCACAGAGTAACCGCTTATACTGCACATACTGGAGGCAGCAGAGATCAGCACACACAACAGCTAGATTACTGTCAGTACAGGCACAGAGTAACAGCTTATACTGTACATACTGAAGGCAGCAGAGATCAGCACACACTGCAGCTAAATTACTATCAGTACAGGCACAGAGTAACAGCGTATACTTTACATATTGGAGGCAGCAGAGATCAGCACACGCTGCAGCTAGTTTACTATCAGTACAGGCACAGAGTTACAGCTTATACTGTACATACTGGATGTAGCAGAGGTCAGCACACACTGCAGCTAGTTTACTATAAGTACAGGCACAGAGTAACTATGTATAGTATACTGTACATACTGGGGGTAGCCGAGATCAGCACACATTGCAGCTAGTTACTATCGGTACAGGCACAGAGTCACAGCTTATACTGTACATACTGGAGGTAGCAGAGATCTGCACGCTGCAGCTAGTTTACTATCAGTACAGGCACAGAGTAACAGCTTCTACTGTACAAACTGGAGGCAGCAGAGATCAGAACACACTGCAGCTAGTTTACGATCAGTGCAGACACAGAGTAACAGCTTATACTGTACATACTGGAGGCAGCAGAGATCAGCACACACTGCAGCTAGTTTACTATCAGTGCAGACACAGAGTAACAGCTTATACTGTACATACTGGAGGCAGCAGAGATCAGCACACACTGCAGCTAGTTTACTATCCAGTACAGGCACAGAGTAACAGCTTATACTGTACATACTGGAGGCAGCAGAGACCAGCACACACTGCAGCTAGTTTACTATTAGTGCAGGCACAGAGTAACAGCTTATACAGTTCATACTGAAGGCAGCAGAGATCAGCACACACTGCAGCTAGGTTACTATCAGTACAGGCACAGAGTAACCGCTTATACTGTACATACTGGAGGCAGCAGAGATCAGCACACACTGCAGCTAGTTTACTATCAGTACAGGCACAGAGTAACAGCTTATACTGTACATACTGGAGGTAGCAGATATCAGCACACACTGCAGCTAGTTTACTATCAGTACAGGCAGAGAGTAACAGCTTATACTGTACATACTGGGGTAGCAGAGATCAGCACACACTGCAGCTAGTTTACTATCAGTACAGGCATAGAGTAACAGCTTATACCGTACATACTGGAGGCAGCAGAGATCAGCACACACTGCAGCTAGTTTACTATCAGTACAGGCACAGAGTAACAGCTTATACTGTACATACTGGAGGTAGCAGATATCAGCACACACTGCAGCTAGTTTACTATCAGTACAGGCACAGAGTAACAGCTTATACTGTACATACTGGAGGCAGCAGAGATCAGCACACACTGCAGCTAGGTTACTATCAGTACAGGCAGAGAGTAACAGCTTATACTGTACATACTGGGGTAGCAGAGATCAGCACACACTGCAGCTAGTTTACTATCAGTACAGGCACAGAGTAACAGCTTATACTGTACATACTGGAGGCAGCAGAGATCAGCACACGCTGCAGCTAGTTTACTATCTGTACAGGCACATAGTAACAGCTTATACTGTACATACTGGAGGCAGCAGAGATCAGCACACGCCGCAGCTAGTTTACTATCAGTACAGGCACACAGTAACAGCTTATACTGTACATACTGAAGGCAGCAGAGATCAGCACACTCTGCAGCTAGTTTCCTATCAGTATAGGCAATAAGGCACCGCTTGCACTGTGTATCTTGAAGGGAACACACCAGTACCTGGATGTAAAATCTTTAATGGAAAGTGATCAGCGCTCCAGTGTGGGATAACTGTTGTGCACATACATGTAACCTGTGCTTTGCGTGCTTCCGGCATTGCATGTGTAGCATCCTGTTTATCCTGTCAGTGGAGTGACGCTGCAGATCTGGCAGTTGTATTATCTCTCGCATCGTATTTTGCCCAACTTCCTGCATGTTTGTGGTTTCCGCAGTGATGTTTTTTGGCTCCCGCTTTGTGAATGTTGCTGCACAGCGGAGCGATCGTGCTGAAAGCTGCTAATGATGTGCAGATGTGCAGTGTGTATCCTGTGTCTGGCTCACAGTGCCATGTGTCTGAACGTCGCTGAGATCAGCCGATTATCAGCGAATGTGTGAGTCTCTGGTGATGCGATAAGCGTGGAGGACAGAGGTGCCAGAAAGGGGGACACTGGAGGCTCAGGGACAGAGATGGCACATTGTTCTGACTTAAAGGACAACTGTAGTGAGAGGTATATGGAGGCTGCCATATTTATTTCCTATTAAGCAATACCGGTTGCCTGGCTGTCCTGCTGATCCTCTGCCTCTAATACTTTTAGTCCTAGCCCCTGAACAAGCATACAGCAGATCAGGTGTTTCTGACATTATTGTCAGATCTGACAAGATTAGCTGCATGCTTGTTTCTGGTGTGATTCAGACACTACTGCAGCCAAATAGATCAGCAGGGCTACCAAGAAACTGGTATTGTTTAAAAGGAAATAAATATGGCAGCCCCCAAATCACTCTTACTTCCGATTCAGGTTACGAATAAATCTACAGTCCGTCTCATTTGTTAACCGGAGTCTACCTATCTTAGCATTCTGTTTCTGGTTTTTCATTTTTTATATTGTGCTACCGCGAGCAGTAGTTATTTAAAGTGTAACTGTCGGGCATAAAATAAAAAAATCTAATCTTTTTTTATGTGATGAACAAGTAATAAGGATGCTAAGCAGTCAAACCAAAAGTTAAAATCACGATTACTTTTCTTGTTGCTAAATGATCATTCCCCAGTTTACCTGACTCTTATTTGGTACATTGCTGAACAAAGGAAGTTGCAGGGCATGCTGGGTTGTCTTTTTTTGCTTCTTTATTTCCCCTCAGACTTAACTAATGCAGCCTGATTGGCTGAAGCCTCTTTCCCTCCTGTTTTCCCCTCCCACACCTCTGTTCCTCTCTGATTGGCCAATATTTCTCATGCTGAGACAATGCACTTTCTATTGCAGAGCTGGGTGGTAGTGCCTGATAACTGGTAGGGGTGGCGCACACAATCAGGCAGAGGAGAGTAAGGGAGAAAATGACATCAGGATTGGCTTCAAGATAGACACAGTTAGGACCCAATCACACTTGAGCGTTTTGCTGCGATTTCGGCAAAACGCTCAAACGCTAGCGCAATGAAACTTTAAGGGGCTGTTCCCCCTTGGGCGATTTGCTAAACGCAAACGCGTAGCCTGCACCATTTTCAGACGATTTTCCCGCGATCGCGTTTTAGTGCTATAGAAGCGCAAAACGCGATCGCTAAAAAATCGACAGGTGTGAATAGTGATTGCTTTGCGGTAATCACCCAAAAACGCCAGAGCTAAACGCTAGCAAAATCGTTAGCGTTTTGCGATCAGCAAGTGTGAATGGGCAATGGAGAATCCTAAGAAGGATTTTTTTTCTTTTTTTACTATAGAAGAATCACTAAAATCAAAACGTGGACAATGCAATACATCTGTTATGTAAGTAGAGCAAGTATTTATCTACTTATATATGTGTTGTTTTTTTTCTGAGATAGTATAGCTGACAGCTCCTCTTTAATTAATGTTTAGAGAATAAAAGCTTATCCTGCATGTTTGGACTCTGCGTTCCACGCCTGTATGATCTGCGGGACAGACGCCGGTGTGTATGTGAGCTGCAGTGCAATGCTTGGAATGTGTACGATAAGTGCAGACGAGAGGGAGCTCTGTGCTCTGTTAGCTGCTGCTGGTTTAATTGTTGGATCAGCGTTGTTGTGCAACAATCTGTATGAATAAGCAGCTGTGTAAATTACAGCCCTGATGTGTGGTCATTTCAGGCCAGTTGACAGTGGTATAATGCAGCCGGTGTCCAGCTGAAGTTCCCGTCTAAACTCGGCAGTGGTAGTGTTAGTGCAGAATTTAGACGGGAACTTCAGCACCTGGAACCATGAGTAGGTGAGTCTTTGTGCGATGCCTTAATTCCTCCCCGCTTCGCACTGTAGTGATGCGGGGGACATATGAAAGCGTATTCATTTCAAGGGCACTAATTTAAATAAATTTCTAAAGACCATGCTGCCCTTAAGTCCAGACTGGGCACCAAGTCCACAAGGGGTACCGCAGGGAGGAGGGGATGCCGTAAGGGAGGAAATGACATCACGATTAGCTTCAGCCTGTGGGAGCCTGCGGGAAGGAGGAAGAGAGGAGGAAAAAAAAACCCAGCATGCACTGCAACTTCTCTTTTGCGACTGATGTATGAGGTTAGAGCTTTGGGACAACGGGATTGTTACTCACCTAAAATAAAAAATGTCACATTGATTATGAACGTTTGCATTGCCTGTTTAGTATCTATTTAACATATGTAAATCGAGACTTGAATTTGGATGTAATGCCTATCAGTTACTCTTTAACTCCCTCCTCACACATGTTCCTGACTGCTATATCCTCTTTCATGTCCTCTCGATTCTTAAAACTTAAAATGAGTAAAACAGAACAGATTATTTTTCCACCATCTCTGTCCACCACTCTGCCTGAAATAACAACAAATGTTAATTACACTCCCATAACTTCAATTCCAAAGCACGGTGCTTAGGGGTAATATCTGACTCTTCTCTTTCTTTTATTCCTCACATTCACTCCCTAACCAGCTCCTGTCATCTCCAACTCAAAAAAAATATCCTGCATCCGACCTTTTCTCACTCAGGACACAACTAAAATGTTAGTACATGCACTTATAATAGTTCGTCTGGACTATTGTAAGATACTATATTGTGGACTACCAGCTAACAGACTGGCACCGCTCCAATCTGTACTGAACTCGTCTCGTCTCATTCATCTCTCTTCTCGCTCTTCCTCTGCTGCTCCTCTCTGTCAAGCTCTTCACTGGCTGCCAATTACCCAGAGGATCCAGTTCAAGCTCTAACCCTGACCTACAAAGCTCTCCACAATCTCTCTCCCCTGTACATCTCCTCACTAATTTCCAGTTTCCAACCCAACCGCAATCTCAGATCTGCACATGATCTTCTGTCGTCCTTCTCTAGAATTACCTCCTCACATTCACATATACAAGACTTCTCAAATGCTTCACTTCTCATCTGGAATGCCCTTCCACAACATATCTGTCACTCTCCAACCTCTGATATCTTTAAACGTGCTCTCAGAACTGCACTTCTGACGCAAGAACGTCAGAAGTGCATAGACAGCCCTTCTGCTGTTCAGATCACGTGCGCTGTGCTGCACTAATGTACTGCTGCATGCGTCTTTTGGCCGAGCGCAGCGCTGACCCATGCACTGTAGTGAATAGGATCAGCAGCGCAGATGGCATGTGATCGGGCGTGTTGTGTCTCAGTCGCACCCCCAGTCTGCCTCAATGATGTCAACGAACCCTTAGTGTTATTGGGGGGAAGTTATGCCTTCTACACACGGACTGACCGGATCAGGTACTGATCCTTCAGTTTGTGGCCAGGCTTGTGCAGACATGTCAGCAAACTCCAGGGTTTTGTATCTTTCTGTGTAACGTTGTAGTTTATAATTGTTATACGTTATAACATAGCTGAAGTTACGCTGTAACTGTGTCCTGATATCTGTCCTGAGTGTAGACTGGCTATAGATTATGTATACAGCATAGTTCCCGAGGCATGCTGGGGGCGGGGCTGTGTACATTCTTATCCATATTAGCTGGTGATGGCAATATACGAGGAATGCGTATCACTGCTGGGGTGATTTATAGTGGAAACGCCGGACCCTGCCCACCGTCCATCATTCCCGTCATGTCTGCTGTAACGTATAGATCGAATTGTACTTTATGGACAACGCAGTGGATGGGGTGTCGGGACACCCTGGAAAGAAGAGACAAAATGAAACTCATGAGCCCAAATGGTGTCGTATGTCAGTAACACTGAAACAATATAATGATAAAAGGGCTACTCACAAAGGTGGGTTACTGGGGATGAGAAGCTATGAGAATTCCCCCGTGTTTTAAAAAAAATCAGGACGGTCTTGTCCATAAAGCACAATGAGGGTAATGAAGCGCCCCGGGGTTTATAAAACTGCAGTGTTCTCCCCAGGCTCTTTTAGGCGGGTGCTCCGCCCGGCTAGTTTTGGTGAGCACCCGGCTGTTATCAGTTCACCTCCTCCTATTCTGTAAGCAGAGCTGCACACAAAAGCACCAGCCCTGCATTCTCCCATTTTGCCCCACCCAGCTGCTTTTTCATGCCACCCGGCTGGAGGAAAAAGATTCTGGGGAGGACACTGAACTGAGTTAAAAACAACAGTAAAAACTCTAAGGCTGGTTTCACACCAGGACGTTGCGTTTTAGGGGACGTTATGGTCGCATAACGTGCCCCTAACGCAACGCCTGGTGCTCCCTGCTGTGGACGTCGGAGTGAGCCGCGTTGTGCAGCTCACTCTGGTGTCCGTGATGCCGTGATGCGCACTCTTGGACGCATGTTGCATCTTGTGGTCCCGCCCGGCCAATCGCCGCTCCAGGAAGTAAACACTGCACGTCACACAGTGCAGTGAATATTAATTAGCCATGTGCCTGGCCGCTCTCCGCTCCTCCCCAACGTTACTGAGCATGTGCAACCAGTCTAACGCGGCTCTGCCACTTAGAAAGTACTGCATGCAGTACGCTGTCTGATGGCGCAGCGTTACTGTGTAACGCAACGTGGGCACTGTGAACAGCCCATTGATTTATGATTGCTGTGCGGTGGGGCTGCGTTACAGGCTGCTCTAACGTGCGCCTGTAACGTCCCACTGTGAAAGCAGCCTAAGTGAAGTGGCTTACCTCAATAAGGATATTCTCATAGGAAAAAAAAGAGAATTTAATTTTTTCTCTTTTCTCCTCTTTTTTTTCTGATGAGAATGTCCTTATTGAGGTAAGCCACCTCATTTATTGTTTTTACTGTTGTCTTTAACTCAGTTTTATAAACCCCGGGGTGCTTTTTTACCCTCATTGTACTTTATGGACAAGATCGTCCTGATATTTTCTAAAACGCGTGAGAATTCTCATACAGAGTCTCGATTCCCCCGAAAATTGCAGCCAGCTTCACAAATGCGCTGCAATCGCGATTATCTCCATTTAGAATTAGCATGTTTTAGCCACCAATTTTTGCGAGTATTGAAAAATGATGCGAGGGAAAAGGAGCTCACCACCAGGATATCGGTTGCGGCGTGCCTCGGTCGATCCGGCAGCGCTCGGGATCGCGCACTGATGCAGAGGAATAGGACCGACACCATCGACTTAGTCTGCTCTTTTATTGCTGATATAGTCACATATGGCAATCAAATGCGACATTTTGTAGCGCATAGAGAGATGGACTACACCAAGACCTGTCGGTTCTGTCAGATTTCTACTGCCTACTGTAAGTGACAAGTAATTTATTGCTTCTTTTACTCTGGAAGAAACGTACTTCTTATTTGCCTGTGATTACATGTATTTTACCATTTTTTGTGGTAGCAGTCCTTTAATATCATGTATCGTGGTGTTGATCCCCTTGATAAGCGCCTGTATAATCAGAGTCTGGAGAGCGGAGATGTTAGGATTGCCAACGTGTGGAGCTTTGCTTCGTCTGGGGATATCGGGTTACGGTCAGGTCAGCGTTGCTGTGAAACGCCCCAGGAACGTATAATCTTGACTTAAAGGATTACAGTAACCCCCCCTGTTTGTTAGAGGTGTCCTGAAATATGACTCTTCCCAGGAAATCTGCACTGAGATGTTGTGGACAAGGCAGGTGTGACTCACTCTTTCCAATCCGTCCTTTTGTTCCTCAGTCTGTATGGTGACAATGACATCACAGGAGAGCCGCTGGACTAGAGTTTCCAGCTTCTGACATAAAGCTTTGTAAACATCGTTATAAACGAACACGATGAATGACTCTTATTTCAGATGTCCAAAGCAGAAACGGCGGCTTGAGGGAGCGATAAACGAACGATCCGCGGCGGTGCTGGGCCATTTTGAACGGCCGACGTAACGGATCGTTTCAGCAGATATTCGTTCATCAGCAGTGTGTGCAGCGATATGAGCCAATCGACACCTTCCTTTACATCAGGGGTAGGGAACCAATGGCTCGGGAGACAGATGTGGCTCTTTTGATGGCTGCATCTGGCTCACATACAAATCAGTAGAATTTGATTCACTAATATACATTGCTCAAGCAGCACAGCTTAGTGTGGCAGCGCAAGTAACATTTTCAAAGTAGGCACGCTAATGCTGTAGCAAGTGCTAGTAATTTACTCGTACTCCCCCCAAAACTAACGGTCGCTCCAATAGTCCCACCCTGGACCCTGTCAGGTCCAGTGACTTTGTAGGTCGAGATTGTACAAGCTGTTAGTCGGTATTTCTCCTGTCCGACTCTCGGGGGAAATTGCTGATGTTGCTGAAACCAAAGAGAAGCTGAAGACGTGTCTGACACTTCCGCTGCCCAGAGGATCAACTGTAAACACATCACCATGGCAACAGGGACAGCCCTCTGCTGTACATGCGCACTGTCCCAGTTTGAAACATATCGTATGGCTCTCAAGGAATTACATTTTAATATATATGGCGTTTATGGCTCTCTCAGCCAAAGAGGTTCCTGACCCCTGCACTACATCCTGCATCGTTTAACGATCCCATCGATTGGCAATCGTTTGCCATTTGGGTTGCAATCTAATGCTGTCGTCCACATCGCTATAACCTCTTTAATCGTGGAGTGGCCGTTCATCAGTCGTTTCACTTGGTTTATCTAGCAGTGTGTCCTTAGCTTTAGGGCCGGTTTCTGCTACCTCGGAATACGCAGCGTTTCCCTGCATGCGGGCTGAATGGGGAGATGCGGCCTTAGGCTCGCCGTCCGTCCGCCGTGGCAATTCTGGTCGGCATGCTGCAGTTTTCTGTAGTGTGCATTAGAATCCCTATAGGCATGCCATGCAGCGTTTTGGCTGTGTCTTCACAACAGCACGGGGGCCCAAATCTCACGCGGCTCCCAGTAGAAATAGGTCTTTGCAGCAGTGCAATGAGGGGGGACTGCAGAGCGGGTCACCTGTCTCTACAGTCATGGGATGTATTAATCCTGCTGTTGGCTAACGCTTTGTGACATCCTCCTCCGTACTGAGCGACTCACAGCGGTAATCCACGCTGCAGGCCGCGAGGTCATCGATGGCTTATTCTGCAGAATGTTATCACACAGGAAGAGGAAATAGTGCATCCACAATGACTCTGTATGCTAAAGGGGAACTCTTACATTTGCATCTACTCCAAAGAATTAGCATTTTTTTTATACTATGCAAGCTGGTAAAATCCGTCAGTGATTGGGCAATTGGAATTGAAGGTGTATAGCAGGCTATAGCGTGGGATATGCGTTGGGCTACGCTGGGCTTAGGAACCCGACATGTTTTGTAAACAGATAATTACGGTCCTGCCACGTGGGAAACGCATGCTTGCGAAATGACATTTACATCTAAATATAACCTCGCCCGAAACCGCCCAAATGTCACGGACTTCCCAATTCATGCAGAAGATCTGGCTGAATGACAAATGTCAGAGGTCAGACCACATCCTCGCCCGTCTCTGACCCGGCCTGTATGTACGCCAACACGGCTAGTGACAATCTCTCCGGTCACTGCAAGAGGGAAACAGCATGGCCCCACGCCTGTCCGGGCTGTAAGCAGTATTATCAAAGCGGACCTGAACTCAGAACTTCCTCTCTGTTCTAAAATATACGCTACAGCATAATAAGCTTTAAAGAGGAACTCCAGTAAAAATAATGCCATTAAAAAAGTGCTTCATTTTTACAATAATTAAGTATAAATGATTTAGTCAGTGTTTGTTCACTGTAAAATCTTTCCTCTCCCTGATTTACATTCTGACATTTATTACATGGTGACATTGTTACTGTGGGCAGGTTATGTAGCTGCTCCTAGCTGTTTTGGCTGTTAGAGACAGCTGTAAACAGCTAATTCCTGTCTGTGAACCTTGTTACATTGTAACAAACTGCCAAAAGTACAGCGGTCCCAGAGCTTCTTGTGGGAGGGGTTTCAGCACAAAATCAGTCATACAGCGCCCCCTGATGGTCTGTTTGTGAAAAGCAATAGATTTCTCATGTAAAAGGGGTTTTCAGCTACTGATTGGGATGAAGTTCAATTCTTGGTTGGAGTTTCTCTTTAAAGAAAAACATTTCTTTGTTACAGCTGATATAAATCTGCAGTGTTTCCACTTCCTGCTTTCATGGAGGCAGACATATTGTCAACATCCTGTGTTTGCCAATTAGTTGCTCTGCCAAGGCAGCCAGCTGACACAGGGGAGCAATCAAATTACACTGGTGATTAGTCACAGATGAGGTGGAATTAGACACCAAACTCTCTAAATGCATACAGGGTGCATTTCTGTCTGTTTTCGTTCTGTCCTGTGTAAGAGTTCAGCTCCACTTTAATCATTCATAGGACACTGGCACCTATTCCCCGGCACTGAACTGAGAGGGGTGTGGAGGCTGCCATATTTATTTCCTCTTAAAGTGAACTGTGCACTATTTTTTATAAACGATCTTCCACCTAAGGGAGGTTTTGAACTTGTGTGGGCTTTGGTTGGGTGCAGCAGGCATTTTCTGCACTTACCTAAGGAGGGTAGCTCCATAGCCCCCTTGTTTATATGGAGGATGCCATTTTCTGTGTCCCCGTGTCACAAATTAAAATTTCAGCTGTCATATCCTGTCTGCCTGGCCGCTGCAATGCATGCCGGGAGATGTAGTCACATCATTGGGAACTACATCTCCCAGAAGGCATCACGTGACCCCAGCATGCTTTGTGGCAGCCAGAGACATAGTATAGAACTGTGTGAACCTGCGGCACGGGGGGGGGGGGGGGGGCTAGGGCGTTGGGGGATAGAAAATGAAAGCCTCCATATAGACGGGTTGGCTATGGGGCAGCTTCCCATAGGTAAGTAAATGTCTGCTGCAACCCCCACAGCCCACACTGCCCCCGGCACAGAAGCTGAGTTCCGTGCCCCGGTCAGCAGGAGCCCAGTGTTCTCCCCAGAGACTTTTTTTTCCAGCCGGGTGGCTTAAAAAAGTGCCGGGTGGGGCGCAACCAGGGGAATGCAGGACCGGCGCAACTCCACTTACAGCATAGGAGGTGGAGGCGAGCCACTGACAGCCGGGCGCTCACCAAAGGTAGCTGGGTGCTGCACCTGGATAAAAGAGCCTGGGGAGAACACTGGAGCTTTTTTCATTGACTGATCACCTGATCACTGCGAGCCAATAAAGTAGAGAATTTTTTTATTTTTTTATAAAAAAAGGTCTCTGGTCCTTAAAGGGCCCAAAGGCTGTGGTTCCAAATGAAAAGTTCTACTTACGTACGGCTTCCTCCAGCCCCTGGCAGCCGATATGTCCCTCGCCGCAGCTTGGGTGTCCCAGGATCCCTTCTGCTGCAGATGCCAACACTCCCGGCCGCTGGAGCGCAAGCGGCGCGGCTGCGCACAAGATGCCGACCTGCAACGGAGGGGACCCCAGGCCACCAGAGCTGCGGCGAGGGACAGATCGGCTGCCAGAGGCTGGAGGAAGCCGCGGGTAAGCAGAACTTGTTTTTTGTTTTGTTTTTTCCCTTGGATCTTCCCTTAAGAACCTCATTTAGGTGGATGTTCGTTTGACAAGTTTTTATACAACAGTCCACAGTTTGCTTTATTGTGCTGTCACAACAGCCTTTCTGAGTGTTATTTAGCATTCTTTATTTAGGGCTCTTTCATATCTAACAACGTGTGTAGGAGCCGGTTTCCTGCACACGCTGAATAGCCTGCGGTGTGTCGTTGGGATGCTGCGGTGCGACTCAGTCAGCGGCGGTAGCTATAAATTCAACCTGATGGGAAAACTGACGATTAAAAGCTCCCGGGTGCGTCGAACTGCGACGTACCGAAACACAGCGTCGGGTGTTAAAGGTAAAATAAGTCTATGGACTTTCATTCTACCTTGGTTAACACAAAGTTTCGACTTGGCCTTACACCGCAGAAAACTGCCTCTGGTGTGAAAGCGCCCTAAGGGCCTGAGCCCACTAACGCAGTTGTGCGCAGTTGCGTCTGCTTTTCAGCAACACATCAATGTTACAGATGCTGAAAGAGGAACTCCAGTGAACATTTTACTGTTGGCAGGTGATGTAGCTGCTGCATGTTTCTTGGCAGTTGGAAACAGCTATTTCCCACAAAAGTTCGAACTTTTCTTGTGGGAGGGGTTACTTGTGGGAGGGGTTTCACCACAATATCTGTCATACAGCGCCCCCTGATGGTCTGTTTGTGAAAAATAATAGATTTCTCATGTAAAAGGGGGTATCAGCTACTGATTAGGATAAAGTTCAATTTTTGGTCGGAGTTTCTCTTGAAATGCAGACACAACTGCGTTAGTGGGCTCAGGCCCTAATAGAATATTCCAGTTCCCCTGCAGGATGTAACTAGTTAGCATGTCCCAACTGTCACTCTCTGCTCAGCAGCCATTTTGTAAGCTATTCAGTTACAGGTTTGAGTCAATCAGTGAGGTAATCCTGTGTGTATCTTGCAGTCGCATCTATGGAAAAGCTCTAGAAACATCCCTGTATGCTTCTAATGCAAGTAAAGATACTTCGGGTTATACTTCGAGTCTATTTTCATTGAGATAAGCTGCCTGTCACAGTGTGGAGACAGATTGCTATACAGATGCCTCACACATAAAGCGGAATTTCAAACAGAACATTTACCTTTTTTTTTTTTATTCTTCCATCTTGACTCTGGTAGAATTATTATTGATTTATAAAATGCCAACATATTCCGTGGTGCGGTACAAAATAATACAGGCAGTGGCGCACACCCATTATACCCAACCGATCGACTTCATCGCCACCCTCTTGGGCTGGTTTACCTTTCACATCATAGCTGGTCATCTCAAATGTAATGCTTTGTGAATAACAAAGTAAGACCCAGTTCGTTTTAAACAATACCAGTTGCCTGGCAACCCTGCTGATCTATTTGGCTGCAGTAGTGTCTGAATAACACCAGAAACAAGCATGCAGCTCATCTTGTCAGATCTGACAATGTCAGAAGCACCTGATCTGCTGCATGCTTGTTCAGGGGCTATGGCTAATAGTAGTATTAGAGGCAGAGGATCAGCAGGGCTGCCAGGCAACTGGTATTGCTTTAAAGGAAACAAATATGGCAGCCTCCATATCTCTCTCACTTCAGGTGTGCCTTAAAGGAATCATAAGCCAAATTACATGAAATCCGCTTTGCTTTCCTGGGGCTTCCTCCAGCCCCCTGCAGCCGACTGTCCCACACGACAGCTCTGCTCTCTGCCGCCAGCCCGGGGTCCCCGCACCTCGAGGTCGTCCTTACTGCGCCTGCGTGAGCGCCGCTGTCAATCAAGCCCACGTTGTACGTGGTGTACTGTGCAGGCACAGTAGAGGAGGTCGGCCTCTGCATTGTGCGGGGATCCCGGGCCGTTGGCGGAGATTGGAGCTCATTGTGGAACAGTCGGCTGCAAGGGGCTGGAGGAAGCCCCAGGTAAGTAAATTGGCTTTCATGTAATTTGGCTGATGGTTCCTTTAAAGGGAACCCAAGGTGGGGAACATGCTACCTGATCCCGGGGGGGGGGGGGGGGGGCTGGGCTGATCAGGTAGTCCCGTTCCCCGCTGCTCAGCGCCGCTCCTGTGGCCAGATATGTAGTAGTTTCATTTTTGCGACCTTCTGGGGTCACGCCGCTGGAAGAGCTGCTCTGTGTCTCCCACAGAGCGGAGTGCAGGGAGGCGGGGCAGTGGCAGGGGGAGTGGCCATGGAGAGGCAGAGCTACCCAATGGCAGCTGGGGAACGGTAATCGGGAACGCCCCCAGTGGACACTTTGCAGGAGTTCTTCTCCTGATAGGGACTCCCTTACCCCTTGAGATTGGGGACAGGCTGAATGTCGGCTATTTCGGGGGGTGATAGCGCCGGGGGGGGGCGCTACACAGAGGCATGTCATGGACCTGGGAACATGCCTCTGTACCATCTGTCCAGCCTCGGGTTCACTGTAAATAGTTCACTCTAAATATTACTTGCAGTGTAGTTTTAAATACAATTAATGTAGTTCTCTATTGTCCCTATGAGGTAGCTCCATTGATTAAACGGGTATATAACTTGCTTGTTTTCTGGGAAATGGGCATTTGTTGTTTAATCCTAATGGATCCGGGATATTCTGAGCAGATTGCGCAGATGTGTTCTCATACTACATGGAGGTTGGCAAACTGTGTGTGTAGCAGGCTCAGTTCCAGTCTGCATTATATCTGCATGCAAGCTTGAGTGATAAGTGTGCGATTGGCCATCCGCAGTGAAGAGAGAGAGTTTCAGGCACGCTGTGTGTTATGCTGGGAATAGACAGGTCGACCGGCGGCTCGATTAGCCACTGAATCGACCCCAGCCGCGTCCCCGCTCGTCTGCGCGGATCGATTACCGCTCGTCCCCGCCGGCGCTTCCTTACAGCGCTCGATTCCGTGCCATTGTCCGCCAACGGGGATCGAGCGGGCGCAGGTCGAGCGGCTTGATTGGGCCAACTGAATATTATCAGCTGGCCGGATCAGCTGGTCGATACACGGTACAGAAACGTACCGTGTATCCCCAGCATAACCCATAGTACTCTACTGCAGATTTCCTTTTTTTACCTTCTCTTTAAACAGAAGCAGTTTCACCCTTGAAAGCTTCCCTCTCCTTCCCCTGCACTGCTTGTCAGTGGGCTGGCAGTCTCACACTGTCTGCTGCTTGTCAGTGGGCGGGGAGCCTGACGCTGTTTGACACTTATCAGTGGGCGGGAGTCTGACGCTGTCTGCTGCTTCAGTGGGCGGGGAGTCTCACACTGTCTGCTGCTTGTCAGTGGGCGGGGAGTCTGACGCTGTCTGCTGCTTGTCAGTGGGCGGGGAGTCTGACGCTGTCTGCTGCTTGTCAGTGGGCGGGGAGTCTGACGCTGTCTGATGCTTGTCAGTGGGCGGGGAGTCTGACGCTGTCTGATGCTTGTCAGTGGGCGGGGAGTCTGACGCTGTCTGCTGCTTGTCAGTGGGTGGGGAGTCTGACGCTGTCTGCTGCTTGTCAGTGGGCGGGGAGTCTGACGCTGTCTGCTGCTTGTCAGTGGGCGGGGAGTCTGACGCTGTCTGCTGCTTGTCAGTGGGCGGGGAGTCTGACGCTGTCTGCTGTTTGTCAGTGGGCGGGGAGTCTGACGCTGTCTGATTCTTGTCAGTGGGCGGGGAGTCTGACGCTGTCTGCTGCTTGTCAGTGGGCGGGGAGTCTGACGCTGTCTGCTGCTTGTCAGTGGGCGGGGAGTCTGACGCTGTCTGCTGCTTGTCAGTGGGCGGGGAGTCTGACGCTGTCTGATTCTTGTCAGTGGGCGGGGAGTCTGACGCTGTCTGCTGCTTTTCAGTGGGCGGGGAGTCTGACGCTGTCTGATGCTTGTCAGTGGGCGGGGAGTCTGACGCTGTCTGCTGCTTGTCAGTGGGCGGGGAGTCTGACGCTGTCTGCTGCTTGTCAGTGGGCGGGGAGTCTGACGCTGTCTGATGCTTGTCAGTGGGCGGGGAGTCTGACGCTGTCTGATGCTTGTCAGTGGGCGGGGAGTCTGACGCTGTCTGCTGCTTGTCAGTGGGCGGGGAGTCTGACGCTGTCTGCTGCTTGTCAGTGGGTGGGGAGTCTGATGCTGTCTGCTGCTTGTCAGTGGGCGGGGAGTCTGACGCTGTCTGCTGCTTGTCAGTGGGCGGGGAGTCTGACGCTGTCTGCTGCTTGTCAGTGGGCGGGGAGTCTGACGCTGTCTGCTGTTTGTCAGTGGGCGGGGAGTCTGACGCTGTCTGATTCTTGTCAGTGGGCGGGGAGTCTGACGCTGTCTGCTGCTTGTCAGTGGGCGGGGAGTCTGACGCTGTCTGCTGTTTGTCAGTGGGCGGGGAGTCTGACGCTGTCTGATTCTTGTCAGTGGGCGGGGAGTCTGACGCTGTCTGCTGCTTGTCAGTGGGCGGGGAGTCTGACGCTGTCTGCTGCTTGTCAGTGGGCGGGGAGTCTGACGCTGTCTGCTGTTTGTCAGTGGGCGGGGAGTCTGACGCTGTCTGATTCTTGTCAGTGGGCGGGGAGTCTGACGCTGTCTGCTGTTAGTGGGCGGGGAGTCTGACACTGTCTGATTCTTGTCAGTGGGCGGGGAGTCTGACGCTGTCTGCTGCTTGTCAGTGGGCGGGAAGTCTGACGCTGTCTGCTGCTTGTCAGTGGGCGGGGAGTCTGACGCTGTCTGCTGTTTGTCAGTGGGCGGGGAGTCTGACGCTGTCTGATTCTTGTCAGTGGGCGGGGAGTCTGACGCTGTCTGCTGCTTGTCAGTGGGCGGGGATTCTGACGCTGTCTGCTGCTTGTCAGTGGGCGGGGAGTCTGACGCTGTCTGCTGTTTGTCAGTGGGCGGGGAGTCTGACGCTGTCTGATTCTTGTCAGTGGGCGGGGAGTCTGACGCTGTCTGCTGCTTGTCAGTGGGCGGGGAGTCTGACGCTGTCTGCTGCTTGTCAGTGGGCGGGGAGTCTGACGCTGTCTGATGCTTGTCAGTGGGCGGGGAGTCTGATGCTGTCTGCTGCTTGTCAGTGGGCGGGGAGTCTGACGCTGTCTGCTGCTTGTCAGTGGGCGGGGAGTCTGACGCTGTCTGATTCTTGTCAGTGGGCGGGGAGTCTGACGCTGTCTGCTGCTTGTCAGTGGGCGGGGAGTCTGACGCTGTTTGATGCTTGTCAGTGGGCGGGGAGTCTGACGCTGTGTTCTGTCCCTGCAGGTGGGTGTAAGGTGAGGATCCAGGCTGATCCGTGGTCTGCAGAGCGGCTGTTTGAGATCCCCGACGAGGAGAAGTGTATAGAGCTGCTGGCGGAGATGAGGCTCATCCAAGAAGGTAAGAAATGGGGTGGAATGGGGGAAGGGGGCTGTGGAGGCGGAGTCGAAGTCATTTTTCTGTATCTGGAGTCAGAGGTTTCATGAACTGAGGAGTTGGAGTTGAAGTCGGTTGATTATTGTACTGACTCCACAACGCTGGATAGGAGGGTAGGAGGAGTGCGCTCCACCCAGAAGTGGCAATATACAGCTGGCGTCTCTTGAGCTGGTGCCATGTGCTGAAGTCTCGTATATCCTGAGGACAGCAGCGCTGTGGAGACATGGCCTCAATTCACTAAGCAGTTTAGACTAGTCTACTGATGGTTTTTAGTCTACTGATGGTTTGGTCAGTTGCATGAAAAGGGAATTCACTGTTACCAAATGTTTTAGACCTGTTTTTTAGACCTGGTCTAAACCATTTGGTAATTAGGTGGGTAAAGCAGGGGAACTGATCAAAAGATGCAATTCACAAACGAGTAGCTATGACTGACATCCTTCTCCTTTGGCCTCTCCTCTGCAAACAATTACACTTCTGCATAATTAATTCATTCTAAAGGTTCCATCCTCACCTCTAAAATACCTCACAGAATTACTTTACCCACAGAAATCAGCTGGTCTCATCTCTGTCAGAGAAAGTGGGCGTGGTTACAGCTTGTTTGCCTTTGGGAATTTTGTAATTACTGAATGTTAGACCAGGTCTAAAACATCACACCAAACCATCTGTAGACTAAAAACCATCTGTAGACTAAAAACCATCTGTAGACTAGTCTAAACTGCTCAGTGAATTAAGGCCAGTGACGTGCCAGATTTTTGGTACACGGAACAATCGTTCTGGACTGGACTGCTCCTGAAATGAGAGGGACATTGAGGCAACCATATTTATTTCCTTTTAAACAATGCACATTGCCTGGCAGTCCTGTTGATCCTCTGCCTCTGATACGTTTAGCCGCAGCCCCTGAACAAGCATGCAGCAGATCAGGTGTTTCTGACTGAAGTGTGGCCGGATTAGCTGCATGCTTGTTTCAGGTGTGTGATGCAGACACTACTGCAGCCAAATAGATCAGCAGGACAGCCAGGCAATGTGCATTGTTTATCAGGAAATAAATATGGCAGCCTCCATAACCCTTTCACTTCAGGTGTCCTTTAAAGCGGACCTGAACTCAGAACTTCCTCTCTACTCTAAAAGATAAGCAACAGCATATTAACCTTTACAGAAAAACATTTCTTTGTTACAGCTGATACAAATACTAAAATAAACCTGCAGTGTGTCTACCTCCTGCTTTCATGGAAGCAGACAAAGGGTTAATATCTGTTGTTTAAATATTAGCTGCGTCTGCTGACACAGCTGAAAGATCAAATGACACTTGTTACTTGAAGATGAGGGGGAATGAGACAGGCTCTCCTCTCTAAAACATGCAAGGTGCATTTCTCTGTTTTCCTCGTGTCCTGTGAGTTCAGGTCCTTTTTTTTTTTTTTTTTTTTTTTTATTATTATACAAAAGCCCTCTATGGAAAGGATCTCTTATGGCCAGCCTGCTTGCTCATTTGCTCACTATTTTGGTAGTTGGGCTGAGAAACCGCCATTAAGTGCTTTTGAAAATAAAGGAAACCCTGAGAATGCCCCATGAGAAGATGAAGCGGTCCAAAGCCTGTCAGTTCTGTCAGATTTATATACACTTCAGTAAGTGACGGGGATGGAGGAAAAAATAAATACATTTATACTGCCTTTTATTCTGTAACAAATGTGTCCGTCCTCCAGTTTAATAATGGCCATTACCCCATAACAGATTCCTGGTCAGCACATTGTTACAGTGTAATATCACCCACTTGAGCCAGAGGGAAACATGGACATTACCTTGCACATTCAGGTGTATTTGACAGCAACTGATATATTTCAGTTCTGACAAAATCTTGTCAGAACTGGAAGGGATTATTGGCAGAAGAAAATGGTGAGCTTCTGAGAGGAACTGACGGTGAGGTTAGTGTGTAATATGCATTTGCAGCTTCGTAATGTGTTTATTTTAAATCCTTTTACTCGCTGCAGGTTCCCTTTAAGGGGAAGAAGGAACCAAAATCCCTTTCCTTGGAATTGCTTCAGAAATCGTTCTGCTTTTATGTGGCAAAACCGCTATAAAAACCACTAGCGTTTTTTAGAGTGTTTTGCAAGTGGATCCCAGGCCTTAAAAGGGTTCTGTGGATTATTAAAAAAACAAAACCGGACACTTACCTGGGGCTCCTATTGGCCCCCTGCAGCTGACATGTCCCGCGCCGTCCTACAATGCTCTGTTCCCCGCCACCGGTCCACTTATCCGTCTGATGCGGCTGTGCGGCCATTCGCTTGCTCGCACCCACTTCCCGCTCCTGGGAGCTTACTGCGCAGGCTCATTATGAGAGAACCTTGTACTGCGCCTGCGCAAAAAGCTCCCGGAAACGCAAATGGGAGCGAGCATTATTCGACTGATTAGACGAATAATTGACCAGTGCCGGCGGCGGGGAACGGGTGATCGGAGGAGGACGGCGCGGGACGTGACAGCTGCAGGGGGCCAATAGAAGCCCCAGGTAAGTTTATTTTTATTTTATTTTTTTTTTATTATCCACAGAACCCCTTTAAAGGGGCACTATGGAAAAAAAAATGTAAAATATGTGCAAACATATACAAATAAGAAATAGGTTTTTCCCCGACTAAAATGACCCATACATTTCTCCTATGTTGCTGTCACTTACAGTAAGTAGTAGAAATCTGACAGAAGTGACAGGTTTTGGACTAGCCCATCTTCTCATAGGGGGTTCTCAGGGCTTTCTTTATTTTTAAAAAGCACTTAGTAAATGGCAGTTGCTCCGTCCAACTGCCAAAATAGTGTGCAGCAAGCAGGGGGGCTGGCCAGCATCTTTGTAGTAATCATTTACAGGGAATGTCTTTATAAAGAATAAGGGCCTTGCTGAGAATCCCCCATGAAGAGATGGGCTAGCCCAAAACCTGCCGTAATGTCAGATTTCTACTACTTACTGTAAGTGACAGCATTATAGTAGGAGAAAAGTAATTTATGGCTTATTGTTCTCTGGAAGAAACATACTTCTTATTTGTGTGTGTTTTACATTTTAAGATTTTTGTGACAGTTCCTCTTTAAGCTATACAGAGTGTGACAAAAGTGGTCCTGTGAGCTGCCCTGTGCCAGTTGGCTTTAGCGCTGCAGTCTGCCGGCAATTATTGGTGTGACGCCGGTTGCAGGGTTTCTGCTGAAGGACTTCTATTATTATGACTTCCTGCCCATCAGTGTGACTTCTGCTTCCTCCTTCTGTGTATCTCCAGGATTAACATACCTCAAATACTTCAGGGAAATGCCAGGCTGCCTAAGAGCTGTGACAGAGCTGTCCGGTGGCAGTCAGGAGAGGGGGCGGGGCTTACATAGGTGTGATGAGAACAGATGGCATGTCCCGACAGCTGTGTGTGTTCAGCCAAGCTGTACAGGTAGTCCCCGACTTACGAACGACCGCCGATACGAACGGCATGGATTCTGTGTTTCCATGAGAACAAGACAAAAAAATTTTTTCCCCAAATTGGACTTGTCGTTTTTGAGAAAATCGATTTTAAAAAATTCAAAGAAAAAATGGCTTTTAAGCTTGTATAAGCAGGTGCAGAGGGCAGTGGTGACACAGAGGGGGACACTGGAGGCACAGGGGGCACAGAGGAGGTACAGAGGGCAGAGGTGACACAGAGAGGGACACTGGAGGCACAGGGGGTACAGAGGAGGTACAGAGGACAGAGGTGACACAGAGAGGGACACTGGAGGCACAGGGGGTACAGAGGAGGTACAGGGGACAGAATGTTCCGACTTAAAGAGACACTGAAGCGAAAAAAAATATATGCTATAATGAATTGGTTGTGTACTATGAATAATTACTAGAAGATTAGCAGCAAAGAAAATATTCTCATATTTTTATTTTCAGGTATATAGTGTTTTTTCTAACATTGCATCATTCTCTAATATGTGCAGATTACACAACACTCAGCATTCAAAATGATTATTTCAGAGCAGTCTGTGAACTAATGACCTCTCCTCTGCCAGAGGAAAAGTAAATAGTTAACTAACAGTTGAGATAATAAAAGTCAGAAAACAGCCCTCTCCACGACTTTTGAAAGTCATAGAGATAATGGCTTTTTTGTATAGAGATAACTGGAGTTTCTTAACTCTTCCTGTACTGGAAACAATTAGACTGATGTATCTGATCTTAATGTTTTATTTCTTAGCTGTACTACACATATAAATTATAATATCATAGTTTTTTTTTCGCTTCAGTGTCTCTTTAAGAACAGATTCAGGTTAAGAACGAACCTACAGTCCCTATCTCGTTCGTTAACCGGGGACTACCTGTATACTGTCCTGTAGAGCTGAGATAGGGGTAGTAAAGACAGGAGGCTCCCAATTACATCTCCCCACCTCTTGTTCTCACCTCCCCCCTCTTTCCCCCCCTCCTCCTTTCCTCCCCCTCCTCCTCTCCTCCCCCTCCTATCCTCCTCCATCCTCCTATCGCCCTCCATCCTCTTCTCCCCCTTCTTCTTCTCACACCCTGCTCCTCCATCTCTCCCCCCCCTCCTCTCCCCTCCCCCACTCCTCTCCCCCCACCTCTCCCCTCCCCCCCTCCTCTCCCCCCTCCTCTCCCTTCTCTATCCCCCCCCCCCAACGACACCATAGATATGAATGTACTGTGATGGAGGAAGGGGGACGCAGTAAAGGCAGGACGCTCCCAATTGCTTCTCCTCCTCTCCCCCCATCCTCTTCTCGCACCCTGCTCCTCCATCTCTCCTCCCCTCCTCTACCCTCCCCCACTCCTCTCCCTTCTCTATCCCCCCCCCCCCCACACGACACCATAGATATGAATGTACTGTGATGGAGGAAGGGGGACGCAGTAAAGGCAGGAGGCTCCCAATTGCTTCTCCTCCTCTCCCTTCCTCCCCTCCTCTCACCTCCATCCCTTCTCCGCTCCCCTTACCTTCCCTCCCCCCCTCCTCTTCCCCTCCCTCCATCTCTCCTCCCCCTCTCCCTTCTCTCCTCCCCCTCTCCCTTCTCTCCTCCCCCTCTCCTTTCTTCTCTCCTCCTCCTCCCCACTCCTCTCCCTTCTCTATCCCCCCATCCCCATGACACCATAGATATGAATGTACAGATTAAGCAGGTTTTTCACCAATGCCTTATTTCTCCATCTATCCCAGGGGCGGGGAGCATGAAGCCAGTCCGACCCGACAGGAAAGAGTCAGCTAACTGGTACCAACCTGCGGAGAGAGTGGGCTCTACGTCCGGGACCACCGCGAGGACGGCCCCTTCAGGTATTATGGAACACGCTGTCACTGCGTCCGCGGGGCGATTGTACAGAGCGCTCCCACTAATTACAGATAATTCTGTCTTGCATGCAAATTTAATACAAAACATATGCAGCTTTGGATTGGGCCAATCAGACGCACTTCCTGCTGATTTGCATTGGCCCAACTCCACGCCGCACACAATTTGCAATGCACTTTCATGGATGCTGGAATCATTTGCATTTCATTGACCTCCTCTATCTGACCTAGCTCTACCTCCTGTTGTATCTTGGTATTGCAGCACCCACTGACTTCTCCACACGTGTGCTAGAAACTTTCTTTCTTGGTGACAGGAACATTTTTCTGGCGTGGTGCTAAGGTGCATGGCCACGTCTTGGTATGCCGTGACTGGCATTTCCATGCCAATATAAGTTGTAAGAACATCTATAAATCAATAACAGTAATAATACGAGACTCTTGTTTTGTGCCTGGCATGGTTAATTGGTTTATTTTCAACATTTTAAAGAGTTCTCCAGCCTGTGGATATAAGGCTTGAGGGAGCTTTTGTGTGCAAGCTACACTGATACAAAACTGTGTAGTCTGAAAATAGCAGTGCTTACAAATTCAACTGGATATAGCATTATTATGCATGAAGGCTGCTTTTAGTACTAGATGACTATGACCAGTAGAGGAGTTATGATTATCACACAGATAACACCATTACTTTGGGTCACGTGCAGGTAGGATAACCGGATAAACTTCAGATGTGTCGTTCCAAAAAAAAAATGCTGCTGCACTGTTTTTTTTTTTTTCTCTGCACGCAAATTTGAAAGCAATCTATTGATTCCAGTAGGCTGCGATTCCCTGTCTGAAATCGAGTGCGATGAACTGCTGCAAATCGCTGCAATCACTTTAAAGCGGACCTGAACTTAGAGCTTTCTCTCTGCTCTGAGGCCTCTTTTCCACGGACAGTTGATAGGCAGTGACTGATTGCTTCTGCCTGGTAACTGCTCACTGCTGCATGATAACTGCTAGCTGCTGCCTGGTAACTGCTCGCTGCTGCCTGGTAACTGCTCGCTGCTGCCTGGCAACTGCTCGCTGCTGCCTGGCAACTGCTCGCTGCTGCCTGGCAACTGCTCGCTGCTGCCTGGCAACTGCTCGCTGCTGCCTGGCAACTGCTCGCTGCTGCCTGGCAACTGCTCACTGCTGCCTGGCAACTGCTCACTGCTGCCTGGCAGCTGCTCACTGCTGCCTGGCAGCTGCTCACTGCTGCCTGGCAGCTGCTCACTGCTGCCTGGCAGCTGCTCACTGCTGCCTGATAACTGCTTGCTGAGCCTCTGTTGCTATCCCAAACCCCCCTAAGGTCCCCCTGCACTCTGCAATCCCTCATAAATCACAGCCATGCTGTGAGGCTGTGTTTACATCTGTAGTGTCAGTCTCCGCTGCTCCCCCGCCTCCTGCAGAGCTCCGGTCCCTGCCCACGTCCCTTCCCTCCAATCAGCAGGGAGGGAAGGGATGCAGGCGGGAACTGGAGTTCTGTATGAGGCGGGGAGAGCAGCGGAGACTGACACTACAGATGTAAACACAGCCTCACAGCATGGCTGTGATTTATGAGGGATTGCAGAGTGCAGGGGGACCTTAGGGGGGTTTGGGATAGCAACAGAGGCTGGGCTGTATAGGGAGATCCAGCCTCTGTATGCAGATAATATTCTTCAAACCCACCTCGGGTTCTCTTTAACTGATGCAGGACGTGCAAACACGTCGTTTAAAAATTGCTCGGAGGTCTGCACACACTGCTGGCGATAAACGATTATCTGCCGGAGTGATCCTTCATGTCGGCCGTTCAAAATGCCTGCGTACCGTGTGGATCGTTCGTTTATCGTTCCCTTAAGCCGTCGTTTAAAGCACCACTATCGTGAAAAATTAAATAAAACTTAAAATACATATAAACACATGCAAATGAGAAGCTTTCTTTCTTTCATAAATTAAAGAATTACATTTCTCCCAGAGTAAAATGAGCTATAAATTACCTTTCTTCTAAGTTGCTGTTACTTACAGGAGGTAGTAGAAATCTGACAGAACTGACAAGTTTTTGATTAGTCCATCTCTTTATGGGAGATTCTCAGTATTTCACTTATTCTTTACAAAAGCACTCCCTGGAAATAATCTATACAAAGATGCCAGCCGACCTTACTACCTGCTTGCCCACTAGTCTGGCATTTGGACTGAGCAACTGCCATTCACTAAGTACTTTTGAAAATAATAAAAATAAAAAAAACATGATCCCCCCCCCATGAGGAGATGGGCTAGTCCAAAACCTGCCAGTACAGTCGGATTTCTTCTACTTACTGTGACAGCAATGTCGGAGAAAATAATTTGTAGCTCATTTTATTCTGGGAGAAATGTATTCATTTGTGTTTTCATGTATTTTACATTTTGCTTGATAGTGGTCCATTAAGTTTGTATTTCCAGATGACATGTGAAGCAGGAGTCGCTGATGGTCAGTTTGTGGGGATTTCTTGTCCCGCTTGTCTTGTGACATGTACCTGTAGCGAGATTGGTTCTGCTTCTGCTCAGACACCGGTTGGTTATATTGCCAGCGTATAAATCTGGTGCTGCTGTTTGTACACAGTTATCTCTCATCATCAGATAAGCTGTAAGTTATACTGCAGGCCGCAGGTTACGCATTAACAGGAGGTGATCCGCTTTACGTTTATTGTGGTTACTGTACGTTTACCTTCAGGCCTGTAATCTGCAGAAGCCGTGTGACCTGTGCCTACAGATCTGTACATTGTAACCAGCCGCACATTGACCTCAAGCCTTTCTCTACAATATATATGCCTGAACTGAGAGCTATATGGAGGCTGCCATATTGGATTCCTTTTAAAGTGGACCTGAACTCAGAACTCCCTGCTCTAAAAGAAAAGCAACAGCATAATCACCTTAAAAGAAAAATATTTGTTACAGCCGATACGATCCTGATACAAAATGGAGAATCCTTTATTTTACTATAGAAAAATCACTAAAATCAAAACGTGGACGGTACAATACACAAGTTATGTAAGTAGAGCAAGTATTTATCTACTTATATAGGTGGTGTTGGTTTTTTTTGGGGGGGGGGCGGCAGGGGAGTTCTGAGCTAGTATGGCTGACGGCTCCTCTTTAAATCTGCAGTGTGCCTACTTCATGCTTTCATGGAAGCAGACAAAGGGTTAACATCCTGTGTTTACAAATTAGCTGCTCTGCCATGGCAGAGGAGATTCCTAAGCTGACAATGCTGAGAGATCAAATTACAACTTGTGATTAGACACAGATGATGGGTAATTAGAAGGCTAAACTCTCTAAATACATACAGGGTGCACTCCTCTGTGTTCCTTCTGTCCTATGCAAGAGTTGAGGTCCACTTTAAAGGAGCACTCCAGCGAAAAAAGTAAGCAGTTAAATGTGACAGAACCAACAGGTTTTGGACTAGTCCATCTCCTCATGGGGGATTCTCAGGGTTTTCTTAGTTTTCAAAAGCATTTCCTGAATGGCAGTTGCCAAGTCTAACTTACAAAATAGTGTGCAAGTGAGGAGGGAGGCCGGCTGGTATCTTACTATTTTGCCAGTTAAACTGCCATTCAGGAAATGCTTTTCAAAACAAAGAAAACCCTGAGGTAACCCCCATAAGGAAATGGACTAGTCCAAAACCTGTCGGTTCTGTCAGATTTTAACTGCTTACTTTTTTTTTTTTTTTCTTTGCTGGAGTGCTCCTTTTAAGGACAACTGAAGTGATTAGAATATGAAGGCTGCCATATTTATTTTCTTTTAAATAATACCAGTTGCCTGGCTGCCCTGCTGCTCTGCTTGGCTGCAGTAGTGTCTGAATCCCACCAGAAACAAGCATGCAGCTAATCCCTTGTTCAGGGTCTATGGCTAACAGTATTAGATGCAGGAGGATCAGCAGGGCTGCCAGGCAACTGGTATTGCTTAAAAGGAAATACATATTGCAGCCACCATATACTTCTTGCTTCAGCTGTCCTTTAAACAATACCAGTTGTCTGGCTATCCTGCTGATCTCTTTGGCTGCAGTAGTGTCTGAATCACACCAGAAACAAGCATGTAGCTAATCCATTATGCAGGAGAACAGAGGCGCCAAAAGGATTAAAGGAAGCTAAATGAGCTTAAAAACCAAATTCTTGGTAAATATAGGAGGGAGTGGTGGACTTACCTCCTCCAAGTAGACACACAACGACTGTAGTAAACACAGTCAATATATTTTATTTATAAACTCCAAATATGCCACGCGTTTCGCAGGTTTGATCCCGCTTCATCGGGCAATAACAACGGAGCAATAGCATATGTGGTCAGTAGAAGCGCCAGGCACCTCTGCCTACCTCCACTGTTTACCAAGAATTTGGTTTTTAAGCTCATTTAGCTTCCTTTTATCCTTTTGGCGCCTCTGTTCTCCTGCATAATATTGAGTCCACCCTGGGTGGAGGGTTGAACCCCCTTTTTTCTCATCTACAGAGAGCGACTTCTTATTCCTGAGTGGGGTCAGGAAAATCTCCCCACCTGCCGTTACAGTGGTTGCCTAATGGTAACCCTGGTTTGTGAGTATTAATATTTACTCTATCTAGTAACCATTTACCAGTACATATTACACTATTGGGGCTCTTGGTGTTCCTTGTTTTTATCTCGATGTAGCTAATCCAGTCTGACTTCAGTCAGAGTACCTGATCTGCAGCATGCTTGTTCAGGGGCTGTGGCTAAAGATATTATTTCACAATATTTTTATTGGGTTTTCAAAACAAACAGTGCCCACTTTAGGCATAACAGTTGTTTACATCTACATACATAAACTTATGCAATGACATTGACAATATAATATATTGTATATTATAAAATTGTATACAAGCGGTCACAACACTATAGATACGGAATTATATTTCCTTGATAAAATACTTTAATTAACACATATCTGTATTTATAAGACATTGTATATATATATATATATATATATATGTTAGCATTTATCCGGAGCAGGACCTGCTGGGAAGCTGGGGGACCGGTACCACCTTACTAAGCTCCCAGAGGATGCATCCAGCTTACCATATAATGTCTTATTCTTATAAACATACTAAAAATAATACTTTAGTTATCAAATATTTCTGTGGATAACTTCCCAAAATATAAGGTCTTTAAACTAACTCAGCTAAAACTAAACTAAAACTAAGGGTACAATAAACTAACACTAATCTAGTCTGTTCTACAGTGTACTTGTTTCCTCCGTGTATTTTTGTATTAAGCTGAAAATGCAATACTCTACTTCAGGGGTCTCAAACTCAATGTACCTGGGGGGCCGCAGGAGGCAAAGTCAGGATGAGGCCGGGCCGCATAAGGAATTTCACAATCGCGGTGCATCGCCGCCTCTGCCCTCCCCTCTCACTCGTCCTTCACAGAGAGGGGCGGGGAGAGGCGGCGATTGACGTCAGGAGGGGCAGAGCTGAAGCTGAAAGCTCTGCCCCTTCCAGGAAATGCCGGCGGATTGCCCCCGGGCGATTTGGGGACTCTGCAGCCCTCGTTTAGCGGCAGGGATGCGGCAGATTACTTGGGAGCACTGAAGCGAACTATAAGGAAGCTTTTGCCGGCGAGGGCCACAAAATATTGTATCGGGGGCCGCAAATGGCCCGCGGGCCGCGAGTTTGAGACCCCTGCTCTACTTAGTACTGATATGAAAATTATCAAGTAGAGTAAATCTAACTTAAAATAGTTGGTCTCTTGTGAGAGAATTTGTACCTCAACTTCAATTACCAGTAAGTTTCCAAGAGCCTAGTATTAGGATAGACTGTAGGCCATGGCTAAAGATATTAGAGACACAAGTTCAGCAGGACTGCCAGGCAATCTGCATAGGAAATAAATATATGGCAGCCACCATATCCCTCTCACTTTAGGTGTCTTTTTAACCCTTGATGTGTACCTGTAATTCCTTTTTCTGTAGGATGTATTGCCTCCCCCAACCAGCAGCTATGGATCCTGGGAACAGGGAGCGCAGCGCTGCCACCTAGTGATTGCTGTCTGCACCCTTCACTTCTATGACTTCTATATGACTTACCTTTTCTTACCTTTCAGGCAAATTGGGGTTTGAAGACAACTTTAGCTCCAGAAAACTTGAAGAAAAGAGGAACCTGCAGAACCAGCAGCAGGTGGCCCGGCGGGAGCCTCCGCCCCCTCCCCCGCCCCCTCTGAACCGCCAGTAAGTACTCCTGCGTGTGCTATTTATGTGATCATTATTTATGTTACTTTTTATGTTAACCGCTTCAGGTCCGGAGGGGTTTACCCCATAAGGGTCCCGCCAATTTTGGCATTTCATCTGTGTCGCCCATTGTTACAGCAATAACTTTTGTAATACTTACGCCAGCAAATATATATATATATACAATTTTTTTTTTTCGGGATAACATAATATTTCTTTTCAAAGAGTTGCTTAATTCTATAGCCAGTCTGCATGTAAGAATTAGGTGTAAATGCAGAAAATACACATTTTTCATGTTTTACCCTTCCTAATTTTTACATGACAAATGCCACAGTTATGAAACACCTCACAATATATTTATTGGCCCGTCCTGCATAAAATGATACCATACCATATTATACCACACATGCCATACTGCAGTACTGGTTGGGCATGTAGGGTTCCATTTCCAGCAGCCTGTGTGTCTGTAGCGGCAGCATGCGATCGCTAGCAATGTGCGGGGACCCCAGTGCTGAATACATACGTCAGTAAGGAACAGCACAGCGATGCATCTATGTAGTGTTGGGACCCGAGCTGATACATATATATATATATATATATATACTCACCTAAAGGATTATTAGGAACACCTGTTCAGTTTCTCAGTTTCTCATTAATGCAATTATCTAATCAACCAATCACATGGCAGTTGCTTCTTTTTATCACAGGTGTAATAATGACTGTCTCTCTATCACAGGTGTAATAATGACTGTCTCCCTATCATAGGTGTAATAATGACTGTCTCTCTATCACAGGTGTGATAATGACTGTCTCTATATCACAGGTGTAATAATGACTGTCTCTCTATCACAGGTGTAATAATGACTGTCTCTCTATCACAGGTGTAATAGTGACTGTCTCTCTATCACAGGTGTAATAACGACTGCCTCTCTATCACAGGTGTAATAATGACTGTCTCTCTATCCCAGGTGTAATAACGACTGTCTCTCTATCACAGGTGTAATAGTGACTGTCTCTCTATCACAGATGTAATAACGACTGTCTCTCTATCACAGGTGTAATAATGACTGTCTCTCTATCACAGGTGTAATAATGACTGTCTCTCTATCACAGGTGTAATAATGACTGCCTCTCTATCACAGGTGTAATAATGACTGTCTCTCTATCGCAGGTGTAATAATGACTGTCTCTCTATCACAGGTGTAATAATGACTGTCTCTCTATCACAGGTGTAATAATGACTGTCTCTCTATCGCAGGTGTAATAATGACTGTCTCTCTATCGCAGGTGTAATAATGACTGTCTCTCTATCACAGGTGTAATAATGACTGTCTCTCTATCACAGGTGTAATAATGACTGTCTCTCTATCACAGGTGTAATAATGACTGTCTCTCTATCACAGGTGTAATAATGACTGTCTCTCTATCACAGGTGTAATAGTGACTGTCTCTCTATCACAGGTGTAATAACGACTGCCTCTCTATCACAGGTGTAATAATGACTGCCTCTCTATCACAGGTGTAATAACGACTGTCTCTCTATCACAGGTGTAATAGTGACTGTCTCTCTATCACAGATGTAATAACGACCGTCTCTCTATCACAGGTGTAATAATGACTGTCTCTCTATCACAGGTGTAATAATGACTGTCTCTCTATCACAGGTGTAATAATGACTGCCTCTCTATCACAGGTGTAATAAGGACTGTCTCTCTATCGCAGGTGTAATAATGACTGTCTCTCTATCACAGGTGTAATAATGACTGTCTCTCTATCACAGGTGTAATAATGACTGTCTCTCTATCACAGGTGTAATAGTGACTGTCTCTCTATCACAGGTGTAATAATGACTGTCTCTCTATCGCAGGTGTAATAATGACTGTCTCTCTATCGCAGGTGTAATAATGACTGTCTCTCTATCGCAGGTGTAATAATGACTGTCTCTCTATCACAGGTGTAATAATGACTGTCTCTCTATCACAGGTGTAATAATGACTGTCTCTCTATCGCAGGTGTAATAATGACTGTCTCTCTATCACAGGTGTAATAGTGACTGTCTCTCTATCACAGATGTAATAATGACTGTCTCTCTATCACAGGTGTAATAGTGACTGTCTCTCTATCACAGATGTAATAACGACTGCCTCTCTATCACAGGTGTAATAATGACTGTCTCTCTATCACAGGTGTAATAATGACTGCCTCTCTATCCCAGGTGTAATAATGACTGTCTCTCTATCACAGGAGTAATAATGACTGTCTCTCTATCACAGGTGTAATAACGACTGCCTCTCTATCACAGGTGTAATAACGACTGTCTCTCTATCCCAGGTGTAATAACGACTGTCTCTCTATCACAGGTGTAATAGCGACTGTCTCTCTATCACAGATGTAATAACGACTGTCTCTCTATCACAGGTGTAATAATGACTGTCTCTCTATCACAGGTGTAATAGTGACTTTCTCTCTATCACAGGTGTAATAACGACTGTCTCTCTATCACAGGTGTAATAATGACTGTCTCTCTATCACAGGTGTAATAATGACTGTCTCTCTATCACAGATGTAATAACGACTGCCTCTCTATCACATGTGTAATAATGACTGTCTCTCTATCACAGGTGTAATAATGACTCTCTCTCTATCACAGGTGTAATAATGACTGTCACTCTATCACAGGTGTAATAATGACTGTCTCTCTATCACAGGTGTAATAACGACTGTCTCTCTATCACAGGTGTGATAACGACTGTCTCTCTATCACAGATGTAATAACGACTGTCTCTCTATCACAGGTGTAATAATGACCGTCTCTCTATCACAGGTGTAATAATGACCGTCTCTCTATCACAGGTGTAATAGTGACTGTCTCTTTATCACAGGTGTAATAATGACTGTCTCTCTATCACAGATGTAATAATGACTGTCTCTCTATCACAGGTGTAATAATGACTGTCTCTCTATCACAGGTGTAATAATGACTGTCTCTCTATCACAGGTGTAATAGAGACTGTCTCTCTATCACAGGTGTAATAACGACTGTCTCTCTATCACAGGTGTAATAACGACTTTCTCTCTATCACAGGTGTAATAACGACTGTCTCTCTATCACAGGTGTAATAACGACTGTCTCTCTATCACAGGTGTAATAATGACTGTCTCTCTATCGCAGGTGTAATAATGACTGTCTCTCTATCCCAGGTGTAATAATGACTGTCTCTCTATCACAGGTGTAATAGTGACTTTCTCTCTATCACAGGTGTAATAACGACTGTCTCTCTATCACAGGTGTAATAATGACTGTCTCTCTATCACAGGTGTAATAATGACTGTCTCTCTATCACAGATGTAATAACGACTGCCTCTCTATCACATGTGTAATAATGACTGTCTCTCTATCACAGGTGTAATAATGACTGTCTCTCTATCACAGGTGTAATAATGACTGTCACTCTATCACAGGTGTAATAATGACTGTCTCTCTATCACAGGTGTAATAATGACTGTCTCTCTATCACAGGTGTGATAATGACTGTCTCTCTATCACAGGTGTAATAACGACTGTCTCTCTATCACAGGTGTAATAATGACTGTCTCTCTATCACAGGTGTAATAACGACTGTCTCTCTATCACAGGTGTAATAATGACTGTCTCTCTATCACAGGTGTAATGATGACCGTCTCTCTATCACAGGTGTAATAGTGACTGTCTCTTTATCACAGGTGTAATAATGACTGTCTCTCTATCACAGATGTAATAATGACTGTCTCTCTATCACAGGTGTAATAATGACTGTCTCTCTATCACAGGTGTAATAATGACTGTCTCTCTATCACAGGTGTAATAGTGACTGTCTCTCTATCACAGGTGTAATAATGACTGTCTCTCTATCACAGGTGTAATAACGACTGTCTCTCTATCGCAGGTGTAATAACGACTGTCTCTCTATCGCAGGTGTAATAATGACTGTCTCTCTATCGCAGGTGTAATAATGACTGTCTCTCTATCACAGGTGTAATAATGACTGTCTCTCTATCACAGGTGTAATAATGACTGTCTCTCTATCCCAGGTGTAATAGTGACTGCCTCTCTATCACAGGTGTAATAATGACTGTCTCTCTATCACAGGTGTAATAATGACTGTCTCTCTATCACAGGTGTAATAATGACTGTCTCTCTATCCCAGGTGTAATAGTGACTGCCTCTCTATCACAGATGTAATAACGACTGCCTCTCTATCACAGGTGTAATAATGACTGCCTCTCTATCGCAGGTGTAATAATGACTGTCTCTCTATCACAGGTGTAATAATAACTGTCTCTCTATCACAGGTGTAATAATGACTGTCTCTCTATCCCAGGTGTAATAGTGACTGCCTCTCTATCACAGGTGTAATAATGACTGTCTCTCTATCACAGGTGTAATAATGACTGTCTCTCTATCACAGGTGTAATAATGACTGCCTCTCTATCACAGATGTAATAACGACTGCCTCTCTATCACAGGTGTAATAATGACTGCCTCTCTATCGCAGGTGTAATAATGACTGTCTCTCTATCACAGGTGTAATAACGACTGCCTCTCTATCACAGGTGTAATAATGACTGTCTCTCTATCCCAGGTGTAATAACGACTGTCTCTCTATCCCAGGTGTAATAACGACTGTCTCTCTATCACAGGTGTAATAGCGACTGTCTCTCTATCACAGGTGTAATAATGACTGTCTCTCTATCACAGGTGTAATAGTGACTTTCTCTCTATCACAGGTGTAATAACGACTGTCTCTCTATCACAGGTGTAATAACGACTGTCTCTCTATCACAGGTGTAATAATGACTGTCTCTCTATCACAGATGTAATAACGACTGCCTCTCTATCACATGTGTAATAATGACTGTCTCTCTATCACAGGTGTAATAATGACTGTCTCTCTATCACAGGTGTAATAATGACTGTCACTCTATCACAGGTGTAATAATGACTGTCTCTCTATCACAGGTGTAATAATGACTGTCTCTCTATCACAGGTGTAATAACGACTGTCTCTCTATCACAGGTGTAATAATGACTGTCTCTCTATCACAGGTGTAATGATGACCGTCTCTCTATCACAGGTGTAATAGTGACTGTCTCTTTATCACAGGTGTAATAATGACTGTCTCTCTATCACAGATTTAATAATGACTGTCTCTCTATCACAGGTGTAATAATGACTGTCTCTCTATCACAGGTGTAATAATGACTGTCTCTCTATCACAGGTGTAATAGTGACTGTCTCTCTATCACAGGTGTAATAATGACTGTCTCTCTATCACAGGTGTAATAACGACTGTCTCTCTATCACAGGTGTAATAACAACTGTCTCTCTATCGCAGGTGTAATAATGACTGTCTCTCTATCGCAGGTGTAATAATGACTGTCTCTCTATCACAGGTGTAATAATGACTGTCTCTCTATCACAGGTGTAATAATGACTGTCTCTCTATCCCAGGTGTAATAGTGACTGCCTCTCTATCACAGGTGTAATAATGACTGTCTCTCTATCACAGGTGTAATAATGACTGTCTCTCTATCACAGGTGTAATAATGACTGTCTCTCTATCCCAGGTGTAATAGTGACTGCCTCTCTATCACAGATGTAATAACGACTGCCTCTCTATCGCAGGTGTAATAATGACTGTCTCTCTATCTGTCTCTCTATCGCAGGTGTAATAATGACTGTCTCTCTATCACAGGTGTAATAATGACTGCCTCTCTATCGCAGGTGTAATAATGACTGTCTCTCTATCTGTCTCTCTATCGCAGGTGTAATAATGACTGTCTCTCTATCACAGGTGTAATAATGACTGTCTCTCTATCACAGGTGTAATAATGACTGTCTCTCTATCCCAGGTGTAATAGTGACTGCCTCTCTATCACAGGTGTAATAATGACTGTCTCTCTATCACAGGTGTAATAATGACTGTCTCTCTATCACAGGTGTAATAATGACTGTCTCTCTATCCCAGGTGTAATAATGACTGTCTCTCTATCCCAGGTGTAATAATGACTGTCTCTCTATCCCAGGTGTAATAATGACTGTCTCTCTATCACAGGTGTAATAATGACTGTCTCTCTATCACAGGTGTAATAATGACTGTCTCTCTATCACAGGTGTAATAGTGACTGTCTCTATATCACAGGTGTAATAATGACTGTCTCACTATCACAGGTGTAATAATGACTGTCTCTCTATCACAGTTGTAATAATGACTGTCTCTCTATCACAGGTGTAATAATGACTGCCTCTCTATCGCAGGTGTAATAATGACTGTCTCTCTATCACAGGTGTAATAATGACTGCCTCTCTATCCCAGGTGTAATAATGACTGTCTCTCTATCACAGGTGTAATAATGACTGTCTCTCTATCCCAGGTGTAATAGTGACTGTCTCTATATCACAGGTGTAATAATGACTGTCTCACTATCACAGGTGTAATAATGACTGTCTCTCTATCACAGTTGTAATAATGACTGTCTCTCTATCACAGGTGTAATAATGACTGCCTCTCTATCGCAGGTGTAATAATGACTGTCTCTCTATCACAGGTGTAATAATGACTGTCTCTCTATCACAGGTGTAATAATGACTGTCTCTCTATCCCAGGTGTAATAGTGACTGTCTCTATATCACAGGTGTAATAATGACTGTCTCACTATCACAGGTGTAATAATGACTGTCTCTCTATCACAGTTGTAATAATGACTGTCTCTCTATCACAGGTGTAATAGTGACTGTCTCTCTATCACAGGTGTAATAATGACTGTCTCTCTATCCCAGGTGTAATAGTGACTGCCTCTCTATCACAGATGTAATAACGACTGCCTCTCTATCACAGGTGTAATAATGACTGCCTCTCTATCGCAGGTGTAATAATGACTGTCTCTCTATCACAGGTGTAATAATGACTGTCTCTCTATCACAGGTGTAATAATGACTGTCTCTCTATCCCAGGTGTAATAGTGACTGTCTCTATATCACAGGTGTAATAATGACTGTCTCTCTATCACAGGTGTAATAATGACTGTCTCACTATCACAGGTGTAATAATGACTGTCTCTCTATCACAGTTGTAATAATGACTGTCTCTCTATCACAGGTGTAATAGTGACTGTCTCTCTATCCCAGGTGTAATAATGACTGTCTCTCTATCTCAGGTGTAATAATGACTGTCTCTCTATCGCAGGTGTAATAATGACTGTCTCTCTATCACAGGTGTAATAATGACTGTCTCTCTACCACAGGTGTAATAATGACTGTCTCTCTATCCCAGGTGTAATAGTGACTGCCTCTCTATCACAGATGTAATAACGACTGCCTCTCTATCACAGGTGTAATAATGACTGTCTCTCTATCACAGGTGTAATAATGACTGTCTCTCTATCACAGGTGTAATAATGACTGTCTCTCTATCACAGGTGTAATAGTGACTGTCTCTCTATCCCAGGTGTAATAACGACTGTCTCTCTATCCCAGGTGTAATAACGACTGTCTCTCTATCACAGGTGTAATAACGACTGTCTCTCTATCACAGGTGTAATAACGACTGTCTCTCTATCACAGGTGTAATAACGACTGTCTCTCTATCACAGGTGTAATAATGACTGTCTCTCTATCACAGGTGTAATAATGACTGTCTCTCTATCACAGGTGTAATAGTGACTGTCTCTCTATCCCAGGTGTAATAACGACTGTCTCTCTATCACAGGTGTAATAACGACTGTCTCTCTATCACAGGTGTAATAACGACTGTCTCTCTATCACAGGTGTAATAATGACTGTCTCTCTATCACAGGTGTAATAATGACTGTCTCTCTATCACAGGTGTAATAGTGACTGTCTCTCTATCCCAGGTGTAATAATGACTGTCTCTCTATCCCAGGTGTAATAATGACTGTCTCTCTATCCCAGGTGTAATAACGACTGTCTCTCTATCACAGGTGTAATAATGACTGTCTCTCTATCACAGGTGTAATAATGACTGTCTCTCTATCACAGGTGTAATAATGACTGTCTCTCTATCACAGGTGTAATAACGACTGTCTCTCTATCACAGGTGTAATAACGACTGTCTCTCTATCACAGGTGTAATAATGACTGTCTCTCTATCACAGGTGTAATAACGACTGTCTCTCTATCACAGGTGTAATAACGACTGTCTCTCTATCCCAGGTGTAATAATGACTGTCTCTCTATCCCAGGTGTAATAATGACTGTCTCTCTATCCCAGGTGTAATAATGACTGTCTCTCTATCCCAGGTGTAATAATGACTGTCTCTCTATCACAGGTGTAATAATGACTGTCTCTCTATCACAGGTTTAATAACAACTGTCTCTCTATCACAGGTGTAATAATGACTGTCTCTCTATCACAGGTGTAATAATGACTGTCTCTCTATCACAGGTGTAATAATGACTGTCTCTCTATCACAGGTGTAATAATGACTGTCTCTCTATCACAGGTGTAATAATGACTGTCTCTCTATCACAGGTGTAATAGTGACTGTCTCTCTATCCCAGGTGTAATAATGACTGTCTCTCTATCACAGGTGTAATAACGACTGTCTCTCTATCACAGGTGTAATAACGACTGTCTCTCTATCACAGGTGTAATAATGACTGTCTCTCTATCACAGGTGTAATAATGACTGTCTCTCTATCACAGGTGTAATAGTGACTGTCTCTCTATCACAGGTGTAATAGTGACTGTCTCTCTATCCCAGGTGTAATAATGACTGTCTCTCTATCACAGGTGTAATAATGACTGTCTCTCTATCCCAGGTGTAATAACGACTGTCTCTCTATCACAGGTGTAATAATGACTGTCTCTCTATCACAGGTGTAATAATGACTGTCTCTCTATCACAGGTGTAATAATGACTGTCTCTCTATCACAGGTGTAATAATGACTGTCTCTCTATCACAGGTGTAATAACGACTGTCTCTCTATCACAGGTGTAATAATGACTGTCTCTCTATCACAGGTGTAATAACGACTGTCTCTCTATCACAGGTGTAATAATGACTGTCTCTCTATCCCAGGTGTAATAACGACTGTCTCTCTATCACAGGTGTAATAATGACTGTCTCTCTATCCCAGGTGTAATAATGACTGTCTCTCTATCACAGGTGTAATAATGACTGTCTCTCTATCACAGGTTTAATAACAACTGTCTCTCTATCACAGGTGTAATAATGACTGTCTCTCTATCACAGATGTAATAACGACTGTCTCTCTATCACAGGTGTAATAATGACTGTCTCTCTATCACAGGTGTAATAATGACTGTCTCTCTATCACAGGTGTAATAATGACTGTCTCTCTATCACAGGTGTAATAATGACTGCCTCTCTATCACAGGTGTAATAACGACTGTCTCTCTATCACAGGTGTAATAATGACTGTCTCTCTATCACAGGTGTAATAATGACTGTCTCTCTATCACAGGTGTAATAATGACTGTCTCTCTTTCACAGGCCGTCTCGGGAAAGGGATTCCGCTGGATGGGACAAACCACGAGTGACTAACAGCATGCGTAAGCTCTTCACCCCGGCCAGCCAATCAGGGCAGAGGGAGGGGCTCATCAAGCACCTCCTGACCAAGCGGGAGGCCGAATACGTCAACATCGAGAACTACAGGTACGGCCGCCCTCAGTACAGCTATAACTGTGTTTTGGAGAGTTTTTCAGAATAGAGAGTGCATGGTGACCGAGAACCATGAGGAGGGGCTAAAAGAGACCAAAAAGCCCTCCTACTAAAAGGAACGGTCTGTAAAATGTATAAGCTACAGGCTCACTATACACCAGCGGCTCTGGATGTGCAGCCTGGTTTTCAAAGGCATAAAGAGATAATTTGCATATTCAGTAGTGATGCATCATGGGAAACCGCTCACTTAAAGGACAACTGTAGCCAGAGGTATATGGAGGCTGCCACATGTTTGGCTACGCTGCTGATCCTCTGCCTCTAATACTTTTAGCCATAGCCCCTGAACAAGCATGCAGCAGATCAGGTGTTTCTGACATGATTGTCAGATCTGACAAGATTAGCTGCATGCTTGTTTCTGGTGTAATTTAGACACAACTGCAGCCAAATAGATCAGCAGGATAGCCAGGCAACTGGTATTGTTTAACAGATAATAAATATGGCAGCCTCCCTGTACCTATTGCTACAGTTGTCATTTATAGCTGAATTATCACAGGGTTTGTGCATGTTTGCAATTTGCATGGGCTTCTTTAAAAAAATATATATTTTAGGTGAAGATTTTTTTTCATTTTTTCACATTAAGGCACTAATGTCAGTCGCTTCCTATGTATGAAGCGGCACAAAGCCACCCTGGCTTCTAACAGAACTGTCCAAGCTCCACCCACCCATCCTCCCCCAGTATATTTCACGGACCCCCGCATTAATCCTAAAGATACTGTACTCAAAGAAACAGTTTCCAGGAGCAACACACTTATGCAATTAAAACTTCCACATGTTTAATAACAGGTGCACTCCTCAAGATACTCGGGGGAGGGGTACTCCAAGATACTCGAGCGAGGCGCACTTATCAAGATACTCGAGGGAGGGGCACTCCAAGATACTCGAGGGAGAGGCATTCATTAACATACTCGGGGGAGGGGCACTCCAAGATACTCGAGGGAGGGGCACTCATCAAGATATTCTGGGGAGGGGCACACCAAGATACTCGAGGAAGGGGCACTCATCAAGATACTCGGGGGAGGGGCATACCAACATACTCGAGGGAGGGGCACTCATCAAGATACTCGAGAGAGGGGCACTCCAAGATACTCGAGGGAGGGGCACTCATCAAGATGCTCGAGGAAGGGGCATTCATCAAGATGCTCGAGGAAGGGGCATTCATCAAGATGCTCGAGGAAGGGGCATTCATCAAGATGCTCGGGGGAGGGGCACTCCTAAGGGCTGCTTCACACCAGGGGCAATTGCTATGCGCTTAGGGCCGGTTCACACTTGCGGTTCTCTGCCAAACGGACCGGATGACCTGACCGGATCCGGAGCGGATCCGGATCGGAACCGTACGGTTCTGATCCCGATCCGATCCGGATCCGGTCAGTTTGCATCAGGTGTTCATCAGGATGCGATCCGGATCCGTTTGGCAAAAGATAGTAGAAAAGGAATAAAAATGTTGGGGTCTTGGAGGTCAGCAGAAGGTGGACCTGTGGAATCAGGCCCTCCGCTGTTTAGCACTCACCTCCACCTCCGACATACTGCCAACATCTCCAGCACGTGTAAAGTCACTGCTGCTCCACTCCAAAATGCTTGCCCATGTGTCCCCATCCAAAATCGCCGCTTCAATACGCATAGGAAGTGGGGTAGAACATCCGGATTTTTAGCCAGTGTGTTGTGCGCTCTCCGGTTCTCATAGCTTTGCATTGGCCGGATGGTGCAGTCCGGCTCCGCCCCGGATACGGCTGCCGGAGGAGCCGGACCAAAAAATAGCGCATGTTGGAACGGACGCCGGAGTCCGGATCCGGTCCGGCTCCGGTCCGGCAGAACGGACGCATGTGAACGGACGCATAGGCTTTCATTGCTATGCCGTGCGTCCGTTCCGTCCGTTCTGCAAGCGGTCCGGCTCCGGCACGGCGATTCCGGACGGCCACCGCTAATGTGAACCGGGCCTTAGTGATCGCTGACAATCAATTAATTACTAGTGCAGTGTCACCTTATGAGGGGGTCTCCACAGCAGCGTTGCCATTCTGTAAATTTGCAAACGCGCTGCTTGTAGCATTTTTTTAGAGTAATTCATCTTGAATGAGTGCAAAAAATGCACAATTTGTCAGAAATGCCCGCTAATTGTTGTAAAATCCACTAACTAATTAGATCGGATTAATAGAATCGATCAGTTTTTTTCCGATTGTGAGTACGACCGACTGATGAATCGTCTGGGATTGTATTGTTAATGGCCATCTTAAAGTATACCTGAGATGGAAAAAATATACATTGCTGGGGCGACCTCCAGCCCCATCCAGGCTGATCGCTCCCTCGCTGTCCATCTGCACCTCCTGGATTGTCACAATGCGGCCCCGAAAGTCCTTCAGTTGGGGTCAGTTGGCTCCGCCGTCATGCAGTGCGATCGTGACGGGGCATACGCCTCCCTGGGCCGTGCATGTGAAGAACACTCCAGACTGGAGGACTATTGGGGCTGAATTGCCATCGATCCAGGAGGGGGAGGACAGCGCTGTGATTACAGTGCAGGAGCTTTGGGCGCAGCCAGCGCCACCATAGACTGTAATAGGAATTACAGCTGTAGCGGCGCACAGGGAGTAACTTCGGCGCCGTCAGAAGACGGAGCTAAAGTTACATTTAAAACACTGTAATTCGGCCTCCAGTTATATCTGGAAGCCGAATGACATTGTTCCCCACCATCCACATGGACCTGGAGGGGGAATAGTATTTAACGCCGCCAGGACTTGTGCAGCAGCAGGATAAGCAGCATATCGGCCGTATCCTGCGCCCAAGTCTCCCGGCGGCCACTTCATATGTATGCGACGGTGCGGGAGCGATCAGCCTGGAGAGGGGGCTGGAGGAAGCCCCAGGTATGTATGTATGTATCCTGTCGCAGGACCCTTTAACCACTTAAGGACCACAGGCTTACACCCCCCTAGTGATCAGGCGATTTTTTTACAATTCATGCTCTGCAGCTTTACTAGCTCGCTGCACAGGCACACAAACCGATCTCTCCCCCCCTCCTCCCCTTTTCTGCCTACCATCAGAGCTTTCTGTTGGTGGGCTCTGATCGCTGCTGCAGGGCTTTGTTGTATTTTTATTAAAAAAAAAAAAAAATTTATAAAAGCATTTCCCTTTTTTTTTCATTTTCGCCCTCCCCCGATAGCCAATCAGCAGGATCGTCTCTTAGACATCAGCCTATGAGAGTGATCCTTTCTTTCTCCCCTCCAGGGGGCAGTCGAGTGTCACGGCTGTCCCCAGTACAGCACTGCAGTAGATCGCAGCCCTGTACACTGTAAATAAACCCCTGTCTAAGAGTCTGCTAGCGGCAATAGCCGCTGGCAGACTTCAAGCGGAGATGCGCGCAAATCGGTGCATGCGATTCCTGCTAATCGTCTTCCCCAGGACTTGACGCCTTTCTGCTTTAGGCGGCCCTGGGGAACCACCTTGTTGCCGCCAATCGGTGTAGGCGGTCGTAAGGTGGTTAAGCTTAACAAATATTCATGTGTGAGAGGGTACTTAGGATGATATATAGCACAATAAGGGGGTACATGAGAAACACTGTCAGCAGGGCTGTAAAGTCGGTACAAAAATCTTCCGACTCCAACTCCGACTCCTCAGTTTATGAAACCATGACTCCAACTCCGACTCCGGGTACCCAAAATTGCTGCGACTCCGGGTACCCAAAATTGCTGCGACTCCGGGTACCCAAAATTGCTGCGACTCCGGGTACCCAAAATTACTCCGACTCTGGGTACCCAAAATTACTCCGACTCCGGGTACCCAAAATTACTCCGACTCCGGGTACCCAAAATTACTCCGACTCCGGGTACCCAAAATTACTCCGACTCCGGGTACCCAAAATTACTCCGACTCCGGGTACCCAAAATTACTCCGACTCCGGGTACCCAAAATTACTCCGACTCCGGGTACCCAAAATTACTCCGACTCCGGGTACCCAAAATTACTCCGACTCCGGGTACCCAAAATTACTCCGACTCCGGGTACCCAAAATTACTCCGACTCCGGGTACCCAAAATTACTCCGACTCCGGGTACCCAAAATTACTCAGACTCCGGGTACCCAAAATTACTCAGACTCCGGGTACCCAAAATTACTCCGACTCCGGGTACCCAAAATTACTCAGACTCCGGGTACCCAAAATTGCTCCGACTGCACAGCCCTGACTGTCAGCAGTGCTGCTCGGATACCCCTTTTCAAAATCCGGATCCGATTCGGATCCAGATACCCCGCTATCCGATCCGGGTCGGATATCCGAATTCAAAATTTTCCGATCCGAATCCGATTCGGATATCCGACCCTAGTATCCGATCGGATTCGGATATCCGTGTTTAATCCCGGAAGTGGCCTTTAAATTGCTTTAAAAAGGTTTTTTAGGGTATATGAGGCATGTAGCATCATAATTTTGAAAATGGAAACACTGATGATGTGGGGAGTGGACTTAAAATCCCCCCCCTAAAAAAAATGGCTGTCAATCAACATCAGAGTGGTATCAGGAAGCAGTCGTACTGACGCAGTTGGGGCCTCCCCACAACTCGGACAGCAGACACCTCCAAAAAAAATTACACAGCTATTGTGTTTAGATAGTTGACCATGGCACTGTTGTAGGTACCACGGCACAGTAAAAAATTAGGAGAGGTTCCAGGAAGCGGTCGGTCGTACTGCCGCAGTTGGGGCCCCACAACTCGGACAGCACAGACACCTCCAAAAAAATTACACAGCTATTGTGTTTACATAGTTGACCATGGCACTGTTGTAGGTACCACGGCACAGTAAAAAATTAGGAGAGGTTCCAGGAAGCGGTCGGTCGTACTGCCGCAGTTGGGGCCCCACAACTCGGACAGCACAGACACCTCCAAAAAAATTACACAGCTATTGTGTTTACATAGTTGACCATGGCACTGTTGTAGGTACCACGGCACAGTAAAAAATTAGGAGAGAGGGGGGCGTGTCTGCTACGCGTCCATGCTAGACGTGTAGGACCAGAGCTCTGCTTCCCAGGCCTCCAAAGCGACACTCTCAGCCGCCAGAAAGCATCCCAAACGGACCCCACAGATGGAGGAAACCCCGATGGTCCTAGAGACCAACAACAAGAGGAAGATGGGGAGGACAAAGGTCCAGAAATTACCGGAGCTTTTCGCAGGCATCCAGGCGCGCTCAGCGAGCAAAGATGGCGCCGGAACCCTCCCCCTGACAGCTCCCGGAGCGACCTTCCCGAGCAACACAACAGCGGCAGCCGCATCAGGTCAGACGCGTGATAGCGGTGATGACACATCACCAGACACGGCATCTCCCTCCTCTTGCAGCCCGGTCAAGTCCCGCCAGCGCATAGAGGTTCTGGAAGAACAGGTAGGCCAGCATCCATGCTCACAGCCTCACACAGCGGCAGCCCTGATTGAAACATTCCCTGCCTCAGACCAGGTTCTGACACAAGCCTACATGAAAGAGATGCTGCTCTCTTTCAAATCCTCTCTGACCCTGGAATACTCTGCAATTACAAACAACCTCCAGGTCTCCATCTCTGCTCTGGGAGACAGAATAGCCCACAATGAAGAGCACATTGCAGCCCTCACCTCAGAGCATAATAAAACAGTTGACTGCATAGAAGAAACACAGGCAGACATCTTGTGGTTAAAATCCAAGGCCGCAGACCTAGAAGATAGGAACCGCCGCTGTAATCTAAAGTTTAGAGGGATTGCAGAAGCCATCTCCCCAGCCGAGCTAAGGGAATATGTCACTAATTTAACCAAATCTGCCCTGCCTCAATTAGCAGACATTGAAGCAGCCATAGAGAGAGTGCACAGGCTCCCAAAACCTGCCAGTTTGCCGGCGTCTACTCCCAGAGATGTCATCTGCTGCTATCAATTCTACACTACCAAAGATAGCTTGCTCCAGCTCATCCGAACAAAAGGTTCTCTTCCAGATCCCTTTAGCCACATTACTCTATATGGAGATCTTTCTCAAGCCACTCTGGCTAAACGCAAAGAACTTCAGCCTATCACCAAAATCCTAAGAGATAACAACATAAAGTACCGCTGGGGTTTCCCGACCAAGCTTTTAATCCCTAATGAGGGGAAAATCCTTGCTATCACCACAACTGTGGAAGGATTTAAGCTCTTAAAATCTTGGAACCTTCCCTTCTCTGACACTGCAAATAAACTTGCTCACCCTAAGGAGGTCTCCAAAATTCCTCAAACCTGGCAGCGCATATCTTAAGAGGCCTTGGAAGCTCAGGTCTCTTGCTTATTCTCTATCCTCCTAGCCGGATACCGTTTCTGAAACTCCAGATCCCCGGCTAATGCTCCCCAATGGAGAACTATGTTACAGTGCTAATGTACTACTGCAGAGCTCCATTCAGCTAGCTACCTATATCTCTCCAGTCGCCAACCTGGCTTACATGATTGTTCTACGCCCCTTACCTGTCTCCCCTATCTCTCCCAACCCCAGGCCAGGCCTATGCACTAAAATATCTCTTCATAAACAGCTCATGCATCACCACCCTACATAGAGATGGCAATTAAAATAACATCTATAAATGCCAAAGGGCTCAACAATCCTATAAAGAGACATTCTCTCTGGAAGGAAGCCACCACCCTTAAAACAGACCTGCTTTTTGTCCAGGAGACCCACCTGTTGGACTCCACATCCGCACTATGTAAGCATTCATCCTACTCTAACATCATCTTCAACAATTATACCAAAAAGAAACGAGGCCTCCTTGTAGCCTTCCATAACAACCTAGCAGTATCCATCCAGACCGTGGAAAAAGACTCACAAGGTAGATTCATCCTTCTAACCGGCACCATCAACAATGCAGAAGTCACCCTCCTCAACATATATGCCCCGAACACAGGACAATGCAAATTCATTAAAAAACTTATCCTAAAAGCTAAAGCACTCCAGAAAGGAAAACTAATAATCGGTGGGGACTTCAACGCAATCTCAGATTATTCACTAGACACATCCAACCGCCGTGCCAAGGCGTATAACACCCTTTCCAGCCTTCTTCACAAAGAAGATCTATACGACACCTGGAGAGCCACTCACGGCGCGGAAAGAGACTATACCTTTTTTTCACACATCCACCACAGCTACTCAAGAATTGACTTTTTCCTCACGGACAGATACACGTTACAACTGGTTCAAAAATCTGACATTCATCCCATCACATGGTCAGACCATGCCCCAGTATCCATGATACTAACCCTCTCTCCAGAAACAAAAAAACCCGGTTTATGGAGACTAAATACTTCTCTACTTCTCCCCCCAGATAATGCGAAACTAATTGCTGAACAAATTGAAGAATTTTATAAAATCAATGATACGGGGGAAATCAGAGGGAGCACTATATGGCAGGCTCATAAAGCCTTCATTAGAGGCATCTTGATAAAAATGGGATCAAGGGCTAAGAGGGATAAAACCAAAAAAATATCAGACCTTCTAACAAAAATTAAAACAAAAGAGGCAGAAAATAAAATAACCCCCAACCCCAATCTTATCAAAGAATTATTTACGCTACGCCATCTGCTAAGAATAGCATTATCAGAGGAATACGAATTTCATATTTCTAAAATGAGATTTAATTATTACCATCAGCACAATAAAGCTAGCCCCCTGATGGCAAAATTAATTAAAAATAGACAGGCCAAGGCGAAAATACACAAACTAGTGCATCCCTTCACAAAAAGACACCTCACTAACCCCCAAGATATAGCTAACGCATTTAGAGACTTCTACAGCTCCCTATACAATCTAAGAGAAGACCCGGCCACCACCCAACCAAACTCCTCTACCATTGGAAAATTCCTTAACCAGATAAACCTCCCTTCCATCACAGACCAGCAAAAAATCACTCTAAACTCCCCAATCACCATATCGGAAGTTCTCAACACAATTAACAAATCTAAACCACAGAAGGCCCCGGGCCCTGATGGGTTCTCCAATGAATACTATAAGACCTTCTCCACAATCCTAGCACCAAAACTTACTTCCCTATTCAATGACTTTATTGCTCAGGGCCAAATACCTCAGGAACTCACCAAAGCAATTATCACTGTGATCCCAAAACCTGGGAAAGATGCCTCCTCTCCCTCTAATTACCGCCCGATCTCCCTTTTAAATTGTGACCTTAAATTGTATTCCAAAATACTTGCAAACCGCATTTTTGACATATTACCAGACCTACTCCATATAGACCAAGTAGGGTTCACAAAAGGAAGACAAGCAGCAGATGGTACTCGAAAAGTTATTAACATTCTACATGCTCTAGAACCCGGGCGAAGGCCTTCTATTTTACTAGCCTTAGACGCGGAGAAGGCCTTCGACCGGGTTCACTGGGGTTTCCTAGAACAAACTTTACTTAAATTCGGATTTGAAGGGTCCTTCTTAAGAGCAATATTAGCCCTATATCAATCCCCTTCGGCTCAGGTTAATGTTTCCGGGTTCATTTCTAACCAGTTTTTTATAACAAATGGTACGAGACAGGGATGCCCCCTATCTCCTCTAATTTTTGTACTAATGATGGAGTCTCTAGCTGAGCATATAAGGGTTAACCCTAATATCCGAGGCATCCCCTTCTCCAGAATGGAACAGAAAATCAATCTGTTTGCAGATGACGTCTTACTATCAATCACAGATCCGTTAACTACCATCCCGCATATCTGCAATACACTTAAAGAATTCTCTGAGGCCTCACTATATAAAGTTAATGACAATAAATCACTTCTAATGGGAATAAACATCTCTCCCCAACTTAGAGATGAAATCTCAAAAATTTCGCCTTTCCCCTGGGCCAAACACACAATCCCATACTTAGGGGTTAATATCCCACCAAAAACGAGTGAACTCTACTCTTGTAATTTCCTTCCACTCTTAGAAAATATCAAAGTCGAACTAGATCATTTAGCACAATTTGAGTTATCCCTATCAGGCAAAATTGCAGCATACAAGATGTCAACATTCCCTAAGATCCTCTACTTCTTCAGGACGCTCCCCATCCCATTACATTATAAATTCTTCCACAGGCTCCGCAAGATAGTACTACAATACCTGTGGAAAAACAAAAAACATAGAATATCATATCAAATCCTAATTTCCTCTCCGCTCCAAGGTGGATTTGGCCTACCAGACCCCTTTTCCTACTACACAGCCTCAATCCTAGACATGTCAAAATATTGGTGGCCTCAATTTCCTGAAAAAACTTGGGCAACACTAGAAAGAGACCTAGCAGATATCCCTCTACTTGACTATGTTTATATAACCTGGGCATCACAGCCTCCCCCTAAAATCACACATCCAACTATCTCAGCAACAGTAGCGGCCTGGAACACACTTTGCAAAAAAAGTCAGCCCAGAAAAGACCCAATACCAGCTAACATCCCTATAACGATTCTAAAATCTTTAATTCCCAACTTTAACCCGCAATCCTGGATAAAGGCCGACATCCTCTGGCTCAATAATATGTTTGACCAATCAAACCTAATCCCTTTTTCACACCTAAAATGGAAATTTAAGCTCAATGACCAAGAGACATTTAAATACTTACAGATCGCACACCTACATAAAAAAAGTCCTATCAGAATTAAACCTCTCCACAAGGTAGTTTGGGACTTAATACACCCCCAATCCTGCCCTATCAAAGTCAGAGGTCAAATATCGATGTGGTATAAACTGTTAAGCTCCAACTCCGAAAACCCTCTCCAACGCTCAGTACAAACAAGGGATATAGAGGTACGCACCCCATTAACAGTAGAACACCTCCAAAGGGCCCTGGCTGACTTAAAACGTAACTCAAAATGTATAACCCACTTAGAAACCTCAAAAAAAATACTATTCAACTGGTATATGACCCCCTTAAAATTGTCCAAATTCTCCTCTCAACACTCCCCACTATGCTGGAGGAACTGCAATTCCCCAGGCTCACTACTCCACATCTTGTGGGAATGCCCCCTTATTAAAACATTCTGGACAAACATTTTCAAAATAATTTCCATAATATCGGGACAAACCCTTCCCCCAAACTATGCACTAGGACTCCTACTAGTAGGCCTAGATGCATTCCAGATTCCCAAAAGACCAACAATCACCCATATTATATGTGCAGCTCGCCAGCTGATCCTATCTAATTGGGGCCACAACCAAATACCTACGTTATCCCAGCTCCGAAGACAGGTAGATCTAAACCTAAACATGGAGGCTTTGTTTCTGAAACGCTCCCTCCCAGGAAGAACAACAGACCACCTAAAAGTACCCTGGGACATAATCTTCCCACAACTAACACCTAACTAAAAATTCTCGCATTGTTGAGCAAAACTTGGTAATCAACTCTAAGTACCAGTTCTGGCCTAGGTCTCTATTCTCCCCATTCCCCCCCCCCCCTCCCTTCCTGCAGCCCACATATTAGCCTACCCTCCCCCCCTCCCGTCTGGAATAGATAGAACAAACTTAGCCAGCTGTCATTCGTGTCAATCCTCACGAGACACGTCTTGGAACAGCTCAACTACCACATCAGATAGGTAGATCAAAATCAATATGAATATAAACTTTTTATGCTTTAGCCTAGAGTCATTAGCTCTGTATTCTCCGGCAATGTTTTACTCTTGTGTAATTTTGCATATTGTTGATCTGCTAAATAGCAGGACGCAGTTCTGTCCTGCCAAGTGTGTTGTCACTGCCATTGTCATTATTGTATGTCCATGTGCATAGTAATATGCTTTCAAACTATAAGCAATTGTTTGTTAACTTTGTTTCAAAAATCCAATAAAAAACTATTGAAACAAAAAATTAGGAGAGGTTCCAGGAAGCGGTCGGTCGTACTGCCGCAGTTGGGGCCCCACAACTCGGACAGCACAGACACCTCCAAAAAAATTACACAGCTATTGTGTTTACATAGTTGACCATGGCACTGTTGTAGGTACCACGGCACAGTAAAAAATTAGGAGAGGTTCCAGGAAGCGGTCGTACTGACGCAGTTGGGGCCTCCCCACAACTCGCACAGCACAGACACCTCCAAAAAAATTACACAGCTATCGTGTTTACATAGTTGACCATGGCAGGTACCACGGCACAGTTCAAAAAATAAGAACCTGGCTTCATGAAGATGGAGTCAGGAGGTTGTGGTGGTAAAGAGTGGTTAAGCAGCAAGCAGGCATAGTGATAACCACTCAGCCACTTCATTTCCCCCTCTTGCCAACAACAGGGGCCAGGAACTCACCAATTGCCCAAGCCTCGTTCATCTTTAAAAAAGTCAGTCTGTCCACAGACTGGCCTGACAGACAAGAGCGCTTCTCAGTGACCACGCCACCGGCCGCACTGAAGCACCTTTCCGACATAACGCTGGAAGGCGGGCAGGACAGCACTTCCAGGGCGTATTGCGCCAGCTCGCCCCAGATATCCAGGTGCTTCACCCAGTACTCCAAGGGGTCCACAGGGGTGTCGGTGTCAAGCCCGCTATAGGACCCCATATAGTCGGCCACCATCCGGGTCAGGTGCTGGTTCTGGCTTTGAGAGCCGGATGCTGCTGCAGGCACCTCCTCTGTAGGCAGCGGTACTGGTGTGGCATAGAGCGCCTTTGTCAGAGACAGCAGGTTTGTTGGGCGCCTGCTGATGCTGGATGCAGGCACCTGCTGCTGTGCTGGCTGGACTGAGACAGCAGGGGGGGTGGGAGTCCGGGGGAAGGCTTCCTCCAAGCGCCGAACCAGAATCCGCTGCAAGTCCCTGATTCGGCGCACAGGGTCTCCTCCTACAGGCAGGAACTGAGCCAGCTTCCCCTTCAGCCGTGGGTCCAGCATCAGGGTGATCCAGATGTCCTCCCGAGCACTCATCTCCTTCACCCTTGGGTCTTTGCGCAGGCACTGCAGCATGTGCACTGCCATGGGGAAGAGGGCTGCCATCTCTGCTGACCTATCATCTTCTGCACCGCTGACAGTGCTGTCGTCCTCCTCTGATTCCGGAGCCTCATCTTGCTCTCTCCACCCCCGCACTACTGCAGCTGCACTCCGCTGTGCCCCCTCCTCTTCAAGGTCAGGGACCTCCAACTCCTCCAAGTCCTCCTCCAACTCCTCCGAATCCTCCTCCTGCTGCACAGAGGTGGACTGTGAAGTGTGCTGCTGCTGCTCCTGCTGCTGGATCAAGGCTTCCTCTCCCACTTCCAGCAGAGCATCGAGGGCCTTGTCCAGCATGCACACAATGGTCAACCACTCACACAGCGACGCATGGTCCCGGCTGACCATGTTGGTGGCCTCCAGGAAGGGTGCCAGCACAAAGCACACCAGCTGCATTTTTCCCCACTCAGCAGGGCGGATGATGTCTGGGAGGTGGGTGGTGCCGGTCCCCAACAAGTTGGCATCCATGGTGGCTCTGGCCAGGTACAGGTTGACAGCCCGCCTCTGTTCAACCAGACGTTCCAACATCGCCAGGGTGGAATTCCAGCGTGTTGGAACGTCTATAATGAGGCGGTGCTGTGGGAGGTTCAGCTCCATCTGCACGGCTGTAAGGGTCGCTGTGGCACCACCCGAGCGGCGAAAATGACCCACCGTTTTCCTTGCCGCTCCCAAAAGAGTGTCCATCCCCTGGTAGGTGTGCAGGAATTTCTGCACCACTAGGTTCAGGACGTGGGCCAGACAGGGGATGTGGGTGAGGTTTCCCCGCTGGATGGCGGCAACCAAGTTTGCACCATTGTCGGCCACCACCTCTCCGACTCTGAGGCCTCTGGGGGTCAGCCAACTCCTCTCTTGCTCTCGGAGCTTGGCCAAGACGTGGTCTGCCGTCAGCTTGTTCTTGCCCACCGTGACCATCTGCAGCAGCGCTTGGCAGTGGTGGGCCTTCACGCTGCTGCTGAGGCGGGGTTGTTTGGCGGCGGATGGAACCGGATCAGAGCTGGAAGCTGCTGCACTTCCCCTGACCCTGCTGCGGGGTGGCACCACCCACCGTGGTGATGATGCTGCTGTCTCCTCTTCACCCCCTTCCACCAAACTGACCCAGTGCGCGGTGAAGGACAAATAGCGGCCTGTCCCGAACCGGCTGCTCCATGAGTCCATTGTCACATGGACGCGCGCACCAAGCGCATGATCCAGCCCACGCTCCACGTTGGCCTTTACAAAGCAGTGCAGTGCTGGGATGGCCTTGCGTGCGAAGTAGTGCCGGCTGGGGATTGGCCAATCCGGCGCTGCGCACTGCAGGAGCGCACGCATCCGGCTCCCCTCCTGCACAAACGAGAACGGGAGGAGCTGGGAGGACATGGCCCGTGTAAGCAAGCCGTTCAGCTGGCGTATGCGACGGCTGCCGGGAGGCTGAGCCCTGACCACAAAAGAGTCACTCAGCAGGGTCTGGTGGTGGGGGCGTTTTAGGCTTGCACGGGAAGCTGAGGAGGGAACAGAGGAGACCACTGAGGAGGACTGGCTGCCTGAACAGGCCTCAGTGTCAGCAGGAGTGGCAAAGCTGGTTATAGTGCTCTGACCTCTGCAAGGGCCAGCGCCAGCTTCCTTCAGCAGCTTGAATTCCTGATGCTCAGGTTTGTGCTTATTGCCCAGATGGTTGATGAAGCTGGAGGTGCCATAACTGGAGGGGTGAGACCCTCTGCTCAGCTTCACATGGCATAATTTGCACGTTACAAATTTGCTATCCAGTGAGGGCAGATGGAAAAACTGCCATATTGGGGATTGGAGTTTTCCCTTACGTGGCTCAGAACGGGATGCTGCTGTGGATTTTCTCCCGGTGGTGGTTGGGGCCTGGGGTTGAGTGGTGCGGCTGGTGGTAGTCGTGCCACTGACAGATGGAGCAGCAGCCTGCGGGTCACGTACTCCATGCCCACTGCTGCTCCTGCCAATCCCTGCAATGTTCAACCTGCGTGCCATACACACTGACTCCTCCTCCTCAGAGTCAGAGCTGACATGCCCCTCCGGTCGCTGGTAGTCCGGGTCCTTCACCTCATCATCAAACTCCCCTTCGTAAAACTGCTGGGATGATGAGCCCGCCTCAAACTCCTCTTCTGCTGACACATCATGGACGGGCTCCCCCCCAACAATTACTGTCAGCATCTCAGACTCTTCTGTAAAGCCAATTTTGCTGAGAATATTTTCTCTAGGGCTAGGGCTGGTGGTGGTGGCCTCACTGTCACTGGCTTGCTCCTCGTCATGCGCCATCTGCTGCATCACAGACGCGGCGTCCTTCTCCTCCAATCTGCGCCGCTGACCCTGCTTGAAAATGGACGCAACACGCTGCTGCGTCTCTGCAGCGTGACTGCCAGTGGGTAGCGGCGGAATGACTGATGCGGCAGAACTGCTGCCAGAGGCCGCAATGTTGCTCACTCTCCTTCTGGCCTTGCCCCTCCCCCGTCTCACACTGCCAGTGCCAGACATAGTACAAGACTCACTGTCACTGATGAGTCGACGTCACAGATGATGTGTGTGGGGTACTTGGTGCACTTTTATTATTGGCGGCGGGCTTGGAAATGATCAGCAGATTGACAGACAGGAGTACAACAACTAAACACACTGACACTGCTCACTCAGCAGCAGCACAGCAGCAATAATCTGTAGTACTAGCACTGTCTGCAACTACACAATATAAAACCACAGTAGCAGTAGTAATAGCAGCCCAGCCAGCAGCAAGGAGCCTGGAGTGTGTGCACACAGACACAGCACACACAAAGACACAGGACCTAGTAGCAGTAGTAATAGCAGCCCAGCCAGCAGCAAGGAGCCTGGAGTGTGTGCACACAGACACAGCACACACAAAGACACAGGACCTAGTAGCAGGCACAGGCAGCTGCTGCAGCTGAAAGACTGACTGACAAGACTGACTGACACTAACAAATTACACAGACTAGCTAAGCTAACTACAACACAGTAAAACAGTAAAACCAGAAGGTGTTTTAGTGTTAAAACGCTGGGTTATCACTGGGATAATGTACTTGCTTCAGCCAAACACACTGGACAAACTATCTCAGTGGCAGTCACAAAGCAAGGACGAGATTCTTAACATGCCCCCCTCCTTATATACAGGAGGGACTGGCCAAGGTTCCCCTCTGTGATTGGGTGCTTGGGCTTAGGCTGGGAGCGCTCTGATTGGCTGAATGACGTCATGGACATCATGTCCATGGTTACAGTACCCGGATTCGGATATCCGATCGGTATCCGCGGATATCCGGGTTATGCGACCAACTATCCGCATAGAGCTATCCGGATTTCCGTCCAGCTATCCGGAATCCGGATCCGATCGGATAGGCCTAAAAAGTTCGGATATCCGAGTCTATTCGGATATCCGGTATCCTGATGAGCAGCACTGACTGTCAGTGTTCTCCCCAAGCTCTTTTAGCCGGGTTCTCCACCCGGCTAGTTTTGGTGAGCACCCAGCTATTATTTACTCAACTCCTCCTCTGCTATAAGCAATATCTTGCCCTACCCGGCTATTTTTTCATGCCACTGGAAAAAAAATTCTGGGGAGAACACTGACTGTCTGTTTTTCCAGGGGGGGGGGTGTGGCATAAAAATATGTTGTTCTAGTATATACTGCTCCAGTATGTACAGCAGGGTCTCTTGCTGAGTGTTGGAAGCCTGTGTGTATGCAGTGTTCCCTCTCTGGGGTGTTTTCTGGGTTTGGGAAGGCAGAATGGCTTTATTTATAGGAGACATGATCACATGTTTCCCGCCTGTGTGTATGTCTGTCTGTCATCCTGATGCGACCCATCTGTGTGTGAGCAGCGTCTGAGGAATGTCTCCTCTCCTTTTACAGGTTCTTTATAGGAACATGGAATGTAAACGGTCAGTCTCCAGATGGCGGCCTGGAGCCGTGGCTGTGCGCCGATCCGGATCCCCCAGATGTCTACGTCGTTGGGTGAGAACCGACCGTTCTATATGCGAGAGTGTCCGTTCTGTATGTTCCAGTCACTATGACACACTGATTTACTTAAAGCGGATCCGAGATGAAAAACTAACTATAACAAGTAACCTGTCTATATATCTTATGTAAAGTTTAGATAGTTTACACACAATCTAGCTGCAAACAGCTTTAATAGAATATGATTCTTTCTTCCTGTGATACAATGACAGCAGCCATGTTGTTTGTAAACATTACACAGAGGCAGGCTTATCTGTATCCTGAGCAAAAAAACCTAATCCCTCCTCCTCCCCTCTGCCTCTGAAATCTCTAGCTAGTAATACCTCCCCCTCCTCCTGCCCAGACTGAGCTCCCATGAGCCCTTGCTACTGCCAAGGCTCTCTGAAAACCTGTGGGCGTGGCTTGTTTAGTTTATAGGGAATTAGTGTATTAACACAAAAACAAAAAAGTATTTGGCTTGAGGAATGTCCTATAAACAGTAGGAAAGGAACACAATTATGCAATGAATAAAAGTTCACCTCGGATCCACTTTAAGAAGGAACTTTAGCGAAAAATAAGTCAGTACATTGCAAAGTGAGAAGTGAAAAAATAGAAGAGAGATCAATAAATGATTAATATTCGCCATCTAATTAGTTCATATTGCTTGATCCACAATGAGCTTGCAGGTCATCATCTATACTGCTGGCAGACATGGAAAAAAACACAGCCCCAACTGCCATTATTTATAACCACACCCCCTAACAATGCGATAGGTTAAAAGGTTGTTGTGTTTTTTTTGTTTTTTGTTTTTTATATAAATATACATATGCACAGAAGGAGATACTGGTTGCTCAGCAGTTGCAAACAGCTGTTATTTCTCACAATGCAACAAGGTTCACAGACAGGAAATTGTCAGAACCTAGGTTGTGACATCACACCGTGGGAGGGGTTTCACCACAATATCAGCCATACAGCGCCCCCTGATGATCTGTTTGTGAAAAGGAATAGATTTCTCGTGGGAAAGGGGGTATCAGCTACTGATTGGGATGAAGTTCAGTCCTTGGTTAGGCAATGTTCACATTTATCAATCGCCAGCGCTGCAATTTATTTACATTTTTTTAGCCGCTTTTCAAAGCGCTGCCTAAGTGCTGTTCTAATCGCCATTGCAGAGCGACTCTTTTTTTTTCACTTCCCGACGTCAGTCAGGAAGTGAACTCTTTGACCTGGAAAAGAATAATTACAATGTATTTATTCTTAGAAGCGCTGGGGAAATGGCTATACATATCGCTTTTACAAGCGCTTAGCGATTTCTTTATACCTTCCATTGAGCCAAAGAGCTCAGAAAATTGTGGAGTGTTGTGCAGCAGCTGTGCTTGTGTTTGCATTGTGGAGGGTTGTGCAGCAGCTGTGCTTGTGTTTGCATTGTGGAGGGTTGTGCAGCAGCTGTGCTTGTGTTTGCATTGTGGAGGGTTGTGCAGCAGCTGAGCTTGTGTTTGGATTGTGGAGTGTTGTGCAGCAGCTGTGCTTGTGTTTGCATTGTGGAGGGTTGTGCAGCAGCTGTGCTTGTGTTTGGATTGTGGAGTGTTGTGCAGCAGCTGTGCTTGTGTTTGCATTGTGGAGGGTTGTGCAGCAGCTGTGCTTGTGTTTGGATTGTGGAGAGTTGTGCAGCAGCTGAGCTTGTGTTTGGATTGTGGAGTGTTGTGCAGCAGCTGTGCTTGTGTTTGCATTGTGGAGGGTTGTGCAGCAGCTGTGCTTGTGTTTGGATTGTGGAGAGTTGTGCAGCAGCTGTGCCTGTGTTTGGATTGTGGAGGGTTGTGCGGCAGCTGTACTTGTGTTTGGATTGTGGAGGGTTGTGCAGCGGCTGTGGTTGTGTTTGGATTGTGGAGGGTTGTGCAGCAGCTGTGCTTGTGTTTGGATTGTGGAGGGTTGTGCAGCAGCTGTGCTGGTTGTGTTTGGATTGTGGAGGGTTGTGCAGCAGCTGTGCTTGTGTTTGGATTGTGGAGGGTTGTGCAGCAGCTGTGCTTGTGTTTGGATTGTGGAGGATTGTGCAGCGGCTGTGCTTGTGTTTGGATTGTGGAGGGTTGTGCAGCAGCTGTGCTTGTGTTTGGATTGTGGAGGGTTGTGCAGCAGCTGTGCTTGTGTTTGGATTGTGGAGGGTTGTGCAGCAGCTGTGCCTGTCTTTGCATTGTGGAGGGTTGTGCAGCAGCTGTGCCTGTGTTTGGATTGTGGAGGGTTGTGCAGCAGCTGTGCTTGTGTTTGGATTGTGGAGGATTGTGCAGCGGCTGTGCTTGTGTTTGGATTGTGGAGGGTTGTGTGGCAGCTGTGCTTGTGTTTGGATTGTGGAGGGTTGTGCAGCAGCTGTGCTTGTGTTTGGATTGTGGAGGGTTGTGCAGCAGCTGTGCTTGTGTTTGGATTGTGGAGGGTTGTGCAGCAGCTGTACTTGTGTTTGGATTGTGGAGGGTTGTGCAGCAGCTGTGCTTGTGTTTGGATTGTGGAGGGTTGTGCAGCAGCTGTGCTTGTGTTTGGATTGTGGAGGATTGTGCAGCGGCTGTGCTTGTGTTTGGATTGTGGAGGGTTGTGCTTGTGTTTGGATTGTGGAGGGTAGTGCAGCAGCTGTGCTTGTGTTTGGATTGTAGAGGGTTGTGCAGCAGCTGTGCTGGTTGTGTTTGGATTGTAGAGGGTTGTGCAGCAGCTGTGCTGGTTGTGTTTGGATTGTAGAGGGTTGTGCAGCAGCTGTGCTGGTTGTGTTTGGATTGTGGAGGGTTGTGCAGCAGCTGTGCTTGTGTTTGGATTGTGGAGGGTTGTGCAGCAGCTGTGCTTGTGTTTGGATTGTGGAGGGTTGTGCAGCAGCTGTGCCTGTGTTTGGATTGTGGAGGGTTGTGCAGCAGCTGTGCTTGTGTTTGGATTGTGGAGGGTTGTGCAGCAGCTGTGCTTGTGTTTGGATTGTGGAGGGTTGTGCAGCAGCTGTGCTTGTGTTTGGATTGTGGAGGGTTGTGCAGCAGCTGTGCTTGTGTTTGCATTGTGGAGGGTTGTGCAGCGGCTGTGCTTGTGTTTGGATTGTGGAGGGTTGTGCAGCGGCTGTGCTTGTGTTTGGATTGTGGAGGGTTGTGCAGCAGCTGTGGTTGTGTTTGGATTGTGGAGGGTTGTGCAGCAGCTGTGCTTGTGTTTGGATTGTGGAGGGTTGTGCAGCGGCTGTGCTTGTGTTTGGATTGTGGAGGGTTGTGCAGCAGCTGTGCTTGTGTTTGGATTGTGGAGGGTTGTGCAGCAGCTGTGCTTGTGTTTGGATTGTGGAGGGTTGTGCAGCAGCTGTACTTGTGTTTGGATTGTGGAGGGTTGTGCAGCGGCTGTGGTTGTGTTTGGATTGAGGAGGGTTGTGCGGCAGCTGTGCTGGTTGTGTTTGGATTGTGGAGGGTTGTGCAGCAGCTGTACTTGTGTTTGGATTGTGGAGGGTTGTGCAGCAGCTGTGCTTGTGTTTGGATTAGGGAGGGTTGTGCAGCAGCTGTGGTTGTGTTTGGATTGTGGAGGGTTGTGCAGCAGCTGTACTTGTGTTTGGATTGTGGAGGATTGTGCAGCGGCTGTGCTTGTGTTTGGATTGTGGAGGATTGTGCAGCGGCTGTGCTTGTGTTTGGATTGTGGAGGATTGTGCAGCGGCTGTGCTTGTGTTTGGATTGTGGAGGGTTGTGCAGCAGCTGTGCTTGTGTTTGGATTGTGGAGGGTTGTGCAGCAGCTGTACTTGTGTTTGGATTGTGGAGGATTGTGCAGCGGCTGTGCTTGTGTTTGGATTGTGGAGGATTGTGCAGCGGCTGTGCTTGTGTTTGGATTGTGGAGGGTTGTGCAGCAGCTGTGCTTGTGTTTGGATTGTGGAGGGTTGTGCAGCAGCTGTACTTGTGTTTGGATTGTGGAGGATTGTGCAGCGGCTGTGCTTGTGTTTGGATTGTGGAGGGTTGTGCAGCAGCTGTGCTTGTGTTTGGATTGTGGAGGATTGTGCAGCGGCTGTGCTTGTGTTTGGATTGTGGAGGGTTGTGCAGCAGCTGTGCTTGTGTTTGGATTGTGGAGGGTTGTGCAGCAGCTGTGCCTGTGTTTGGATTGTGGAGGGTTGTGCAGCAGCTGTGCTTGTGTTTGGATTGTGGAGGGTTGTGCAGCAGCTGTGCTTGTGTTTGGATTGTGGAGGGTTGTGCAGCAGCTGTGCTTGTGTTTGGATTGTGGAGGGTTGTGCAGCAGCTGTGCTTGTGTTTGGATTGTGGAGGGTTGTGCAGCAGCTGTGCTTGTGTTTGCATTGTGGAGGGTTGTGCAGCGGCTGTGCTTGTGTTTGGATTGTGGAGGGTTGTGCAGCGGCTGTGCTTGTGTTTGGATTGTGGAGGGTTGTGCAGCAGCTGTGGTTGTGTTTGGATTGTGGAGGGTTGTGCAGCAGCTGTGCTTGTGTTTGGATTGTGGAGGGTTGTGCAGCGGCTGTGCTTGTGTTTGGATTGTGGAGGGTTGTGCAGCAGCTGTGCTTGTGTTTGGATTGTGGAGGGTTGTGCGGCAGCTGTGCTTGTGTTTGGATTGTGGAGGGTTGTGCAGCAGCTGTACTTGTGTTTGGATTGTGGAGGGTTGTGCAGCGGCTGTGCTTGTGTTTGGATTGTGGAGGGTTGTGCAGCAGCTGTGGTTGTGTTTGGATTGTGGCGGGTTGTGCAGCAGCTGTGCTTGTTTGGATTGTGGCGGGTTGTGCAGCAGCTGTGCTTGTGTTTGGATTGTGGAGGGTTGTGCAGCAGCTGTGCTTGTGTTTGGATTGTGGAGGGTTGTGCAGCAGCTGTGCTTGTGTTTGGATTGTGGGGAGTTGTGCAGCAGCTGTGCTTGTGTTTGGATTGTGGAGGGTTGTGCAGCGGCTGTGCTTGTGTTTGGATTGTGGAGGGTTGTGCAGCAGCTGTGGTTGTGTTTGGATTGTGGAGGGTTGTGCAGCAGCTGTACTTGTGTTTGGATTGTGGAGGATTGTGCAGCGGCTGTGCTTGTGTTTGGATTGTGGAGGGTTGTGCAGCAGCTGTGCTTGTGTTTGGATTGTGGAGGGTTGTGCAGCGGCTGTGCTTGTGTTTGGATTGTGGAGGGTTGTGCAGCAGCTGTACTTGTGTTTGGATTGTGGAGGATTGTGCAGCGGCTGTGCTTGTGTTTGGATTGTGGAGGGTTGTGCAGCAGCTGTGCTTGTGTTTGGATTGTGGAGGGTTGTGCAGCGGCTGTGCTTGTGTTTGGATTGTGGAGGGTTGTGCAGCAGCTGTGCTTGTGTTTGGATTGTGGAAGGTTGTGCAGCAGCTGTGCTTGTGTTTGGATTGTGGAGGGTTGTGCGGCAGCTGTGCTTGTGTTTGGATTGTGGAGAGTTGTGCGGCAGCTGTGCTGGTTGTGTTTGGATTGTGGAGGGTTGTGCAGCAGCTGTGCTTGTGTTTGGATTGTGGAGGGTTGTGCAGCGGCTGTGCTTGTTGTGTTTGGATTGTGGAGGGTTGTGCAGCAGCTGTGCTGGTTGTGTTTGGATTGTGGAGGGTTGTGCAGCAGCTGTGCTTGTGTTTGGATTGTGGAGGGTTGTGCGGCAGCTGTGCTTGTGTTTGGATTGTGGAGGGTTGTGCGGCAGCTGTGCTTGTGTCTGGATTGTGGAGGGTTGTGCAGCAGCTGTGCTTGTGTTTGGATTGTGGAGGGTTGTGCAGCAGCTGTGCTTGTGTTTGGATTGTGGAGGGTTGTGCAGCAGCTGTGCTTGTGTTTGGATTGTGGAGGGTTGTGCAGCAGCTGTACTTGTGTTTGGATTGTGGAGGATTGTGCAGCGGCTGTGCTTGTGTTTGGATTGTGGAGGGTTGTGCAGCAGCTGTGCTTGTGTTTGGATTGTGGAGGGTTGTGCAGCGGCTGTGCTTGTGTTTGGATTGTGGAGGGTTGTGCAGCAGCTGTACTTGTGTTTGGATTGTGGAGGATTGTGCAGCGGCTGTGCTTGTGTTTGGATTGTGGAGGGTTGTGCAGCAGCTGTGCTTGTGTTTGGATTGTGGAGGGTTGTGCAGCGGCTGTGCTTGTGTTTGGATTGTGGAGGGTTGTGCAGCAGCTGTGCTTGTGTTTGGATTGTGGAAGGTTGTGCAGCAGCTGTGCTTGTGTTTGGATTGTGGAGGGTTGTGCGGCAGCTGTGCTTGTGTTTGGATTGTGGAGAGTTGTGCGGCAGCTGTGCTGGTTGTGTTTGGATTGTGGAGGGTTGTGCAGCAGCTGTGCTTGTGTTTGGATTGTGGAGGGTTGTGCAGCGGCTGTGCTTGTTGTGTTTGGATTGTGGAGGGTTGTGCAGCAGCTGTGCTGGTTGTGTTTGGATTGTGGAGGGTTGTGCAGCAGCTGTGCTTGTGTTTGGATTGTGGAGGGTTGTGCGGCAGCTGTGCTTGTGTTTGGATTGTGGAGGGTTGTGCGGCAGCTGTGCTTGTGTCTGGATTGTGGAGGGTTGTGCAGCAGCTGTGCTTGTGTTTGGATTGTGGAGGGTTGTGCAGCAGCTGTGCTTGTGTTTGGATTGTGGAGGGTTGTGCAGCAGCTGTGCTTGTGTTTGGATTGTGGAGGGTTGTGCAGCAGCTGTGCTTGTGTTTGGATTGTGGAGGGTTATGCAGCAGCTGTGCTTGTGTTTGGATTGTGGAGGGTTGTGCAGCAGCTGTGCTTGTGTTTGGATTGTGGAGTGTTGTGCAGCGGCTGTGCTTGTGTTTGGATTGTGGAAGGTTGTGCAGCGGCTGTGCTTGTGTTTGGATTGTGGAGGGTTGTGCAGCAGCTGTGCTTGTGTTTGGATTGTGGAGGGTTGTGCAGCAGCTGTGCTTGTGTTTGGATTGTGGAGGGTTGTGCAGCAGCTGTGCTTGTGTTTGGATTGTGGAGGGTTGTGCAGCAGCTGTGCTTGTGTTTGGATTGTGGAGGGTTATGCAGCAGCTGTGCTTGTGTTTGGATTGTGGAGTGTTGTGCAGCGGCTGTGCTTGTGTTTGGATTGTGGAGGGTTGTGCAGCAGCTGTGCTTGTGTTTGGATTGTGGAGTGTTGTGCATCGGCTGTGCTTGTGTTTGGATTGTGGAAGGTTGTGCAGCGGCTGTGCTTGTATTTGGATTGTGGAGGGTTGTGCAGCAGCTGTGCTTGTGTTTGGATTGTGGAGGGTTGTGCAGCAGCTGTGCTTGTGTTTTGATTGTTGAGGGTTGTGCAGCAGCTGTGCTTGTGTTTGGATTGTGGAGGGTTGTGCAGCAGCTGTGCTTGTGTTTGGATTGTGGAGGGTTATGCAGCAGCTGTGCTTGTGTTTGGATTGTGGAGTGTTGTGCAGCGGCTGTGCTTGTGTTTGGATTGTGGAGGGTTGTGCAGCAGCTGTGCTTGTGTCTGGATTGTGGAGTGTTGTGCAGCGGCTGTGCTTGTGTCTGGATTGTGGAGGGTTGTGCAGCAGCTGTGCTTGTGTTTGGATTGTGGAGGGCTGTGCAGCAGCTGTGCTTGTGTTTGGATTGTGGAGGGTTGTGCAGCAGCTGTGCTTGTGTTTGGATTGTGGAGGGTTGTGCAGCAGCTGTGCTTGTGTTTGGATTGTGGAGGGTTATGCAGCAGCTGTGCTGGTTGTGTTTGGATTGTGGAGTGTTGTGCAGCAGCTGTGCTGGTTGTGTTTGGATTGTGGAGGGTTGTGCAGCAGCTGTGCTTGTGTTTGGATTGTGGAGGGTTGTGCAGCAGCTGTGCTTGTGTTTGGATTGGGGAGGGTTGTGCGGCAGCTGTGCTTGTGTTTGGATTGTGGAGGGTTGTGCGGCAGCTGTGCTTGTGTTTGGATTGTGGAGGGTTGTGCAGCGGCTGTGCTTGTGTTTGGACTGTGGAGGGTTGTGCAGCAGCTGTGCTTGTGTCTGGATTGTGGAGGGTTGTGCAGCAGCTGTGCTTGTGTTTGGATTGTGGAGGGTTGTGCAGCGGCTTTGCTTGTGTTTGGATTGTGGCGGGTTGTGCAGCAGCTGTGCTTGTGTTTGGATTGTGGAGGGTTGTGCAGCGGCTGTGCTTGTGTTTGGATTGTGGAGGGTTGTGCAGCAGCTGTACTTGTGTTTGGATTGTGGAGGGTTGTGCAGCAGCTGTGGTTGTGTTTGGATTGTGGAGGGTTGTGCAGCAGCTGTGCTTGTGTTTGGATTGTGGAGGGTTGTGCAGCGGCTGTGCTTGTGTTTGCATTGTGGAGGGTTGTGCAGCGGCTGTGCTTGTGTTTGGATTGTGGAGGGTTGTGCAGCGGCTGTGCTTGTGTTTGGATTGTGGAGAGTTGTGCAGCAGCTGTACTTGTGTTTGGATTGTGGAGGGTTGTGCAGCAGCTGTGGTTGTGTTTGGATTGTGGAGGGTTGTGCAGCAGCTGTGCTTGTGTTTGGATTGTGGAGGGTTGTGCAGCAGCTGTACTTGTGTTTGGATTGTGGAGGGTTGTGCACCAGCTGTGGTTGTGTTTGGATTGTGGAGGGTTGTGCAGCAGCTGTGCTTGTGTTTGGATTGTGGAGGGTTGTGCAGCGGCTGTGCTTGTTTGCATTGTGGAGGGTTGTGCGGCAGCTGTGCTTGTGTTTGGATTGTGGAGGGTTGTGCAGCAGCTGTGCTTGTGTTTGGATTGTGGAGGGTTGTGCAGCGGCTGTGCTTGTGTTTGGATTGTGGAGGGTTGTGCAGCGGCTGTGCTTGTGTTTGGATTGTGGAGGGTTGTGCAGCGGCTGTGCTTGTGTTTGGATTGTGGAGAGTTGTGCAGCAGCTGTACTTGTGTTTGGATTGTGGAGGGTTGTGCAGCAGCTGTGGTTGTGTTTGGATTGTGGAGGGTTGTGCAGCAGCTGTGCTTGTGTTTGCATTGTGGAGGGTTGTGCAGCAGCTGTGCTTGTGTTTGGATTGTGGAGGGTTGTGCCGCAGCTGTGCTTGTGTTTGGATTGTGGAGGGTTGTGCAGCGGTTGTGCTTGTGTTTGGATTGTGGAGGGTTGTGCAGCGGTTGTGCTTGTGTTTGGATTGTGGAGGGTTGTGCAGCGGCTGTGCTTGTGTTTGGATTGTGGAGGATTGTGCAGCAGCTGTGCTTGTGTTTGGATTGTGGAGAGTTGTGCAGCAGCTGTGGTTGTGTTTGGATTGTGGAGGGCTGTGCAGCAGCTGTGCTGGTTGTGTTTGGATTGTGGAGGGTTGTGCGGCAGCTGTGCTTGTGTTTGGATTGTGGAGGGTTGTGCAGCAGCTGTGCTTGTGTTTGGATTGTGGAAGGTTGTGCAGCAGCTGTGCTTGTGTTTGGATTATGGAGGGTTGTGCAGCAGCTGTGCTTGTGTTTGGATTGTGGAGGGTTGTGCAGCAGCTGTGGTTGTGTTTGGATTGTGGAGGGTTGTGCAGCAGCTGTGCTTGTGTTTGGATTGTGGAGGGTTGTGCAGCAGCTGTGCTTGTGTTTGGATTATGGAGGGTTGTGCAGCAGCTGTGCTTGTTGTGTTTGGATTGTGGAGGGCTGTGCAGCAGCTGTGCTTGTGTTTGGATTGTGGAGGGTTGTGCAGCAGCTGATCCTGTGTTTGGATTGTGGAGGGTTGTGCAGCAGCTGTGCTTGTGTTTGGATTGTGGAGGGTTGTGCAGCAGCTGTGCTTGTGTTTGTATTGTGGAGGGTTGTGCAGCAGCTGTGCTTGTGTTTGGATTGTGGAGGGTTGTGCAGCAGCTGTGCTGGTTGTGTTTGGATTGTGGAGGGTTGTGCAGCAGCTGTGCTGGTTGTGTTTGGATTGTGGAGGGTTGTGTAGCAGCTGTGGTTGTGTTTGGATTGTGGAGGGTTGTGCAGCAGCTGTGCTTGTTCTGTTTGGATTGTGGAGGGCTGTGCAGCAGCTGTGCTTGTGTTTGGATTGTGGAGGGTTGTGCAGCAGCTGTGCTTGTGTTTGGATTGTGGAGGGTTGTGCAGCAGCTGTGCTTGTGTTTGGATTGTGGGGAGTTGTGCAGCAGCTGTGGTTGTGTTTGGATTGTGGAGGGTTGTGCAGCAGCTGTGCTTGTGTTTGGATTGTGGAGGGTTGTGCGGCAGCTGTGCTTGTGTCTGGATTGTGGAGGGTTGTGCAGCAGCTGAGCTTGTGTTTGGATTGTGATGAGTTGTGCAGCAGCTGTGCTTGTTGTGTTTGCATTGTGGAGGGTTGTGCAGCAGCTGTGCTGGTTGTGTTTGGATTGTGGAGGGTTGTGCGGCAGCTGTGCTTGTGTTTGGATTGTGGAGGGTTGTGCAGCAGCTGTGCTTGTTGTGTTTGGATTGTGGAGAGTTGTGCAGCAGCTGTGCTTGTTGTGTTTGGATTGTGGAGGGTTGTGCAGCAGCTGTGCTTGTGTTTGGATTGTGGAGGGTTGTGCAGCAGCTGTGCTTGTGTTTGGATTGTGGAGGGCTGTGCAGCAGCTGTGCTTGTGTTTGGATTGTGGAGGGTTGTGCAGCAGCTGTACTTGTTGTGTTCAGATTGGGGAGGGTTGTGCAGCAGCTGTGCTTGTGTTTGGATTGTGGAGAGTTGTGCAGCAGCTGTGCTGGTTGTGTTTGGATTGTGAAGGGTTGTGCAGCAGCTGTGCTGGTTGTGTTTGGATTGTGGAGGGTTGTGCAGCAGCTGTGCTTGTGTTTGGATTGTGGAGAGTTGTGCAGCAGCTGTGCTGGTTGTGTTTGGATTGTGGAGGGTTGTGCAGCAGCTGTGCTGGTTGTGTTTGGATTGTGGAGGGCTGTGCAGCAGCTGTGCTGGTTGTGTTTGGATTGTGGAGGGTTGTGCAGCAGCTGTGCTGGTTGTGTTTGGATTGTGGAGGGTTGTGCAGCAGCTGTGCTTGTGTTTGGATTGTGGAGGGTTGTGCGGCAGCTGTGCTTGTGTTTGGATTGTGGAGGGTTGTGCAGCAGCTGTGCTTGGGTTTGGATTGTGGAGGGTTGTGCAGCAGCTGTGCTTGTGTTTGGATTGTGGAGGGTTGTGCAGCAGCTGTGCTTGGGTTTGGATTGTGGAAGGTTGTGCAGCGGCTGTGCTTGTGTTTGGATTGTGGAGGGTTGTGCAGCAGCTGTGCTTGTGTTTGGATTGTGGAGGGCTGTGCAGCAGCTGTGCTTGTGTTTGGATTGTGGAGGGTTGTGCAGCAGCTGTACTTGTTGTGTTCGGATTGTGGAGGGTTGTGCAGCAGCTGTGCTGGTTGTGTTCGGATTGGGGAGGGTTGTGCAGCAGCTGTGCGCAGTGGTACGTCAGTCAGCAGCGACTGGGAACGTGGCATTGGGCTGCACACAAATGATTTCTGTGAACCAGTTATACCAGTTCCTCCATTCGTACTGTTAGGTTTACATCACACAGATCATTTCCGCACCAGTGACACCTAAAAGTACGCTTGATTGGCCAGCATGGACTCCGGTGACACAAGGATGGGGTGTTCTGTGATGTGAGGCTGAATGTCAGCAGTGTGGGGGCCAGCATATCACCCTTCTGCTGTCAGTACTCTGGGGACAGCTGCAGTGCTGCTCCTCTGTGACAGCGGGAGTTTGTGCTTCGTCAGGCCAGTGACAGGGAGCAGCAGGCTCGAGTGAGCAGAGAAATCTTAGCTGCAGAAATTCCTCCCATCAGTCAGCAGTGTGTGATCTCACCAGTGCGCCGCTATCATATGACTGTGGTGTGTTAAAGAGAAACCGTAACCAAGAATTGAATTTCATCCCAATCAGTAGCTGATATCCCTTTCCCACGAGAAATCCTTACCTTTTCTCAAATGGATCGTCAGGGGGCGCTGTATGGCTGATATTGCAGTGAAACCCCTCCCACAGTGTGATGTCAGGACCGTGGTGCTGACATCATACTGTGGGAGCCTTGTTGCATTGTGGAAAATAACAGCTGTTTCCAACTGCGGAAAAAGCAAGCAGCATCTCCTTCCACTGACATCACCTGCCAGCAGTAAAAATGCCACCATGTAATAAATGTCAGAATGTAAATCAGGGAGAGGAAAGATTTTACAATGGGCAAACACTGACTAAATCATTTATACATAATTATTGTAAAAATTAAGCACTTTTTTTTTCATTACATTATTTACACTGGAGTTCCTCTTTAAAGTGAACCAGAGACGAAGCACCCTTGTGTATTTTACCATAGAAATCAGTGGGAACATTAGAGAAAACATTTACCATGCTCTCTGTTCCATCCTCACTGCTAAAAGTGTCTGTTATCTAGCTGAGATAAGAATCCCGGACTGAGCATTGATTCTGGCTTTGCTATAATGACTCAGCTATAATGATTCCTGAGCAAAGCCAGCAGGGGGCAGGCTTGGACTTGAAGACAGCAAAGAACACAGTCTCAGCTATAATTATTCTGTAGCAAAGCCAGACCGACTGCTTAGTCGGGATTCTTATCTTAGAGGTGATAACAGGCAAATTAAACAGAGAACAATGTAACAAAGAGCAGATTAGGTGTTTACTGTCATGTTCCCACTGATTTATAAGGTAAAATACATGAGGTTGCTTCATCTCTGGTTCTCTTTAAGCCTGGTACACACGAAGGACAACTGTTGCCCATCAGGCATGGGGACTTCAATCCTCGAGTGACAAATCAGGGCCATGTCTGTACAGAGACCAGCAATGCTTTCTGCTCCCTGTTTGTTGCAATGCCAGGTTGGCCGGAGGTAGCTGAGGGCACAGTGTGCAGTAGAGTGGGCTGGGCAAGTGATACCTTCAGCAAGTGCCAAGTCAATCCACTGGGCAAGGAGCAGCTGAAAAAGTTGTGGCCATTGTTATTTATCGTAATATAGAAAGCTGTCTGTCTGTGCAGGATCCTGTAGTAACGAGGGATGAGCACGGCTAGATCCTGACCCTGCACACAGCTGCTGTCACACAGAGCATGCTTGTCTGCGCAGGCTCTTGTAGTAACACTCTGTTTGGTTCCAGGTTCCAGGAGCTGGATCTCAGCACAGAGGCCTTCTTCTACTTTGACTCTGGGAAGGAGCAGGAATGGTTGGAGGCCGTGGAGAAGAACCTCCACCCTAAAGGCAAATACAGGAAGGTGAGCTGCTGGAGGAGCCTGCAGAGCCCGTGCCAGTGCTGCTTGTGCAACACCGAGAGCCACTAACCAGGCATAACATTTATAGGGACACACCCACTGTCATTACGTGTACTTAGCAAGTCACATTGTAGATTAATGTTCCTAGACAGTAACTTTCCATTGCAGGTAAACCATAAAGTGGATCCAAGATAAACTTTTACTCATTGCATAATTGTGCCCTTTACTTATAGTATATAGGGCATTCCTCAAGCCAAATGCTATTTTTGTTTTGTTTACACTAATTCCCTATAAACTAAACAAGCCTCGCCCACAGCTCCTCCAGCGCCTTGGCACTCTGAGGCCCAGGTAGGAAGGGCTTATGGGAGCTCAGTCTGAGCAGGAGGAGGAGGTGTTACTAGCCAGATTCTGAGGCAAGGGGGCGCAGAGGGGAGGAGGAGAGGGGAGTGGCGTTTTCACAGGCTAAGGGGTGGAGATGCAGATCAGCTTATCTGTGTGTATTGATCACAAGCAGAATATGGCTGCTCTCATTGTATCACAGGAATAAATAATCATATATTGTTGAAGCTGTTTGCAGCTAGATTTGCTGTGTAAACCATCTAAACTTTAGAGAAGATATATAGACAAGCTACTTGTTAGTTAGTTTTTCATCTCGGATCCGCTTTAAAGGACAACTGAAGTGAGAGGGATATGGAGGCTGCTATATTTATTTCCGTGTAAACAATGCACATTGCCTGGCTGTCCTGCTGATCCTCCGCCTTTAATGTTTTTAGCCATAGCCCCTGAACAAGCATGCAGCAGATCAGGTGTTTCTGATATTAATTCTAATATATCAAAAAGCGCGCTACAGTCTTATACACTTCTAACACAGATCCATATGAGGCATAAACAGTCCACTTGTTGGTTCCCAACTACAGTTCATTTAGCCCAACAGGCAGCTTTCTAAGCCACGCAGGTACGCGCTCCACACAACTCCGAGTAACAGCCAGTAACACAGTGTACATACGGAGAGCGCTCAGCCTTCCTATTATATCCGCCACCAGTCACCCCGCATGGGAGAGAAATCACCCGACTGATGTGATCGCTGCTAGATCGGTCATAAACAGCTTATTGTAGATTCCCCTGATCAGTTCCAATCCGCAAAACCTTCCTCCTTGAATTGCTCACTGATAAAGAACTTGGATCTTTGTTGTATAAACCACAAACACTGGTTCACATGGCAGCCAGGGGCCCCAGACTCTCTCACCATGCGATACCCAGAGGGAAGTGCCGGTGGGCCCCGGACCACTCACCACCAGGGAATTCACCCCCACTGCCTCTATACTGAATGCTAACTGCAACACACACAAATGCTCTCTACCAGGTAAAGCGCTTACCTACCTTAAAGAGAACCCGAGGTGTGTTTAAAGAATGTTATCTGCATACAGAGGTTGGATCTGCCTATACAGCCCAGCCTCTGTTGCTATCCCAAACCCCCCTAAGGTCCCCCTGCACTCTGCAATCCCTCATAAATCACAGCCATGCTGTGAGGCTGTGTTTACATCTGTAGTGTCAGTCTCGGCTGCTCCCCAGTCCCTGCCCCCGTCCCTTCCCTCCAATCAGCAGGGAGGGAAGGGATGCAGGCGGGGACTGGAGTTCTGCAGGAGGCGGGGAGAGCAGCAGACTGACACTATAGAGATAAACACAGCCAGCTCTGACAAGCTGTTTGTCAGCAGCACGGCTGTGATTTATGAGGAATTGCAGAGTGCAGGGGAACCTTAGTGGGGTTTGGGATAGCAACAGAGGCTGGGCTGTATAGGCAGATCCAGCCTCTGTATGCAGATAATATTCTTCAAACCCACCTCGGGTTCTCTTTAATCTGGTCAGCAGGGGTCAGTCAGCTAATCAAGTGCACAGTTATACACCCTTTGCATAAATTAGGCAGCATTCAGGTGGGAGGCTTCGGTTGGACGTAATAGTAGATTATGTCACTAGCAGGGACACCCCATGCAGGCACTGCTCCCAAAGGGGTCACTCCCTAACTACTCACCTGTCACCCGCTTCCTGGAAGCTGCAAAAAATAGAATTTAAAACCACAGACACTGGTTCACACGACAGCCGGGGGCCCTGGGCTCTCTCACTGGCCGGGGCCCCCAAACCACCATGCGATACCCAGAGGGAAGTGCCGGTAAGCCCCGGACCTCTCAGCACAAGGGAATTCACCCCCACTGCCTCTATACGGAATGCTGACTGCAGCACACACAACTGCTCAGTCCCATTGCTGGAGCTAGGAGTGAGCAGTTGTGTGTGTTGCAGTCAGCATTCGTTGTATATACCTCAGAAAATAAATTCTAACATAACGTGATCCCATGCATATGCTTTTATACAATAAAGTTTTATTTGCTATATAGGATCACATTATGTTAGCGTTTATTTTCTGAGGTATATACAACAAAGATCCAAGTTCTTTATCAGTGAGCAAATAAAAGGAAGAAGGTTTTGCGGATTGGAACTGATCGGGGGAATCTCCAATAAGCTGTTTACGACCAATCTAGCAGCAGTCGCATCAGAAGAGTGAGCTCTGTCCCACGCGGGGTGACCGGTGACGGATATAATAGGAAGGCTGAGCGCTATCCGCATGTACACCGTGTCTCTGATGTTAATGTCAGATCTGACAAGATTAGCTGCATGCTTGTTTCTGGTGTGATTCAGCCACTACTGCAGCCAAATAGATCAGCAGGGCTGCCAGGCAACTGGTATTGTTTAACAGGAAATAAATATGGCAGCCTCCATATACCTCTCACTTCAGTTGTCCTTTAAAGTGAACCTGAGATCAGGACATAGGGCATATTTATACTTGCCTGGGGCTTCCTCTAACCCCGAGGTGCGATCGCTCCCTGGCCAGCCGCTCAGTTGTCTAGGAATCATCCCCAGTCAACAGCCAGCCACGCTCTTCTGCACATGCGTGGCCTGGCTGTGCTCTCGTCTCAGGGAGCATACTGCGCAGGTGCACAAAGTTTCCTAGAACAGGGGCGGGCACGCACAGCAGAGGGGCCCACGACTGGCCAGATTACTGGGGCTGATTCCTGGACAACCGAGCGGGCTGGCAAGGGAGCGATGACACCTCAGGGGGCTAGAGGGAGCCCCAGGTAAGTATAATAATGCCTAGTGTCCTCATCTCAGGGTTCACGTTAAGTCAGGGAAAGAGATTTTGCTTACCTGGAGCATCTTACAGCCCCCTCCCCTTAAGCATCTTACAGCCCCTCCCCCAAGCATCTTACAGCCCCTCCCCCAAGCATCTTACAGCCCCTCCCCCAGCATCTTACAGCCCCTCCCCCAGCATGTTACAGCCCCTCCCCCAGCATCTTACAGCCCCTCCCCAGCATGTTACAGCCCCTCCCCCCAAGCATGTTACAGCCCCTCCCCCAAGCATTTTACAGCCCCCCCCCTTCCCCAAGCATCTGAGGTCCCTCTGTGACCTCCCGATCCCCATGCACTGTCCCGGCCTTGCGCTCCTCCTCGTTCACACTCCCATGGCCATGCGTAGTTCATAAGAAATGTGCAGCTGCGCATGCGCAGAATGCTCCCATATCCGGGATTGATGAGGCGCACGGCCAGGGTGCGCATGCGCAGATAGTCCACGCATAGTAGTCAGCCAGTCCTGGATTGTGGGGTGACAGTGACCCGGAGGACACTGAAGGACCTCAGATACTACAGGGGTCTGGAGGAAATAACAACGAAACCTTTACACAATATTAGGCAGGTGGCCTTTATCATTTTATCTGATCAGTGTGGAGTTACTCGGTAGTATTTGCAGCAGAGATTTCTCCTTGAGTATATCCTATACAATTAAACCTAACTGCCACTGCGTCATCCTCTTTCCCTGTCTGTGTGTCCGTGTTTTTTTTTGTACACATGCGCAGTACAGTCAACCATTAGGACAGGAGTACGGGCTAGGGAGCAGGGCGGACGGGCGGGGGCGCTCGTGCACACCAACTGGTGGCGCTTTAAGAGAACTAGAGGCCCTTTTTAAAGAGGAGCTGTTAGGTATAAGGTCTCAGAGAAAATAAACACATATATCAGTAGCTAAAGATTGGCTGTACTTACATTACATATGCATTTCACTGTCCACGTTTGTATTTCACAGAATTTGTATATAGTATATGCAGAGATAGATGCTCCTGACAGCTCATGGCAGGCTCCATGTTTTTCTGTCAAATGTGTCGTCATGTCCTGCCTGCTTCCTGATCACAGATAAGCTCCTACTTGAACAACACAGTGTGCAGTGAATATTAATGAGCCATGTGGCTAGGAACAATAGCTGACTCCTGCAGTGTACTCTGCCCGAGATTTATCAGTGCTACACGCTGGACTGATTACACAAGCTGCTGTAACGTCTCATTAGCAGCCGAGGGGAGGGCCCCAGAATGCTTTGCAGTATAGTATGCGGCTTGCGTCCTGCTTAGGTCTAACAGTTTGCTGATAAGCACACATCAAAGGTAACTGAGATTTTTATCTTCACTAATGGCTTTTGGGCTTCCTTCTAAACTGTTTAACACAGGAGAATAGAGGTTTAAATTAGCTTCTGCAGCCTGACAGTTACTCTTTAAACAGGCTTAGGTCAACTATCTGTCACCCCCGGTGATGGCAGTACACAGCGCTGACCCTCATAACCAATCGTGTGTTTCAGATCCGCCTGATCCGGCTGGTGGGGATGATGATGATCGTGTTCGCAAAGAAGGAGCATTTCCGGCACATTCAGGAGGTGATGGCGGAGTCCGTGGGGACGGGAATCATGGGAAAAATGGTGAGTGACGTACCCAGGCCCTGTGTCCTGCCGTGGCACCTGATGAGGTGGGCACGGTGTGTATGTAAAGGTGGCCACACATCATACAATAAAATGATCCAATTTAACGGCAATTCGATAAAAATGATCACATTTTCCAAAAAATCTAAAGTTTGGGTTTTCTTTTTTCGAGTCGATTTCATATTTGTATTCGATATAAGTTCATCGGGAGTGTTGTTTTTGTTTCTGATCAATTTTTATGGAAATTGAATGGTGTAGGGTAGATTGTCGTTTTCTTAATACACCGAAGCAATTTTCTTAGTGTTTTCAATTGGAGAAAAAGTGAACTTTGGTCAGATTTTTCAAATGTTACAATCAGTCAGGAAAAAATGATTGTAATCTTTGAAAGGAAATTAAAAAGTTATATGGTGTGTGGCCATATATGGTGTGTGGTATATAGTGACAATGTAATACTGTAAAATAGAATGTTAGAAGGGAAATGTGTAAATTCTTAACCTAGTACACACATCCAATCTTGATTGGCCAATTTTACCACCTCCATGTAGTATGGTAGCCAACAAATGTTATGTAAGCAATACATAAATGGAATGCTGAAGATTAGTACAATGAAGCTGACCGGTCCCGCTAACGCTTTTCTCTCCCGCCGCAGGGTAACAAGGGAGGCGTGGCCGTCAGATTCGTCTTCCACAACACGTCCTTCTGTTTCGTGAACTCACATTTGGCGGCACACGTGGAAGACTTCGAGAGGCGCAATCAGGACTATAAAGAAATCTGCGCACGGCTCAACTTTTCTCTGACCGACCAGAACACCTTAAACATCATGAAGCACGAGTGAGTCTGCCGATCGGGAATCCGCCACGGGGAATAGAGGGGCGGAGCAGTGGTGACGACTTCGGGGAAGATCTGTAACAATCTGCGCTGGGCAAATAGAAGCAAATCTGGTGCAGGAGTATGGGGCGGAGCTACTGAGAGCAGCCAATCAGAAGCCTGGATCTGGATACCAGGTTCATTCTTGCTCTGGGTCTGCTCCACTTTTCCTTGCCGGGGTTCTGATAGATCGCCCCCACTGTTGGGTAGTTTTTGCATTATGAAAAAAAGTGCCTGTTGTGTGAGGGCTCAAACCCACCAGCAGCCTTTTCTAAGTGCTAGTGATTTGTAAAGCTCTTGCTAAGGCAATGCTATGGGGGATTGTTATAAAATCACATTTCTCAAGCGGGTAGCGTTACATTGGCAAGAGCTTTTCAAATCACAAAGCGCTCAGAAAATCGCTCCTGGTGGGTCCCAAGCCTGAGAGGTGTTTAGCTACTCAACACCAACAACCTACTCAGCCGGTATGTGACCCAGATGTGACAGCCGTGAATTCATCATACGCGAGTCCCAGGTTTGCATCATAGTTTGATTCATTTATTTTTATTATAATTTCCCATTAACCACTTTACCCCCAGCGGTGGTGATATCTCCATCCCCTTTTCCATCCTTTCACCCCCAGGGATGGAGATATCCGCACCTCCCACGCTCCCGCCGCTGCCCGCGCTCCCGCTCTCGTGCACGCCGCCGCCCGCTCGCCTGGAGATCAATGAACGGGAAAAACCGTTCCCGTTTGTTGATCTAAGCCCCCACAATGATCAACTGCTTCTATGAGAAGCAGCGATCATTGTGAAAAAAAAAAACCTGTTTCCCAACCTCATAACACTTCTTGCAAGCGTACTTCCTGTACACTTGCAGGTCACGTAAACAAAAAGTTACTGTGGCCATCTTGTGGCCAAATAGTAAAACTACACCCTAAAGCAATTTTCATACACAAATACAATAGTTTTACACTAAAAATTAACTCATTACCTCCCACACTCCCCAATTTTTTATTTTTTTTAATAAAAAAAAAATGACAATTAAAAAAAAACAAAACATAGTTAGTTACCTTAGGGACTGAACTTTTTAAATATTTATGTCAAGAGGGTATAACACTGTTACTTTATAAACTATGGGCTTGTAATTCGGGATGGACGCAAAACTGAAAAACATGCACCTTTATTTCCAAATAAAATATTGGCGCCAAACATTGTGATAGGGACATAATTTAAACAGTTTTATAACCGGGACAAATGGGCAAATAAATTTCATGGGTTTTAATTACAGTAGCATGCATTATTTAAAAACTATAATGGCCGAAAACTGAAAAATAATGGTTTGTTTCCCACATTTTTTCCTATTTTCCCATTAAAACACATTTAGAATAAAATAATTCTTGGCATAATGTACCACCTAAAGAAAGCCTAATTGGTGGCGAAAAAAAAAAAGATATATTTCATTTCATTGCGATAAGCAATAATAAAGTTATAGACGAATTAATGGAAGCATTTATAAAGATAAGCACTCCACCAGTGTCGCAAATCAAACAAATTATAGTTGAAAAATTCCACTTACCCATCTTAACATTAAATGATTAATAACCCTTTCCGGCTACCCACTTATTTATGGGCGTACCCTCCACGCGGGAGCCCCCCCGGCTGGGCCGACCTGAGAGCGCCTGTCATCGGCAAGCCGCCAGAACCCTCCCGAGACCATGCTGCCCCGGTGTGCGCGCCCACGGCGGATGCCGCACAGAGCCGGGGGCTTCGGAAAAGCTCCAACGGGGCGGACAGGCCGCAAGCATAAACCGGTCACATATCTAAACAAACGACATAAGGAAAAAGCAATCCCTCTTATTCCACCTTCATACACATCCATACAGGTGCCTTCTATACTACAACGTATATCCATGTGACTACACATTCCTCCATCCATTTATCCATACTTCATACAATTCCAGTTGGTCATTTATTGGTTATTTGATTCTTTTCTCTTCATCTTTCCAACTTTCTCTACTTCCCCAACTACTTAACTTCATATTATATGTTACTTATGTTTTCCCATTCGATTTTCCATGCCTACATTTGATTGTTGGTGCCGGCATCTTCCACCCAGCCCTCGCCACCTTGCAAAAAATCTGACATCATCCATATCCTTTGCCCCTCCTACTTGCTGACTCCTCCCCTTAATCCTTCACCCCCTCCTCCTTGCTTACTCCTCTGTCCATTGCTCCTCCTCCTTGCATATTTCACCCCTCCATCCTTCATCTTTCCTACGCCCCTCCTCCTTGTGTATTCCCCTCCCCATCCCCCGCCCCTCCTCCTCATCTACTTTTCCTGCCCATCCTCTGCCCCTCCCCATCCTCTGCCCCTCTCCTTCTGCTCCATCCTCCACTCCTCCTCGCCTACTCCTCCCCCTCATCCTTCGCCTCGCCTCCTACCCCTTCATCCCCTTTTTTCCTTTCTTTCCAATCCCCACCACCACTCCCTTTTCCTCTACCCCCCCCCCCCCTACCCCACATCCACCTCTATCTTCAGGCATCCCCTCTGATCCCCTCTCCTCTGTAGTGACCTCATGACCTTTGTACTTCTAGTATCTTTATATAATAATCAGGACTCTACTGTGACTATGCTGCAGCTGTGACCAGTCAACCAGCTCTGCCCTTTGTCCCTCCTCCGCAGTGTCGTCATTTGGTTGGGGGACTTGAACTACAGGCTGTGTAAATATGACGCCACTGAAGTGAAGACCCTGATCACCAAGAACGACATCGCCACTCTGCTGCAGTTCGATCAGGTAAACAAAACCTCTAAAGGACACCTGGAGTGAGAGGTATATGGAGGCTGCCATATTTACAGTATTTCCTGTTAAAGGACACCTGACTTGTTAGAGGTATATGGAGGCTACCATATTTATTTCCTTCTAAGCAATACCAGTTTCCTGGCAGCCCTGCTGGTCTATATAGCTGCAGTAGTGTCTGAATCACACCAGAAACAAGCATGCAGCTAATCTTATCAGATCTGACAATGTGAGAAACACCTGATCTGCTGCATGCTTGTTCAGGGGCTATGGCTAAAAGTATTAGAGGCAGAGGATCAGCAGGACAGCTAGGCAACTGGTATTGCTTATAAGGAAATAAATATGGCACCCTCCATATCCTTCTTGCTTGAGGTGTACTTTATCTTTCTATTCCCTAAAGATCGGTTTTCAAAATGTCATGGCAGTGTGCAAAACAAATCAGCTGGAAATCAATGCCAACAAAATGCCTAATCAATCGATTTCTGCCTAAAAGTATTGATCGGACCTGACGGAAAACTTTGGTGGGTGATCGGAAAGGATATACACACACGACGAGAGCCAGTATTTAGATCAGTAATATTCAGCATGCCTGATCGAGAAAGAGATTGAGTATGAGCAGAAATTGGTCACTGGCAATCAGTAGGGTGTGTGTGTGTGTGTGTGTGTACAGTGTGTGTACTGTGTGTGTGTGTGTGTGTGTGTGTGTGTGTACAGTGTGTGTGTGTGTGTGTGTACAGTGTGTGTGTGTACAGTGTGTGTGTACAGTGTGTGTACAGTGTGTGTGTGTGTGTGTGTACAGTGTGTGTGTGTGTGTGTGTATGTATGTGTGTATGTATGTATGTGTGTGTGTGTGTGTGTGTGTGTGTGTGTGTGTATGTATGTGTGTGTGTGTGTGTGTGTGTATGTGTGTGTGTGTGTGTATAGTGTGTGTGTGTGTACAGTGTCTGTGTGTCTGTGTGTGTGTGTACAGTGTGTGTGTGTATGTGTGTGTGTATGTATGTATGTGTGTGTGTACAGTGTGTGTGTGTATGTGTGTGTGTGTATGTATGTATGTGTGTGTGTATGTGTGTGTACAGTGTGTGTGTGTGTGTGTGTGTGTGTACAGTGTGTGTGTGCTGTGTGTGTCTCTGTGTGTGTGTGTGTGTAGTGTGTGTACAGTGTGTGTGTGTGTGTGTGTCTCTGTGTGTGTGTGTGTGTGTGTGTGTAGTGTGTGTACAGTGTGTGTGTGTGTGTGTGTGTGTGTGTGTGTGTGTGTGTGTGTGTGTGTGTGTGTCTCTCTGTGTGTGTGTGTAGTGTGTGTACAGTGTGTAGTGTGTGTGTGTGTGTGTGTGTGTGTCTCTGTGTGTGTGTGTGTGTGTGTGTGTGTGTGTGTGTGTGTGTGTGTGTACACACACACCCCTCATTTCTCGATCAGATAGAAATTGCATGGTGGTGTAGGGGTGAGATGTCCGTTTGATCAGTTTAGGCAGCAGAATGATTAGCCCCCTGTGGGATTGGATGCTGCACACACAGCTGACAGATCTGATGTTTATGGGTCCTTGTACAATTTATGACTGTTCCCCTCCCTGTTCCGGTCTGTGTGCTGCTGATGGGCGGTAGATAATTGTGTTGTCGTTTCCTGCAGCTGAACATCCAGAGGGGTCTGAAAAACGTATTCTCTGACTTTACTGAAGGCCCAATCGCCTTTATCCCCACGTACAAGTACGACCCGAAGACCGACCGCTGGGATTCCAGGTAAATAAGTCACTCACGTTTATTTACACATGCTTTGTGCAGCTGCTGTAGGGAGGGTCAGTCGCTGAAAACTGTTTTTTAGCTACCCGCAAGTGGAGATGAACTCTACAAAGGCATTTTCTTTCCGTGCTGACCACTATGAAGCCATTCTATTCTGTTGTACTTTAAAGTTGCTCTTCAGTAAAAATATTGCAGTGTAGTTCTTGCATCTTTCCCATTACACTAGATAAACATATGTGATAGTTCTGATAAACTGCTGTAAATGAAGTTCTTAGCTTGAATATGGCGGTTAGGGCCCGTTCATACTAAAGCGATTAGCAGGCAATTCCCGCTAATCGCCAAAGGTCTAGCACTTTTTAAAGAGAGACTGAGGCCACTATAAAAATCATTTTTTACCTTTTATTTCTTTTAAGGATCATTGCAAGACCTAAAGCTGGGTCTACACGTGCCGATGTATCTTATCAATCGAGCCGCCGATGCGGCTCGATTGATAACATCCAACAGGTCCGATCTCGCTGCTGCCGATTCCCCGCTTGTTCCCCGCGAGCGGACAATAGCGGGGAATCGAGCGGAAGATAAATGGCGCCGGCGGGGACGAGCGGGTATCGAATCTGACGCACGCGCGGACGAGCGGGGACGCGGCAGGTACGCGCGGGGATGCGGAAGAGTTGATCACTCCGTGTAGATGGAGCTTAATTCGCCGCTATACCGTGGCAGAACGAGGGTTCTATCACCCCCAAATCCCCGGGGCAAGGTTGGGGGTGCACTTCCTGATTGAGGCAGAGCTTTCCGCTGTAGCTCTTCCTCTCGTTGCATCAATCCCCGCTGATCGCCACCTCTCCCCGCCCCTCTTCTTTCACTGAGAGGGGTGGGGAGAGGCGGAGATCCGTGGTGCGTTGACACAAATAGAGGCGGAGCTACAGCGCTAAGCCTTGCCTCCCCGGGCAGCAACATCCACGACCAGAAAAGTTGCGGATTCTGCACAGGGGATTTTGGGGTATAAACCCCTCTTTTTGCTTTGGGGATGCAGCGTTTTATGTCTGGCAATCATCCTTAAACGAAAATAAAAGTTAAAAACTGATTTTTATAGTGGCTTCAGAGTCTCTTTAAAGCGCTAGTGCTATTTTATGCTATGAAAGTGATCTCACTGCCGCGATTGGCGCCGATCACGGTGTTTTGCGATTAGTGCCAATTGCAAAATGTGCTGACCGAGATCACTGTGAATCGCGGAAGTGTGAGCAGGGATTTTACCGCGCTAATCACGGTAAAATCACCTGCGCAAAATTGGTAGCGCTAAGCTCTAGCATTTAATGATTTATAGTGTGAATGAGCCCTCAGAGATGCTCAGTGAGATGCAGATCGTTTTGAGTTGATGCAAGATTATGCAAATGTAGGCTGCTTGAAAATGGGCCAATCAAATTTTACCTCAGCAGGACTCGAATGGTTCATGTTCAATCTGCATACATTTGCATACAAAATTTGCAGTATGTCGCATCAACTTGAAATTATTTGCATGCCATTCACCATCCCTACTGGCAGTCAGGTGACCGACTACGTGCCCAATCACCATTTATTTATCTTGTGTGTAACCAGCTTTACTATTCATAATCTGTTGGCCGTCATACTACATGGAGGGGGTAACATTCAGTCGGTTATTGGCCAATTATAATTGAAGGTGTGTACTTAGCATAAAGGCTGGGCCCGCTAGAAATTACATTTGCCAAACACTTTTTGTAGTGATTTTTGTAGCATTTTCTTGAGAGATTTCTGGTGTTTTTGACATGGCTGTGGAGTCCGGTGCAAAAATCATCCGACTCCGACTTCTCCGTTTATAAAACCACCGACTGCCGGTACCCAAAATGGCTCTGACTCCTTAGTCTTAATTTTACAAATGCTGCGGAGTCGGTACAGAAATAATCCAACTCAGACGCCTCAATTTATGAAACCACTGACTCCAAGACCTCGACTCCGACTCCACAGCCCTGGTTTGTGAAGCACTTTTGGATTTAATGCTAGTAATGTGTACAGCGATGTCCTGTTTGTTTTTTTCTTTTTGTGGTTCTGGGTAGTAAAATTGCTGCAAAATTGCTTTGTGCAGTGGTTGAAAAGCGATTTTGCAGCGATCCTATACTTTGTATTTAAAGAGAAACCGTGACCAAGAATTGAATTTCATCCCAATCAGTAGCTGATACCCCCTTTCCCATGAGAAATCTTTTCCTTTTTTTAAACGGATCATCAGAGGGCGCTGTATGGCTGATATTGTGGTGAAAGACCTCCCAGAGAAAACTGTGAGGACCATGGTCCTGGCAGTTTCCTGTCTGTGAACCTCGTTGCATTGTGGGAAATAGCTGTTTCCAACTGCCAAAAAACGCAAGCGGCAGCTACTTCCAGTGACATCACCTGCCAGCAGTAAAAATGTCAGAATGTAAATCAAGGAGAGTAAAGCTTTTTCAACGGGCAAACACTGACTAAATCATTTATACACAATTATTGTAAAAATTAAGCACTTTTTTTTTATTACATTATTTTCACTGGAGTTCCTCTTTAAAGAGACTCTGTAACAAAATGTTCAGCCTTATTTCTTCTATCCTATAAGTTCCTATACCTGTTCTAATGTGGTGTGTCTTACTGCAGCCTTTCCTAGTTGCACAGTGGCTGTATTATCTCTGTTATATGATCTAATCTTCTTTCCTCTGACGGCTTTGTCGGGCTCAGGCACTCAGGCTGGAATGTGCAGCTCTGCTTGTGATAGGATATAAGCTATACACACCCTCTCCACGCCCCCTGCAGGCTCTGTATGAGTCAGACTGAGCTCCTCTCAGCCTATCACAAGCTATGTCTTTTGTTTGCCTAAAACTGGCAATTACAAGCCAGGATTGCAGCAGAGAGTGGCAGAAACAGCACAGAGGGGCCCAGGAGAACAGAATGAATAGAATGGTATGCTTTTTATTGTAAGAATTTTACAGTACAGATTCTCTTTAATGCTGTAGGGCAGGCACACACTATGCATTTTCCCGTCAGATGGACTGGTCGAATCAATAATTTACATCAGGTTCGATCCGCTTCCGATGAAAAACGGGATTTATTTTCCGATCACTAATGCACAAAATCGATCATGTTATCGATCAGGAGTGGATCGGACAAACTGGAAATTGATTCAACCTGTCGATCTGATGGGAGTTGCATAGTGTGTGCCTGCCTTAGTTGTTTGGGTAGAACGTTTTGAATTGGGAGAAGACTCTTTATTATCTGTTCTGAGTAAGTTCCAGTGTTGTAGTACTTTCTCCTGACTCTCTTATGTAACTCCAGTTATGGGAGATTCTATCAGTGTGTCGTCGTCCCCCTCCCCCCCCCCCCCCCCCCCGCCCCCAGCTGATGGGAAAACATGTTTACCCAGCCGGATGTGTGCCATTACGCCCGCGGCTCATGTGTGTGTAAGGAAAGTGGCATGACGCTCTGATGAACGGACGCGCTTGTCTGCTGACCCCGGCGGGAAGAAAGGCGCCATTCATCCGAGAGTCGCACCGCAAACCGTCTGACCAAAATGTCGTCCGCTACACACACAGCGTGCAAATCGCTGCTTATAATGGAGCATTTGTGTTAACAGATCTTATCTGTGTGTATTCTATAACTAGGAAGAACGCCTCCGCAATTATTATCATTTCAGAATTATCTTCCTGACTCACTTTACTCTGCTTCTTAAAGGGGTTCTCCGGTACATAAAAAGAAGTTAAAACTGACACCTGGGGCTTCTATCGGCCCCCTGCAGCTGTCATGTCCCGCGCCGTCCTCCTACAATGCGCCAGTCCCCACCGCCGGCACCGGGCTAATTATTCGTCTAACTAGACAAATAGAAGTGCGGCTGTGCGGCCGCACGTGTCAGCAGGAGCTTAATGCGCAGGCGCAGTGCAAAGTTTTCTTGTAAGCTCCAGCTGACGCGTACGGGAGCGAGCACCCGCACAGCCGCACTTCTATTCGTCTCGTTACACGAATAATTAGCCCGGTGCTGGCGGTGGGGACTGGCGCATTGTAGGAGGACGGCGCGGGACATGACCGCTGCAGGGGGCCGATAGAAGCCCCAGGTAAGTGTCAGTTTTAGCTTCTTTTTATGTACCGGAGAACCCCTTTAAACAAGAACTTGAAGATAAAGGGGGGAACTAAAATCAATACATTGCAAAGTGAAATATAAAAAAATAGAGGATCAAAAAAATGATTGATATTCACTATGTCATTTATTCTTGTTGCTTGATTTACAGGGAGCATGCAGGTCAGCATCTTTACTACTGGCAGACAAGGGAAAAACAAAAAACAGCCAGCACCAACTACTCTTATCTAATAAAGCTGGCCATACACTAGGCCCATTCCCCGCCGACCGACAGCAGATTCGATCACTGAGATCGAATCTGCTGTCACATCGTTCACGCTACACACTAAATTTCGATCTATTTTGTCCCGAAATAGATCGATCCCGTTGATCGCTCCATGCGGGAAATTACCGTTGATCGCCCGCGGGTAGGGAGCGCGTCGCTAGCGGCGTTCGAATGCCCGACGACCGTCGCAATAGAGCTGCAATACATTACCTGCTGCGCCGGCGCGACTCCCCTGGTCCCCGCTGTCTTCTTCTCCGCTCTGGTCTGGTCTCTGGCATGCTTCACTTCTTCCGGTCCCGGCAGGAAGTTTAAACAGTAGAGGGCGCTCTACTGTTTAAACTTCCCCCAGACAGGAAGAAGTGAAGCATGCCGGAGACCAGACCAGAGCGGAGAAGAAGACAGCGGGGACCAGGGGAGTCGCGCCGGCGCAGCAGGTAATGTATGCGGGGGGGGGGGGCAGCTCCACAGATTGTGATCGGTTTCATGCTGAAATCGATTCACAATCTGTTTGCAGTAAAGGCAGCCATACGATCCCTCTCTGATCAGATTCGATCAGAGAGGGATCTTTCTGTTGGTCGAATCTGATGGCAAATCGACCAGTGTATGGCTACCTTTACACAACCGTATATATGTATATGTTAATATTTAGTATTTATATCACAACATCTTCCGCAACGCTGTACAGAGTATATTGTCTTGTCACTTAAAGAGAACCAGAGATGAAGCACCCTCTTGTATTTTCCCTTATAAATCAGTGGGAACATGACAGTAAACACCTAATCTGCTCTTTGTTTCACTGTTCTCTGTTTAATCTGACTGTTATCACCTCTGATAAGAATCCCCGACTGAGCACTCAGTCTAGCTTTGCTACAGAAAGATTATAGCGGAGTCTGTCTTCTCTGGTGTCTTTTCAAGCCCAAGCCTGCCCCCTTGTGGCTGTGCTATAATGACTCAGCTATAATTATTCCCAGCAAAGCCAGACTGAATGCTCAGTCCGGGATTCTTATCACAGCTGATAACAGACACTTTTAGCAGTGAGGATGAAACAGAGAGCAGGGTAGGTGTTTTCTCAAATGTGCTTACTGATATATATGGTAAAATACACAAGGGTGCTTTCTCTCTGGTTGCCTTTAACTGTCCTCAGAGGGGCTAACAGTCTAATCTAATCCCTCCCATAGTCATATCTACATCAAAGTCTAGAGCCAATTTATGTGTAGTGTGTGTATCGTAGTCTAGGGCCAATTTTTAATGGGAAGCCAATTAACTTATCTGTATGTTTTTGGGATGTGGGAGGCAACTTGAGTGTCCAGAGGAATCCCACGTATACACGGGGAGAGCATATAAACTTCATGCAGATAAAGCCCTGGCTGGGATTTGACAGTGCTAAGCATTGCACCGCCGTACAAACTGTCAAACACTGCATGCTTGGCAATTGGCAACAGCTTTTATTTCCCACAATGCAATGAGGTTTACAGATAGGAAACTGTCAGGACCATGGTCATGACATCACACTGTGGGAGGGGTTTCAACATATCAGCCATACAGACCCTCCTGATGATCTATTGGAGAAGAGGTATAGATTTCTTGTGATAAAACGTTAGTATCAGCTGCTGATTGGGATGAAGTTCAGTTCTGGGTTCCTCTTTAAGTCCCATTTATAAAAGGCAAACTGGCTTTTTATCAGAAAACAATCTAATGAAGGCTCCCTGCACGCTGCATATGATTCTGATTTTTAATCGTTACTGCATGCTGCGGTTTTTTTTCAGCGTTTTTCTGTTGATAGCATTCTGGGAAAATCGTAATCACAAATCACATTTGCAAATAGTGGGGACACCTCAGGGAACAATGGAGATCTGTGTGTTTGTATCACACACCGCTTGTGTCACTTGTAAGCCTCGTAGACGCCTCGGGGACCCCAGCGGAAGCGGCCCTGCAGGGGAATCTCAGCTGAGGCTCCGGCGTTGGTTCAGGCGCTCTACAACATCACTTAAAGAGACTCTGTAACATGAAAAACCTCCCCTGGGGGGTACTCACCACGGGTGGGGGAAGCCTCCGGATCCTAATGAGGCTTCCCCCGTCCTCCTGTGTCCCACGGGGGTCTCGCTGCAGCCCTCCGAACAGCCGGCGACAGGCCCGACTGTAGAATCAATATTTACCTTTGCTGGCTCCAGCGGGGGCGCTGTGGCTGCTTTCGGCACGGAAATAGACGGAAATACCCGATCTCCGTCGGGTCCGCTCTACTGCGCAGGCGCCGGAAACTTGCGCCTGTGCAGTAGAGCAGACCCGACGACGTTCGGGTATTTCCGCCTACTTCAGAGCCGACAGCCGTCAGAGCGCCTGCGCAGGAGCCGGGAAGGTAAATATTGACGTCACCGCTGCACGGAGGGCTGCAGCGAGACCCCTGAGGGACGGAGGACGGCGTGGGAAGCCTCATTAGGATCCTGAGGCTTCCCCCACCCGAGGTGAGTACCCCCCAGGGGACGTTTTGTCGTTACAGTTCCTCTTTAAGGTGGCCACTAACGGTCCAATTTCTAGTGAAAAATTGTTCGAGCGATCAGAAAATTTTGATCGAAAGAAAAATCGTTCACTACAACATTAACAAACCAATCTTTGCTTCTATTACAACCAACAAGAAAATCCAATTAAACGACTGATTTTATAATAGTTTGTAATCGATTGTGCCCACCAACTGAGATTATTTACAACCAATCTGATCAGAATTTCTGATCACTCAAACAATGTTTCGCTATGGAAATTGGACAGTTGGTGGCCACCTTTAGAGATTCTGCATGACGCGTATCTAAAGGTGGCCATGCACTATTCAATTCAACTCGACTTTGTTTTTGATTGATATTACAATCGATATTATGGACTTAAATAAAAGGAAAGAGATAGTTGTGCTCATAAGAATTGAGTGATGATTGAATAGTGTGTGGCCAGCGCTCTGCGGTCAGCCCTCATTCTTCCATGTAGAGAGTTGTGATGTATTGGAGGAGGCGGGGCGTAGGGTGGATGATGTCGCGTTTCCTCCTCTGTGTAACCGATATTCTCTCTTTCTCCCAGCGGTAAGTGTCGGGTTCCTGCCTGGTGTGATCGCGTTCTCTGGAGGGGAACTAACATTAAGCAGATGAAGTATCGCAGCCACATGGAGCTGAAGACCAGCGACCACAAGCCTGTCAGCTCTCTTTTCAGCATCGGGGTAACTGTCTCTCCTCCTAACACAGGGAAGGCTTCTCAGCGGTAACAGCAGCGTCTGTTCTCAGAACTGAGGAACCCGTCTGTGAAAGCTGCCGTTATTGATTAGCATAGACCGTCAGTGAGATGCTAATGATTCAGGCTGGCATGCTGATTGGATTCAGGCCAGGCAAATGCACTTCCTTTTGATGGTGATCGGCCCGATGCCAAGCCGCACAGCATTTGCATTGAATTTGCATGCAAGCCAGAATTATATGGCATCATATTGAGTCTCCAGTAGGGATGATCAAGAAGTTGCAAACACTTCAGAGTTTATGGAAATTTTTGCAAGTATTTATGGAAATATATGCAACTTGAAAATGAACCAATCATTTTAAACCTTAGTGGGACTTGACTGGTTCATTTTCAAGGTGCTTATATTTCTGTACAAAATTTGTGTAAATTTGCATAAACTCGGAAGAAAATTGCATATCATCAATTACTGTATTATAATATATATATATCTCATATCAAGCCAGATCACCCCTAGTCTCCAGCAATAACGGTTTCTGTACACCGATTTCCAGAAGCAACTGACGTTGGCAATTTGCAGCTGCTACAAACGTCCATTCGTGGCCACAGCCTCCAAATAACGTTTTAAATAAGCAGATGTAATAAACACGTCAGGCGTTTATTACATCTGGTGGTTAAAGTGAACCTAAAGCCGATAAAAAAAAAATGAGATTAACTCACCTGGGGCCTCCCTCAGCCCCCTGCAGCCGATCGGTGCCCTCGCAGCTCCGCTCCGATGTCCCAATAGCAGCATAGGGGGCGATATACAGGCTGGGAACACGAACAATCACTCGTTTTCCCATGCCTGTCGGCCGGTGACGGCGAAACCGGAAGTGCTCACCGGCGGGTCCTGGGACATCGGAGCGGAGCTGCGAGGGCACCGATCGGCTGCAGGGGGCTGAGGGAGGCCCCAGGTGAGTTAATCTCATTTTTTTTTATCGGCTTTAGGTTCACTTTAAAGCGGATCTGAGATGAAAAACTAACTATAACAAGTAACTTGTCTATATATCTTATCTAAAGTTTAGATAGTTTACACAGCATATCTATCTGCAAACAGCTAGTTTATGATGATTTATTCCTGTGATACAATGAGGGCAGCCATGTTCTGTTTGTCACATTGTCACAGGCTGAGGGCTGGAGATGCTATCAGCTTGCCTGTGTGTAAATTCAGTCCCCTCTCCTCCTCCCCTCTGCCTCTGAAATCTCTGGCTAGTAACCTCCTCCTCCTGCCCAGACTGAGCTAAGGCACTATGAAAAAGCTGTGGGCGGGCTTGTTTAGATTATAGGGAATTAGAGTATTAAAACAAAACAAAAAAAAGTATTTGGCTCGAGGAATGCCCTATAAACTATATGAAAGGAACACAACTGTGCAATGAGTAAAAGTTTATCTCGGATCCACTTTAATGCTGGGTACACACGTTGCGATTTCCCGCTCGATACGCGGGATCGATTCGATTATTTCCAACATGTTCGATCGGGTTTTGAAGGATACAGCCTTCGATTTTGCATATTAAGTTGCAAAATCGACGGCTGTATCCATCGAAACACGATCGAACATGTTGGAAATAATCGAATCGATCCCGCGGATCGAGCGGGAAATCGCAACGTGTGTACCCAGCATATGAGTTATCATTTTGATCCATTACGTGAGTATTTAAAGGCCATCCGGGCAGCGCTGACAGCTTCTTGGCCTCCCTTTTGTTCAGCAGACCTGAACTCATAACTTCCTCTCTCCTCTAAAAGATAAGCAACAGCATAATAAGCTTTACAGAAAAACATTTATTTGTTACAGTTGATACAAGTCCTGCAATAAATCTGCAGGGAGTCTACTTCCTGCTTTCATGGAAGCAGACATCGTGTTAACATCCTGTGTTTACCACTTAACTGTTCTGCTGAAGCAGGCAGCTGATACAGCTGAGGGATCAAATTACAGTAGTGATTAGTCACAGATGAGGGGGAATTAGACAGGCTAAACTATCTACATACATACAGGGAGCATTTCTCTATAACTTCCTTATGTCAGGATTTGTATCTGCTGTAGCAAATAAATGTTTTTATTATTAGGAGCGGTCCCCTGTGCTAGGGAGGACATGGTGCATATTAAAAACATTATAAAGAACAATATATGACAATGAAGGAGATGTCACTTTCCGATTAAGAGTGTTTCAGGGGAACTAGAGGTTACCTTTTTAGGCGGTCCCGAGTTACCACGACGTGTGGTTTGTCGAGGAGATCTAAATTTACCCTCCCACCGCCCCCATTCATACACTGCTCCCTTCTTATAGTCTTCCACATCTCGCAAATATTTTTAGCGTTTGGTGTCAGTGATGAAGGACTCCAGCTTTGATATATTAGCTTGTCGTTTCTTATTTAACTCATCGTATTGTTGAAGAGTATTAAACCTAAATAGAGTCTTTTCAACCTCTGACACCTGCAAACATAAATCAGCCAAACGCTGTTCCTCATAGACAATAATTAGCTTCATCAGTCATAAAGTGAACCTTAAGTGTAAAAAAATAAATTGAGTTTTACTCACCTGGGGCTTACCTCAGCCCCCTGCAGCTGATCGGTGCCCACGACGAGTCGCTCTGATGCGGAACGCGGCTGATACTACGCGTAGAAACGGCCGCCTTCCCAGCCTGACGAGTCCTGACGGCGAAACCGGAAGTGGCCGCCGGCGGGACTCGGAGCATCAGAGCGACTCGTCGTGGGCACCGATCAGCTGCAGGGGGCTGAGGTAAGCCCCAGGTGAGTAAAACTCAATTTATTTTTTACACTTAAGGTTCACTTTAAGGAACAATCAGATAAAATAGCATTCCATTCCAGAACAAAATGGTCCGAATGCTATCAGCTAATCAGTTGATTTCAGGATTCATCAAAGTTATCTACAGCTGTTAGCGAGCATTCGGTAATAATTTGGTAATCATTCAGTAGTGATGCGGTAAAACGAAAGAAAGTGCAATTCATGAAAATGAAAGTGGGCGTGGTTTAGCATTACATTTCGGATTAGTTCTCTCCTTCACTGCTCTGTGGTTATTCCTGTCAGATCATTGCTGACAGAGAAGATGGAGCCATTGGAAGTGGTTATATATCAGCTGAGTGATTCAGAGGCGCAGAAGGGCAAAAATAAGGTCTAGAACCATATCAATTTGCAAGAGAATGGATTTATTTGCTATAACAGGACATCTGCATTTCTCTTGAATCATCTTGTAAGAGAACACAGGCAGTGCCAGGGAATAACTAAATTGCTAGCTGCACTATATTTTTACAGAAAAGGCTCCTATCAAGCCGTAGCTGGTGAAATTGTGGGATTGTCCCAAACCACTCCCAGAATCCTGGTCCAGGTGTTAAGCCCTATTTAGAATGTTGCTACGTGGTGTTCAAAGGACTGCCTTTTACCCACAATTCCACGGGAATCTTATGGCCTTGTGTTAAAGCGAACCTTAAGTCACCTAAAAAAAATGAGATGAACTCACCTGGGGCTTCCCTCAGCCCCCTGCAGACGATCGGTGCCCTCGACGATCGGCCAGGAGGCCGCAATAGCAGCATAGGGGACGATATACAGGCTGGGAACGCGAACAATCACTCGCGTTCCCATGCCTGTCGGCCGGTGACGGCGAAACCGGAAGTCGTCGCCGGCGGGTCCTGGGACATCGGAGCGGAGCTGCGAGGGCACCGATCGTCTGCTGGGGGCTGAGGGAAGCCCCAGGTGAGTTCATCTCATTTTTTTTAGGTGACTTAAGGTTCGCTTTAAATTACCGCTGTAAAATAGAAATAGCGACACGTTACCGAATTGTTATCGATATTTTATCGAAGTCACACCCAATGCGGAAAAACCTTAATGAATACAACTAGAAATCGATAAACTTCGAATTCGGTAATTTAACGAACTAGAAAAAGTTATCGCAAAGACAATGATGAATCGAGGCCTTAGTGAATGGCAGTTTCTCTGTCCAACTGCCAAAAAAGTGTGAAGCGAGCAGGGAGGCTGGCCAGCATCTTTGTATAAATCCTTTTCAGGGTGTGTCTTTATAAAGAATAAAGGCGATGCTGAGAATCCCCCATGAAGAGATGGACTAGTCCAAAACCTATCGGTTCTGTCAGATTTCCACTCCCTACTGTAAGTGTCAGCAACATAGGAGGAAAGTAATTTATGGCTCATTTTACTCTGAAAGAAAAATACTTCTTATTTGTATATGTTTACATGCATTTTAAAATGTTTCCCGATAGCGGTCCTTTAAATGTGTAAATGAATAAAATGCCCAATGCAAGCCCCTCCTCTTCCTCCTCTGTCCCTTCCTGACAGCTCCGCCTCTTCCTGTCTTTCAGGTAAAAGTGGTGGACGAGCGGCGGTACCGGAAGGTGTTTGAGGACATCGTGCGGATGATGGACAGGATGGAGAACGAATTCCTGCCGTCAGTAAACCTCAGCAGGAGAGAAGTGAGTAACGCTCGTGTCATAGCGGGGGATGGAGAGGGGGGGGATGGTAAAACGTGCGACCCCCTCATCCGTCACATTCAGATGAGTAAGGGCGGTGCTGTGTCCACATTGCCGCCATTGTCTACACGATGTGCTACCGCTCTACATGGGCCAATCAAAGTTGTGCGTTTGGCCCAGTTACAGCCGGCATACAATGTGCCTGTATGTTGGAGTAATTAGTATCTTGTTGACCGATCCTACTGGCCGGGGAGGCAGCTGCATTGTAAGTCAGGGGGCCGGCAATCCTCCAGTGCAGAGGGATGAGGAGGCTGCCATATTATTTACTTTCAAACAATGCAGATTGCCTGGCTGCCCTGCTGCTCCTCTCTAATACGTTTAGCCATGGACCCTGAACAAGCAGCAGATCAGGTGACTGAAGTGTGACTGGATTAGCTGCATGCTTGTTTCAGGTATTATTCAGACACTACTGCAGCCAAAGAGATCAGCAGGGCTGCCAGGCCACTGGTGTTGTGAAGTGAGATATATTTGCCATGTGCGATCGCTGCAGTGACAACTCTTACCTGTTGAAAAATATGTACAATTATCATTATTATTTGTGTATAGCGTTTGAGGCTGCTGACAATTTCTAGTCCTTTTCCCTGAAGCATGTGTAACGCATTGCTGGAAGCTCTGCAGGGAGGCTGCCGGGTCAGACGCAGTCCTCTCTATAACTCTGTAATTGGATGATTTGGGTAATGTGCCCTCATTATATAACGTTAGGCCAGTGCGGGGAGATTATTTCTGCAGTGTAATGTCATTACGTTGTTCTCTGTCTGAGCCAGCCGGGAACGATCGCACAAATGTCTCTCCCTTGCAGCCTTAGAGGAGGGCTTTTTGGTCCTTTGCAGCCCCTGACACACTCCTGGGAGTTCTGTTTCACCATCAGCTTGCTGCGTACTCTGTAACACTGGGGGCTTCAGGTTCATAGAGCCACATTAATCCATGCCATGCACTGATGATCAGGGGTGCTCAAAAAACCAAATTCAGAAGAAATCGGAATAGGATTATTCGGATTTCATCCAGGTAATTACATCACCTGTGCGGGTGGGCGAGGGGGGTTAATCTTACCCAGCACGCGTCTTCTTCACTCGTTCCTCGGCGCCTCCCACACTGCTTTCCAATCCGCCGTCACGTGACTATACACTTCTTCTTTCAATCTAATGGGAATCCATAATTAAGTTAAAAAAAGTCAGATACTCACCTAAGGAGAGGGTCCTAATGAGCCTTCCCTCTCCTATCCCGGTGCCCTCGGTGCTGCGCTGGCTCCACCGCTCACATCCCCCGTCGCAGGGACTTCGGAAGTCTTCAGGAGCCGAGCCCTCCCGAAGACAGGTGGCGCGAGTGCGTCATAGAGTGCGCAGTGTAGAGCGGCCCGTCTTCGCTAGTACTCGGGCTCCCGTAGCATTTCCAAAGCCTCCCTTCGGCGGGGAAACCAAAACGGTCGAATACCGCTACCGTGGAGCCAGGACAACAGCAGTGACCGGGAGAGGAGAGGAAATGCTCTATGGGACCCAGAGCCTCCCTCTCCTTAGGTGAGTATCTGACTTTTTTTATTTAAATTTGGGTTCCCATTAGGTTTCAACCCGGAAGGAGGAAGTGTTTGTAAATACGTGACCCCCGGATTGGAACACAGCGTGGGAGGCACCGAGGCACGGATCAGTGAAGACACCTGCTGGGTAAGAATCACCCCCCCCTCGCCCACCCTTACAGGTGATTTACTTACCTGGATGAAATCCGAATAATCCAATTCGGACATCATCCGGTGATCATCCCTGTATGCATGTTGGATTATTGTGGCTCTGTAATATTAACAATCTGACATCATTGGCTGCATTCCATCGGTTCTGGAGGACGTGTTTAGCTTTCAAGGACAACAAAGGATTTGCATATTCAGCAGTGATGCATTGTGGGAATAATCAAATGCTCACTCCAATCTGAATGATCACAAATACCTTCTGTTTTAAGAAGGCAAACTCTTGTTTTGCTTTGCAGCCTTTGCAAGACTACTCTGTGTTTGGAGTACTGTTGCCCTGAGGCTTTGTGTTTGGAATACTGTTGCCCTGAGGCTCTCTGGAGTACTGTTGCCCTGAGACTCCGTGTTTGGAGTACTGTTGCCTTGAGGCTCATTGTTGACGTGTGCTCTATTCCTCTAACGGACAGCAGACTCCTACCTCCCAGTTTCTGTTGGGAACCCTGTGGAATGGCTGTGCTTGTAGTATGTAGAGTAGAGGCCTGCACGGGTCTAATTTTTCAGACCCGCACCCGACCCGTAACCTGCTTTCTGGTGAATTGGGAACCCGCAGACCCGCTACCCCCACCTGACCCACAACCCGAGACCATCAAAACAGGTACCCAAACCCAACCCGCATTTCTGTAACAAGAAGCACTAATTTGGGGGGGCAGGAGACAGTATAATGAGTGTCAGTGTAATAGGCGGTAGTGAAATAAACAGCCACACAGATTTTTAAAGACCGTGCCTCCTGCAAAATAACTGCAGGGGTTCCTTGAGGTCAAAACGTTGTTTGCAGGGGTTCCTTGGGATCAAAAAGTTACTTGCAGGGTTCCTCCAGGGTAGAAAGGTTGAGAAAGGCTGCTCTAATGTGTAGCCCCACTGAAGGCAGTACTTTCCTGTGAACCACACTGAGATCTCCTGAGAGTGAGTCTCTCTCCAGTGCTCCTGTATAGTCCTGCTGTAGAGCGCCCTGCAGGTCGGAGCTCCCCCATAAGGCTGCTGACGTTTTTGTGGCCAGCGAGGAGTCATGGCTCCGCCCACACTACAGGTTACTTGTCACATATTTGTTGAGACTGACTGAGCTGTTCTGTCAGCTGCTTTTCCTGGTGTGGCTCGCCACCTGCTGGACACAGCTAGTGACTGCAGCATGCAATAAATATAGATGGAAATGTAGGGGGGAAACTACTGAAAAACTATTTCAAAACTTTCTCAAATAGACAATTAAACAAAACTGCTAATTTCTCACCTTACTGCAGAGAGCTGTGTGATGTCACCTCCTTACACACCTCTACCGCTGCATGTGCCCAACGCTGGGGAATCCAGACCAACTCCTAGAGATACTAATAGTTTTAGCTTGCTTGCATTGTGTATGTAGGTGTTAATATAATTAAGCTGTTGCAACATTTTGGCACAGGGTGGATATGAAGAACTGCTCACCCTGCTCCTGCAAAAGTCCCAGCGGCGTTCATTACTAATCCCGTTCCGGGCTGCCGTGGACTCGGAGAGTAAAGGCTAGTACACACTAGCAATTTTGATTGACCAATGATTGCTCAATTTTACCACCTCCATGTAGTATGACCATTTACCTATATAATCTGCATAGAATTGAAAATCTGTTTGGCCCTCATACTACATGGAGGTGGTAAAATTGAGCAATCATTGGTCAATCAAAATTGCTAGTGTGTACTAGCCTTAAGATGTAATTTGGCTGCCAGTTGCTGCTGGCGGTCAAATTACGCTGTTTTTTTTTTTTTGTTTTTTTTTTAAATTGGCCTCCGTCTTTTGACGGCGCCCAAATTACTGTCTGAGCGCCGCTTTAGCCGTAATTACTATTGCGGCCTATGGCTGCGCCAAAATCTTCGGTTTTTCTTTGCTTCAAAGCTGAGGGTAGTTGCATACAAACACCAATCCTCTGCACTCAGACACTCACAACAAGCTGAAACTCTAGTAATGATAAAAAACATCTTAAATGCAAGTTAGATTTGAGTGTACTAACTGAGAATATTTGTTTCCAAAATGTATTGCGTGCAAAGCATTCTGTACTAAACCCTTTCACCAGCGCTGAGGTTTCCTCTGTAGGAAGGGTCCCTACTCTACTCACACCAGTCAGCAAGAAAGGAAACATTTCATTCTCATGAACCTGGGATTCACGCTGAGGCCTTTCTGGCTCTACCACTCTAGGGAACACATGCTTGTTCATTAACCAGTCTATGATCTCCAGGGGGCAACAAACTGGCTACAGCCTGCAGCCAGGCCACAATGGCTGTTACATCAAATACTTTAAAAGGTCCAGGAATAAATGGGAAATTAGGTGCTGAGGGGAGTGCATGGAATCAATCATCAACTCTTTCCACTCATAACACTCGCAACAAACCACAACTCTAGTAATGATAAAACAACTAGATTGCTGGTTGTACACATGGAGGATATTTACTTCCGAAATGGACTGCATGCAAAGCATTCTGTGCTAGACCCTTACACCAGCGTTGAGGTTTCCTCAGTTCAAAAGGCTCCCTACTCTACCCACACATTAGTACAAGACACAGAACATTTATATTGTGCTTTTCTCCAGACAGACTCAAAGCGCTTCAGGGCTGCGTCTATTTAAGGCGCACTCCATGGGCGACCAGGATCATTAGGGAGCCTTGCCCAACAACTCCTTACTGTATTACGTACAGCCTTACTAGTACACTATCCAGCTGACCCCCACAAGTTCAGACCCCTGGATCCTTCCCAAACCAGCTTTCTCCTCCGGAGCCCAGTGAGGCCCAGGCAGAAACTCCAGCTTCAAGGGGTGCCCAGTATCTGTGGATATTTGTGGAACTGGAGAACACTCAGTTGTGTTATATTGGGGTGCAGCGGGGGAGGAGGAAGTCTGTAGCTAGCTACAGGTTTAATCTGTTGTTTGTCTTTTCTCCCCACAGTTCAAGTTTGAGCGGGTTCGCTTCCGGCAGCTGCAGATCGAGAAGTTTCACATCCAGAATGACGGTCAGGTGACCTGTCACTTCTCCTTCATCCCCAAGCTGAACGACACGCAGTACTGCAAGCCTTGGCTGAGGGCTGAGCCATGCGAGGGGTACCTGGAGCCCAGTGAGTACCGATCCCCCCTTATCACTGACATAAGATGCGGGCGGGGCAGCTACCTTCAGGCCTGCCACTCCCCGGGCCCCGCCCAGCATGTGTCCGGTCACAGCCACGCCCTGCCACACCCAGTGCCCCGCCCAGCATATGTGTTAGGTGACCTGTCACTTCTTTATCCCCAAGCTAAACACGCAGTACTGCAAGCCCTGGCTGAGAGCGGAGCCATGCGAGGGCTACCTGAAGCCCAGTGAGTACCGATCCCCCTTATTACTGACGTAAGACGCTGGCTACTGCCAGGCCTGCCACTCCCAGGGCCCCGCCCAGCATGTGTCCGATCACAGCCACGGCCTGCCACACCCAGTGCTCCGCCCTGCATAGGTGTCAGGTGACCTGTGACTTCTCCTTCATCCCCAAGCTGAACAACACTCAGTACTGCATGCCCTGGCTGAGGGCGGAGCCATGCGAGGGGTACCTGGAGCCCAGTGAGTACCGATCCCCCTTATTACTGACGTAAGATGCAGATGGGGCAGCTACAGCCAGGCCCTGCCGCTCTATGTTTTAGCTTTGTCTCTACTTCATCAGCAATATCTTTATTCCTACTTATAACATCTAAATGATACATCTATTGTTTCTTTCAAGAGAAACCAGGCTGTCATAGTAAGGCATTTTTTTTCCATAAAACAATTTTGTTTTCTATGCATTTTAATGGGAAAACAAATTGAAAAAACACATTATTTCTAAGTTTTACCAATTCCATTTTAAAAAGTTTTTCTGTAGATAATAAATACACATTTTGTTTGGCTATTTCTATAGTTTATCACAAAACTTAGATTATGTTACTGTCACAATTCATGGTGAGGATATTTGATTCTGAAATAATGCTACAGTGGGTATTTTTCACTATGAACTAAGAAAATAAAAGTATTCTTATTGGCTCAGGGATCGTATATTCCCTTTCACCAATTAATTCTGCATCAGATAGTGCCGGAGGTTTGCACTGGAGCAATGCCCAACCGTGCACAGCTGTACTTCTGCTACAAGACGTATATCTACGTCCTCGTGGCTTAGATGAAGTCACAGAGGACGAGATATATTGTAGCCGAGTCAAAAATGTATTGTGTGTGACCACCTTTATCTTTTCTGCAGCTAAATGTCTTGTATGTCATAATTATAAGGGTGACGAGGACTCTTGCTAGGACTGCTAGCTCTGAGATGTAGATGTATTATCTTATTTTAGAAGCTGTCTGTATCCTGCTCCTCCTACCCATAATTCCCAGGATTCACTCTCTGAACACTTCCTGTCCACAGACGAGTCGGTGGAGATCAGCCTGGAGGTGTACGTCAGTAAGGACTCCGTCACGCTGCTGAATTCGGGGCAGGACACCATCGAGGACATCTTAGTCCTTCACCTGGACCGAGGCAAAGATTACTTCCTGACCGTCACCGGGAGTTACCTGGTCAGCGCGTTCGGCACGTCCCTGGAGGCCCTGTGCCGAATGAAGAGGCCCATCCGAGAGATCCCCGTCACCAGACTCATCGACCTGGTGAGACCATTATTTATTAAAGCAAACCTCAACTGAGGAAAGTCAAAATAAACATACACAGGACATACTTACCTCCTGTAGTCTACTCCTCAATCTCTCTCTCCTCTCCTGCGTCCTGTTTGTCGACTGTGATCAAGGGAATTCTCCGTCCTCAATTTTAAAAATGTCCATAAACCCCCTAACAGCTTCCTGGTCAGCACACTGTTAAACTGTAATATCGCCAACTTGAGCCATAGTGATACATGGATATTACCTTGCACATCAGTTGTCCTTTCAGTTATAACTGACAGCAACTGATATATTTCAGTTCTGCCAAAATCTTGTCAGAACTGTAAGGGATCACTGTTAGAAAAGGGTGAGCTTCTGACACAAACTGGTGTAAGTATGTAATTTTCTCTGTCAGGTATATAATGTACTTATTTTAAATAATTTTACTAGGTTCAGGTTCCCTTCAACTACTCAAGGACCGCTTCATGCCGAATGGGCGGGACCACGGGGGCAGCCGCAGGACCGCTTACCCCGATCGGCGTAAAGTCCTGGGGCTGGCTCCGCTCCGCTTTCAGTGTCCCAGCGGCGATCGCCCTCTATTTACTACGTACAACGCTGTGATCTAAGGCAGCGCTGTACAGGGGACAACCGTGTCACTTGGCTGTCCCCTCCGGAGGCCTTCACTACTGTCCTTTGACTGCTATTCAGCCTGCTGGAGGCTCGCACTGGAACTGTAAGTGACACTCCCACAATGTGACATCACTGGCTGCTGCTGCCTAGATGTGGGTAGGGTTTGCTGGGCTGAGAAACAGCTCTGATTATTGAAATGGAGCAGCTTTACACCCAAACTGGGGCGGAGGGAGCAAACAGATCCAGCAAGCAGCTAAATGGGGACACCACACACATCTGCTGAGACTAGTGTGGTCTAATGCCTAATACACACGATGCAATTTCCTGCCCGATTCACGGGAATCAGGCAATTATTTCTGACATGTCCAATCGGCTCCTGATTGATAAAGTGATCGATTTTGGTTACTTATAATTGGAATATCGATTGCTTTATCGATTGGGTGCACTTTGGACATGCACACACAATGCAAGTTCCCGTCTGATCACCCGTTGATTGGGCAGGAAATTACATTGTGTGTACCCAGCATATCTAGAGGCTGATAAGAGATTGCCACGTCTGTGCTGGTCGTCTGTGGCTGATGGCGGGTTTGGGCCAGCGATAGCCACGCAGTCGGGTCTGTTTAGTAGGGCTGTGGAGTCGGAGTCGGAGCAATTTTGGGTACCTGGAGTCGGAGTCGTGGTTTCATAAACTGAGGAGTCGGAGTTTGAGTTGGGTGCTTTTAGTACCTACTCCACAGCCCTGCTTCTAACAGTAGCTCTTAGACAGGAAGCTGATGATGGTCAGGGAGAGGGAGAAGCTCTATCCTCTGTCTTCTGTACGAGGTGACTGCAGCGGTTTGCAGAATAAGGCCGGGGCCACCAATGTAAGTATACAGAGGTGATTCCACAGGAGCGATTGCAATTTGGCCAAATCGTAATCGGGGGTCGTGCAGCTTTTTTGGAGTGATTACGCTCTAATGTAAAGAAGCAACTTTCTGGGCGATTTTCCTGCGCTAAAGGACCACTATCGTGAAAAATGTAGGCAGTTCAAATCTGAAAGAACTGACAGGTTTTGGGCCAGTCCATCTCCTTATGGGGGATTCTCAGGGTTTTCTTTGTTTTCAACAGCATTTCCTGACCAGCAGTTGCAAAGTCTATAGTGTGCAAATGAGTAGGGAGGCTGGCTGTTATCTTAATATTTTGACAGTTAAACTGCTGTTCAGGAAATGCTATTAAAATCCCTGAGAATCCCCCATGGGGAGATGGACTGGCCCAAAACCTGTCCGCTCTGTCAGATTTTAACGACCTACTTTTTTTTCGCAATAGTGGTCTTTTAAATAAAGTTTTAACTACCTTTCGAGGTCTGTGCTTGCCGCCTTCTGGAATCTGGATATAAAGAAGTGGTGATTACCTTTTGTGCAAGGGGGCGGGGCGCCAGACGCGGGCAGACATGGACCTCCGGAGACCCAGCAGGTAGTTTAAACGCTATTTTTCACAGGGTTAAAAGAAAATTGCTAATTTGGAAACGTTGTACAATCACTGGCAGTAGATTGTTCACCGCTTCCAATCGCAATACAAATTACGCCAGAATTCACTTTACAAAATGCTACGTAAATCATGAGCGTGATTGCAAGCGCTGCTCACAGTGGCCCTGGCTGGCCTCCGACACGCAGAGATTAGTTGCAGCTCCGGACACAAGTCATGTGACAAAAAATGTCATCTACACTTTAGGTCAGGTAATGTGTTCCAAGTAAAATGTTTTCTACACTTGAAGAAAAAAAATGATCGTCAGGCAGGATCTTATAGATATTACTTTAACACAATACAGTGTTTTTGAGATTTACATTTTTTACATTTTAGTACCACTTTGAAGCCTGGAACCCATTAGAGCGTTTTTTTTTTTTGGGGGGGGGGGGGTTTAGCGTTTAGGGAAACGCTTTTTTAGCATTTAGGGAAATTGCTAGCGATTTCCCTAAATGCTCTGCCAATGTAAGTGGATGAGACAGATTCCACTGGAGCGATTAGAGAAATCGCAGTCGCTGGACATGCAGCATTTTGGGAGCATTTCTATTCTAATGAATAGGAGCAGGAAAATGGCTCCCGAAATCGCTTGCAAAACGCTACCACAAATCGCTACGGATAGCGCTTTGGGCTTTTTAGTGGGTTCCAGGCCTAAAGGACACCTCAACCGAGGTCATATTTATATAATTTTAAACCATGCACATTGCCTGGCTGTCTTGCGGATCCTTTGCCTCTAGTGCTTTTAGCCATAGCCCCAGAACAAGCATGCAGCAGATCAGGTGTTTCTGGCATTACTGTCAGATCTGACAAGACTAGCTGCATGCTTGTTTCTGGTGTGGTTCAGACATTACTGCAGCCAAATAGAGCAGCAGGGCTGCCAGGAAACTGGTATTGTTTAAAGTGTAACTGTCGGGCAAAAAATCAAAAATCAATTCTTTATTTTTATCTGGTAAAAAAGTAATAAGGATGCTAACCAGGCAATCCAAAAGTTAAAATCTCTATTACTTTTCTTGTTTATAAATGATCATTCCCCAGTTTACCTGACTCTTATTTGGTACGTTGCCGCATAAAGGAAGTTGCAGGACATGCTGGGTTGTCTTTTTTTGCTTCTTTATTTCCCCTCAGACTTAACTAATGCACAGAAGCAAAAAAGGACAACCCAGCATGCACTGCAACTTCCTTTATGCGGCAACGTACCAAGTAAGAGTCAGGTACAATGGGGAATGATCATTTATAAACAAGAAAAGTAGTAGTGATGTTAACTTTTGGATTGCCTGGTTAGCATCCTTATTACTTGTTTACCAGATAAAAATAAAGAATTGATTTTTGATTTTGTGCCCGACAGTTACACTTTAACATATCCCTCTCACTGCAGGTGTCCTTTAGAGAGAGAGAGAAGCTTTTCCTCTAAATCGGGATGCTTGTTATTGTTCTTTGGTCGTTTGTTTTTCCCTCCTTTCTGCGGAACTCTCTGTTCTCCTCCTTCCCTCTCAGTGATCTGTCTCTTCTCTCTCCTCTTCCGCCTCCTGTGCCTGCAGGGAGAAGACAATTTCTCAGAGAAGGTAACATTCCCCTTTGACCTGGGTTATATTCCTGACTTTGTGTCCTTTCTCCCTGGTGTCTGTAGCGTGGTGTAGTGTGCTGTGCTGTCATCCAGGGGACGCCTTTATAAAAACTGGAGTCAAACTTCTCAACTCTGGCCAAAACTTTTTCTTGAATCTGTTTTATGTAGATCAAGGTTTTTATTGCCATCTGTGTCTTCAGAAAGATCTCCCCGCAAGGATGAGGACGTGAGAGAGACCGACCCGCAGGGCACACAGACAGGAAGTGACGATTAGCTCCGTTCAAACACCAGCGCGATCGGCGGGAAGAAATGATGATAAACAATGGGTTGCCAAAGAACTGCTGAAAAAAAGTGTCCCCAAGACGTTATAAGAGAGTGATTATCGTCCACGTAGACCAGGGTTTCTCAACCAGGGTTCCTTGAGGACATGGCAGGGGTTCCCTGGCGGTTCTCCCTCCGGTGAGATTGGCCTCAGTTGGCGGTGTGAAAAAGTACCCCCTTGGCTTCTCTGTAGAAAGAAGGGCTATATTGGGGGTCAGAATAATGAGGAGGGCAGTAGTAAAAGCAGTATGATGGTGAGGCCAGATGGTGAGGAAGAACCACTACCACAGGTTACTGTAATAGAGGAGGAACATGAACAGGGGTGCTTTTTCAGGAGTTCCCCGAGATCCAAAAATGATTTGAAGGATTCCTCCAGGGTGAAAAGTTTAAAGAGAACCCGTACTCTAAAAGTCTTACAATAAAAAGCATACCATTCTATTTTCTATGTTCTCCTGGGCCCCTCCGTGCTGTTTCTGCCACTCCCTGCTGTAATCCTGGTAATTGCCAGTTTTAGGCAGTGTTTACAAACAAAAGACATGGCATGTGATAGGCTGAGAGGAGCTCAGTCTGTGACTCATACGGAGCCTGAAGGGGGCGTGGAGAGGGTGTGTATAGCTTCTATCCTATCACAAGCAGAGCAGCCTGAGTGTCTGAGCTGAGACCGACAAAGCCGTCAAAGGAAAGAAGATTAGATCATATAACAGAGATAATACAGCCACTGTGCAACTAGGAAAGGCTGCAGTAATCCAGACCACATTAGAACAGGTATAGGAACTTATAGGATAGAAGAAATAAGGCTGAAATTTTTGTTACAGAGTCTCTTTAAAAAAGACTGATGTAGATGATCCGGCCTGGCAGATCGGTTCAGACGATATTCTGTGCTAATTGTTTGTATCGCATGCTGGCAAATGACCGATTCATTCAGAATACTCACATGCCACGAATTTCCCACTTTGGGGTCCTCATTTTTGCGCTTCTGGCAACGATCCGATTGAGAGACTCGTCGGTGGAGTCAAATGTGTGCGGACATCATTCACCCGTCACTAAACGTCTGGGGTCGCTTATTTTCAACGTGTTCCCATCAGTGGTTGGACATTTTTTTAAACAAATTCCAGTTATATTGAAGCTAAATAAATTAGCTCTTTCTATCTTGCAGTTGTCTTAAAGAGAACCGAGGCGGGCAGATGGGACACAGAGACGTTCTCTGCCTCATGACATGTCTCTGTGTCCCCACACCGCCGTTCTCTGTCCGTCCCCTCACTGCTATAGCCCCCCAAGATTAGCGACAATATTTGACGCTATCTCGGAGGTAAACAAAAGGAGAGGGATTCCCTGTTCAAAACTCCTGCCAGGGGCGTCCCTGCAGGGTTTCCTGAGCTGCCAGTGGGCAGCTCTCTCTCCCTGGCCACGCCCCCTGCCGATCCCCCGCCTCCTTGCACGCTATGAGAGACATACAGTCTATCCGTGCATCATTGGGACCTATAGATCACCAAAGTGAGAAGTGGGCCAGTGTGGCCCACAGGTGCGGCGGTTCTTGCGGCCACCTGATCCGCTCAGCTCCCCCGGATCAGGTAGACACATTCGAGGTAGAGACATTGAAGCCACTTTAAAAACTTGATTTTCCCTGTTATTTACCTTAAAGGGGTTCTTTCGCGAAAAAAGTAGGCAGTTAAAAAATGTGACAGATGACAGGTTTTGGGCCAGTCCATCTTTTTAAGGGGGATTCTCAGGGCTTTCTTTGTTTTCAACAGCATTTCCTGAACAACAGTTGCAAAATCTAACTGACATAATAGTGTGCAAGTGATTAGGGAGGCCGGCTGGTATCTTGCTATTTTGGCAGTTAAACTGTTGTTCAGGAAATGCTGTTGAAAACAAAGAAATCCCTGAGAATCCCCCTTATTAAAAAGATGGACTGGCCCAAAACCTGTCATCTGTCACATTTTTTAACTGCCTACTTTTTTCGCGAAAGATCCCCTTTAAGCAATATGTGCAGTGCTAAAACACCATATTCCCACCGCAGAAAAAGGTGTTATAACCCCCAAATCCTGGGGCAAAAATACACAACTTTCAAAGTCGTGCATTTTGCTGCCCGGGGAGGCAGAGCTTTGTACTGTAGCTCTGCCTCCATTCGCGTCAATGCACTGCAGATCTCCGCCTCTCCCCGCCCCTCTCAGTGAGATAAGACTGAGAGGGGCGGGGAGAGGCGGTGATCAGCGGAGATTGACTACAGTAGAGGCAGAGCTACTGCACAAAGCCCTGCCTCTACCAGGAAGCGCTCCCCAGTTTTTGCCGCGGGATTTGGGGGTTATAAAACACTCGTTCGGCCGCGGGAATGCGGCATTTTAGCACTGCACATATTGCTTATGCTCAAACACACACCATACAATCTTGGTTGTACAGATTTACCAAATCTATAGGGGCCCATACGCCTAACGATTTTCTCGCCGCTATACAGTAGATTAGATCACTGTGATCGAATCTGCTGTAAAATCGTTGAGCAAACGCTGGCCGAACTATCGATTTCCGTCCAAAATCGATCGTTCCCGTCGTTCCGTCCATGCGGAAGATTTCACTCGATCGCCGGCAGGTCGGGAGTGCGTCGATAGCAAATGTCCGACAACCGACGCTAGCGGCAATACATTACCTGCTCCGCCGGCGCTTGTCCCCGCTGTCACCGCTGCTCCTTCTCCGCTGGTTTCCAGGAGGCTTCACTTCTTCCTGTCCGGACAGGAAGTTTACACAGTAGTGCGCCCTCTACTGTTTAAATTTCCCCGGACAGGAAGTGAAGCTGGAGCCGAGCACGGAGAAGAAGACAGTGGAGACCGGGACTCGCGCCAGCCGGATCAGGTAATATATGCAGGGGGGCGGCGGCAGCTTCACAAACACACGCACAACAGCAGCCAACGATGGGTTCCGTCGGCACCTCCCGCTGGCGGATCGTTCAGGAACAGCCTTATCAGTCCGCCGACAGTGCGTACACACACACTACGGTCTGCTGAAAACCCGCCCAGCGGGAGGTGCTGACGGACCTGTCGTTGGCTGCTGTCGTGCAGTACGCACCTTTATGCTACATGAAAGTGGTAAGATTGAACAACCAAGATTGTATGGTGTGTGTTGAGCCTGAAGGTAAATAACAAGGAAAATCAAGTTTTTTAAGTGACTTAGTCTCAGTCTCTCTTAAAGGGATACTGTAGGGGGGTCGGGGGAAAATGAGTTGAAGTTACCCGGGGCTTCTAATGGTCCCCCTCAGACGTCCTGTGCCCGCGCAGCAACTCACCGATGCTCCGGCCCCGCCTCCGGTTCACTTCTGGAATTTCAGACTTTAAAGTCAGGAAACCACTGTGCCTGCGTTGCCATGTCCTCGCTTCCCCTGATGTCATCAGGAGTGTACCGCGCAGACACAGACCATACTGGGCCTGCGCAGTACGCTCCTGGTGACATCAGCGGGAGCGAAGACACGGCAACGCAGGCGCAGTGGTTTTCTGACTTTAAAGTCTGAAATTCCAGAAGTGAACCGGAGGCGGGGCCGGAGCATCGGTGAGTGGTTGCGTGGGCACAGGACGTCTGAGGGGGACCATTAGAAGTCCCGGGTAACTTCAACTCATTTTCCCCCGACCCCCCTACAGTATCCCTTTAAAGGAGTACTATCGATTGAAACGACTTTTTTTTTTAATACTGTATATTAGTGTACACATTACCACTAGTGCTAGGGGCACTTTATTTATTCACCCAGGTCTCTCTCTTGCTATCCCTGCTTAAAAATTCATTTCTCACACAGCTCATAGTAGTTTGGGTCACCCTGAGCTGCTTGGTTACTCTGTCACACAGCTCACAAATATATTTCAGTGTCACTCACAGCAATCAGCAGACATGAGGAGAAATAGGCTGATCTGAGGTGGTAACAGGTAACTAAATGAGCTGGAATATTGCTGGAATATAACTCGCTATAACACTAGTCTGTGTTTACACTCAGACTGGCTGCCTGCTTGAGGAGATTCACTCCAGGCTGCATCCACTTTACAAGCTGCTGAGAGGGGCAGACCACTGTCTACAATTAGCATTATTAGTATCTTTATCAGTCAAGAGAAGCAAAGATAATAAACACACATTGCTAGAATCTTTAACCCCTTACCACCATATCAATAAGATTCTTTCAGCAAGGTGATAATTAAACTATAAACTGAGGAGTTGATAGCAACTCCCCTGTGCAGACATGGGCTTAGCCCTCTGGGAGCCCTCAGCATATAGATACATTTGTATCAAACACTGACGGCCAAAACTGACGGAGGATTTTACAGCTGAGAGGAACAGCTGTGTGAGGAATCAAATTGCTCCTAGTACTTGTCCTAATGTGTGCTACAACATACAGCATTTAAAAATAAATGCATACATCGATAGTATTCCTTTAAGCAAGAAGCTTTTCTACTAACAAAACTGGCCAGTTCCTCCAGTTAGTTACGGTACTTAGTACTGCAAACAATTATGAAGTATATTTTGTAATATATGGTTTTTCTTGCATAAAAAAAAAAGGTTTTTTCTCTTTTCACCTACCGTTTTTGTGCTTATTAGAGTGTCTTCCTTACTTCCTGTTTCGTGTCACATGGCAGGAAGTGTGAATCCAGAACAGGAGCACAGGTGGCATTAGAAAGAGACAGATGTTTTTAGTGCTTTTCAGATAAAGAAAAAGTTTGGGCCAAAGTCCCTTCTCGGTAGTCACGTTTGGCTACTTGGGTTGTTGTATGTTATAACCTACAGATAAAAACGTACATTGAAAGTCAGTGAGAGTTTGTATGTGTCGCACTTTCACATTGTACCAGTTTTTATAAACAAGTGGTCTCCTGTAACACCCCTCTTCCCCCTCCCTTGCCCCACCCCTCTTTCCACCGCTCCTGCCCCACCCCTCTCCTGCCCAACCCCTCTTTCCCCCTCTCCTGCCCCACCCCTCTTCTCCCGCTCCTTCTTCTCCTGCTCCACCCTCTTCTCTCGCTCCCACGCTTCTCCTGCCCCACCCCTCTTCTCCTTCTGCCCCACCCCTCTGCTGCCCCACCCCTCTTTCTGCCGCTCCCACCCCTCTTTCTGCCGCTCCCACCCCTCTCCTGCCCAACCCCTTTTCCCCGTCCTGCCCCACCCCTTTTCCCTGATCCCACCCCCGCGGTCCAGGGTAACTCTTCTGTCCAGGCATGGCTTCTCCATTCATTCTGCAGTTGTCAGAGTCTTGTGCACACAGGCCTTTGTAGATCACTATGAATATTTGGCTTTGAGGTGCTTTGCTAGTCTCCTGAGAGCAGCTTTTAAAGTGGACCTGAACTCATGCTTGGGACACAAGGAAAACAAAGATTCATCCACCCTGTTTATGTTTCGAGTGAAGAGCCTGTCTAATTATCCTTAACTGCAAGTAATCACAATTGTAATTTGAGCTCTCAGCTGTGCCAGCACAGGAATCTCGGCAGCCTCAGCTAATTTGTAAACACAGGATACTAACTCTTTGTCTGCTTCTATGAAAGCAGGAAGTGGACACACTGCAGATTTATTGCAGGAGTTCTGTGGGCTGCAACAAATGTTTTTTTCTGTAAATATTATGATGTTGCTTATCTTTTAGATCAGAGAGGAAGTTATGAGTTCAGGTCCGCTTTAAAGTGCACCTGACCTGAGAGGGATATGGAGGCTCAGAGCTCCGCCCCTTCAGCCGTCACCTATTACTCCTATGAATAGCGCAGCTTTTCCAGATCTCTGCCCACTCCAGCCCTCATCTGTTACTCATGAATAGAGCAGCTTGTCCAGAGCTCCGCCCACTCCAGCCCTCATTTGTTACTCATGAATAGAGAGGCTTGTCCAGAGCTCCGCCCTCTCCAGCCGTCACCAGTTACTCCCATGAATAGAGCAGCTTGTCCAGAACTCCGCCCACTCCAGCCCTCATCTGTTACTCATGAATGGAGTGGCTTGTCCAGAGCTCCGCCCCCTCCAGCCCTCATCTGTTATTCATGAATAGAGCAGCTTGTCCTGAGCTCCGCCCTCTAAAGCCGTCACCTGTTAATCCTATGAATAGAGCAGCTTGTCCAGAGCTCCGCCCACTCCAGCCCTCATCTGTTACTCATGTTACCTCACAGTCCTCACACTTCCTGATATGTCATCCTCAGGAGAAAGCCGTTCTGCATATGTTGCCGGAGGATGGAGATGACGCGGCGGAGAAACCCCTGAAAATCCCGAAGGAGGTGTGGCTGCTGGTGGATCATCTGTATAAGAACGCCTGCCATCAGGTGCGTACACGGCTTATAATAATACATTCTGTGTACAGTCACTATAAAGCTGCTGCTCGGGGGCCATTATTAAAGGGTACCTGAGACGCTGATACCTGGGGATTCCTCCAGCCCCCTCTATGCTGGTTCCTCACCAATCCTCCCAGGCCGCCTGGATCCTCCGTTTGGCAGCCCGATAATTTAGCCAGGTGCAGTCCGGCCGCATGCACTTCCCCGTGGCTGGGTTCGTTCTGCACCTGCGCTGTATTACTGCCGCGTATGCACAGTACCCCCCTCCCCCCACTTGAGTGGAGGATTTACTGGGCTGCCTAGTGGAGGATCCAGGCAGCGGAGGAGGATGGCCAGAGACCAATTAGCCTGAATGGGCTGGAGGAAGCCACAGGTATGTTTTGCTTTTTTTTGTTGTTTTTTTCAGAATTTCAGGTTTCCTTTAAAGCAAACCTGTAAGTTTAAAATGGAGGAAAAAAAACAGATACCTTATTTACTCACATATAAGCCTAATTATTCAGCACAAAAAATGTGCTGAAAAGCTACCCCATCGGCTTATATGCGAGTCAGTGGAACAGAATGGATGGTTGTGCAGATTTTGTTACTGGCAGAGGAGTGTAAGGATCATGCATTAGTGATCCTAATCTTGCCAGCTGGCTCCCTGCTGTGTCTGTGCCCCCCCCCCCCCCCCCATCCCCTGCAACATGGTGTGCAGAGTGTGCTGCTCATGACTACCTGCTGTGTCCCCTGGCTTGTGGAGCGGAGCGTGCAATCGCTGTGTCTCATACCTATGACGCCACCTAGTGGCTTCTTGAGACACAGCTGTATCATCCTGAAGGGGGCTTATACGTGAGTCAATCACTTTTTCTGGTTTATGAGTGAAAACTGGGTACCTCGGCTTATATACGGGTCGGCTTATATGCGAGTATATACAGTACTTAACTCAGCAGAAGGAAGCTGTGGATCCCCCAGAGCTCTCCGCCGTCCTTCCGACCACAGCTTCTCGCCGGATCCCTATGAAAGTTTGCGGCTGCGTTCCCGTATGTGAATGAGCCACACTGTGCAGACGCAAGCCCTGCAGGACAAAAACCAGTTAGTCTGTGCTACTGCAGGCGTAAGGGGTCCTGTGCTGCTTCGCTCATTCACTGACCCTTCCAGAGGCGTACTGAGTGCTGTACTGGAGAGAAACTGTTATTTGCATATCTGAATGTTTTACTCTTTCAAGCAGAATGAGCAAAGGAACACAGCATAGTTATTACATATGTGCATACACATATCTATCTCATCATGTCACCTGTCACCTCGGTATTCCTGTAAGACTCCTGCACGGGGTACCCTGCTTGATTGTGTTTGCTTTGCTTGTTGTCTTGCAGGAAGATCTCTTCCAAACGCCTGGAAGACAGGAAGAGCTGCAGCAGATTATCGATTGCCTGGACACTAGCATTCCCGAGACCATCCGTATCCTTCACAGTAGTGGCACCAGGTGGCGCTGTAACTCTAGAGGTGATCACTGTTATCAGTAGCAGGACTGGAAGGACCTCCTCCTCACAGTAGTGGCACCAGGTGGCGCTGTAACTCTAGAGGTGATCACTGTTATCAGTAGCAGGGATGGAAGGACCTCCTCCTCACAGTAGTGGCACCAGGTGGCGCTGTAACTCTAGAGATGATCACTGTTATCAGTATCAGGGCTGGAAGGACCTCCTCCTTCACAGTAGTGGCACCAGGTGGCGCTGTAACTCTAGAGGTGATCACTGTTATCAGTAGCAGGGCTGGAAGGGCCTCCTCCTTCACAGTAGTGGCACCAGGTGGCGCTGTAACCCTAGAGGTGATCACTGTTATCAGTAGCAGGGCTGGAAGGACCTCCTCCTTCACAGTAGTGGCACCAGGTGGCGCTGTAACTCTAGAGGTGATCACTGTTATCAGTTGCAGGTCTGGAAGGACCTCCTCCTCACAGTAGTGGCACCAGGTGGCGCTGTAGCTCTAGAGGTGATCACTGTTATCAGTATCAGGGCTGGAAGGACCTCCTCCTCACAGTAGTGGCACCAGGTGGCGCTGTAGCTCTAGAGGTGATCACTGTTATCAGTATCAGGGCTGGAAGGACCTCCTCCTCACAGTAGTGGCACCAGGTGGCGCTGTAACTCTAGAGGTGATCACTGTTATCAGTATCAGGGTTGGAAGGACCTCCTCCTCACAGTAGTGGCACCCGGTGGTGCTGTAACTCTAGAGGTGATCACTGTTATCAGTAGCAGGACTGGAAGGACCTCCTCCTCACAGTAGTGGCACCAGGTGGCGCTGTAAGTCTAGAGGTGATCACTGTTATCAGTAGCAGGGCTGGAAGGACCTCCTCCTCACAGTAGTGGCACCAGGTGGCGCTGTAGCTCTAGAGGTGATCACTGTTATCAGTATCAGGCCTGAAGGGCCTCCCCCTCACAGTAGTGGCACCAGGTGGCGCTGTAACAGTACAGATGACCACTGTTATCAGTATCAGGCTTGAAGGGCCTCCTCCTTCACAGTAGTGGCACCAGGTAGCGCTGTAACTCTAGAGGTGATCGCTGTTATCAGTAGCAGGGTTGGAAGGACCTCCTTCACAGTAGTGGCACCAGGTGGCGCTGTAACTCTAGAGGTGATCACTGTTATCAGTATCAGGCCTGAAGGGCCTCCCCCTTACAGTAGTGGCACCAGGTGGCGCTGTAACTCTAGAGGTGATCACTGTTATCAGTAGCAGGGCTGGAAGGACCTCCTCCTCACAGTAGTGGCACCAGGTGGCGCTGTAGCTCTAGAGGTGATCACTGTTATCAGTATCAGGCCTGAAGGGCCTCCCCCTCACAGTAGTGGCACCAGGTGGCGCTGTAACAGTACAGATGACCACTGTTATCAGTATCAGGCTTGAAGGGCCTCCTCCTTCACAGTAGTGGCACCAGGTAGCGCTGTAACTCTAGAGGTGATCACTGTTATCAGTAGCAGGGCTGGAAGGACCTCCTCCTCACAGTAGTGGCACCAGGTGGCGCTGTAACTCTAGAGGTGATCACTGTTATCAGTATCAGGCCTGAAGGGCCTCCCCCTTACAGTAGTGGCACCAGGTGGCGCTGTAACTCTAGAGGTGATCACTGTTATCAGTAGCAGGGCTGGAAGGACCTCCTCCTCACAGTAGTGGCACCAGGTGGCGCTGTAGCTCTAGAGGTGATCACTGTTATCAGTATCAGGCCTGAAGGGCCTCCCCCTCACAGTAGTGGCACCAGGTGGCGCTGTAACAGTACAGATGACCACTGTTATCAGTATCAGGCTTGAAGGGCCTCCTCCTTCACAGTAGTGGCACCAGGTAGCGCTGTAACTCTAGAGGTGATCACTGTTATCAGTAGCAGGGCTGGAAGGACCTCCTCCTCACAGTAGTGGCACCAGGTGGCGCTGTAACTCTAGAGGTGATCACTGTTATCAGTATCAGGCCTGAAGGGCCTCCCCCTTACAGTAGTGGCACCAGGTGGCGCTGTAACTCTAGAGGTGATCACTGTTATCAGTAGCAGGGCTGGAAGGACCTCCTCTTTCACAGTAGTGGCACCAGGTGGTTCTGTAGCTCTAGAGGTGATCACTGTTATCAGTAGCAGGGATGGAAGGACCTCCTCTTTCACAGTAGTGGCACCAGGTGGCGCTGTAGCTCTAGAGGTGATCACTGTTATCAGTAGCAGGGATGGAAGGACCTCCTCCTTCACAGTAGTGGCACCAGGTGGCGCTGTGACTCTAGAGGTGATCACTGTTATCAGTAGCAGGCCTGAAGGGCCTCCTCCTTCACAGTAGTGGCACCAGGTGGCGCTGTAACTCTAGAGGTGATCACTGTTATCAGTATCAGGGCTGGAAGGACCTCCTCCTTCACAGTAGTAGCACCAGGTGGTGCTGTAACTCTAGAGGTGATCACTGTTATCAGTATCAGGGCTGGAAGGACCTCCTCCTCACAGTAGTGGCACCAGGTGGCGCTGTAACTCTAGAGGTGATCACTGTTATCAGTATCAGGGCTGGAAGGACCTCCTCCTCACAGTAGTGGCACCAGGTGGCGCTGTAACTCTAGAGGTGATCACTGTTATCAGTAGCAGGGATGGAAGGACCTCCTCCTTCACAGTAGTGGCACCAGGTGGTGCTGTAACTCTAGAGGTGATCACTTTTATCAGTATCAGGGCTGGAAGGACCTCCTCCTTCACAGTAGTGGCACCAGGTGGCGCTGTAACTCTAGAGGTGATCACTGTTATCAGTATCAGGGCTGGAAGGACCTCCTCCTCACAGTAGTGGCACCAGGTGGCTCTGTAACTCTAGAGGTGATCACTGTTATCAGTAGCAGGGCTGGAAGGACCTCCTCCTCACAGTAGTGGCACCAGGTGGCTCTGTAACTCTAGAGGTGATCACTGTTATCAGTAGCAGGGCTGGAACGGCCTCCTTCTTCACAGTAGTGGCACCAGGTGGCGCTGTAACTCTAGAGGTTATCATTATCCGTAGCAGGGCTGGAAGGACCTCCTCCTCACAGTAGTGGCACCAGGTGGCGCTGTAACAGTACAATTGTTGTAATAGCTTCTTGTGAGCAGCCGCTCGTGGAGGTAGCAGTGCAGCTTCCGAGGTCACCTGTCTGGTGATGTGTGTGCTGCATGAGTGTCATCAGTGGAGCGCACACGTCACCAGTCAGGGGACACCGGAAGCTGCAATGCTACCCCCACGAGCGGCTGCTCGCAAGAATCTATTACTATAAGTTATTTTTTTAGACCGAGAGCGCAATCTATCGTTCTTTTCACCGGATGACTGCAGGATTAGGTAATTACAGCTCCGCCTGACACCCGGCACTCCCTGACACTCCTACTGTGGTAGTCTTATACGGCGAGTATACCCCAACCTCTACATTTTAACTGGAAAAGTTGGGGGGTCGTCTTATATGCCCAGTCGCCTTATCCGCCAGTATATACGGTACAGAGGGTTTTTACCTGCAGAATTCTAATGTGCAATTCATTCTATAAAATAGGACTATACCTGACTCACCCGTGAAGGGGGAGGAGCACCAACACATTAAAGAGTAACTGTCAGGCTGCAAAAGCTAATTTAAACCTCTATTCTCCTGTGTTAAACAGTTTAGAAGGAAGCCAAAAAGGCAACACTGAAGATAAAAATCTCTCTTTCATTTGATGTGTGCTTATAAGACCCAAGCTCTTAAGAGGCCGCAAGCCGCATACCATACTGCAAAGCATTCTGGGGCCCTCCCCTCGGCTGCTATTGATAAGTTACAGGGCTCATGTTACAAAAGCAGCAGCTCACAACATTGAAAAATCTCGGGGCAGAGTACACTGCAGGAGTACGCTATTGTTCCTAGCCACATGGCTAATTAATATTCACTGCACAGTACTGTTATTCAGTACAAGCTTTTCTGTGAGTGGAATCATCAGGAAGCAGGCAGGACATGATGACACATTTGGCTTCATAGGAGACAGACAAACATGGAACCTGCCATGAGCTGTCAGGAGCATCATTCTCTGCAAATACTATATAAAGATTCTGTGAAGTACAAACCTGGACAGAGAAATGCATATGTAATGTAAGTACAGCCAATCTTTAGCTACTGATATGTGTTTATTTTCTCTGAGACCCTATACCTAACAGCTCCTCTTTAAAGGGAAGGGTCAGGGACTATGAAATAAAAAAATCAAAATCCTTATCCACTTACCTGGGGCTTCCTCCAGCCCGTGGCAGGCAGGAGGTGCCCTCGGCGCCGCTCCGGAGGCTCCCGGTGGCCGACCCGACCAGGTCGGGCCTCTTCTGCGCTCCATTGTGCGTTCCACGCCGGCGCGCTGACGTCATCGGATGTCCTCCGGGCTGTGCTGCGCAGGCTCAGAACTACTGCGCAGTACAGGCCGGAGGACATCCGATGACGTCAGCGCGCCGGCGTGGAACGCACAATGGAGCGCAGAAGAGGCCCGACCTGGCCGCCGGCCTGGCCAGGTCGGGTCGGCCACCGGAGACCACCAGGAGCCTGCGGAGCGGCGCCGAGGGCACCTCCTGCCTGCCACGGGCTGGAGGAAGCCCCAGGTAAGTGGATAAGGATTTTTTTTTTCATAGTCCCTGAACTTTCCCTTTAAAGGACACCCGAAGCAAAAATAAACTAATGAAATAAACCATTGTATCTATCTTCCTTCTCCTAAAAATCACTTTTTAAGATATTCCACGGTTTTTAATTTGTTAAAATCTACTTTTTAAGTTTTTTAACTCTTTTATTGTTTTTGCTCAATGACACATTCATTGAAGTATGCCAGAGCTAATACATCTATGAACTATTGAACCTTTTTATCTCTTTCTTGCTCTCAGAAGCCATTTTCTTCTAGGAAATGTTTTATAGTTGGAATTTCTTATCAATAACGGTCCCACTGTAGTCACTTCCTGTCTGAGTCAGGACTGAGTCAGCCACTTACATACCTGATATTTAACTCTTTCAGACATGGAAAGAAAAAAAGGAACACAACATAGTTATTTGTGTGCTTGGCACTGTACATACCCATGTCTGTCTCATCATGTCACATGTCACCTCGGGTATCCTTTAAAGGACACCTGAAGTGAGAGTTATATAGAGGCTGCAATATTTATTTCCTTTTAAGGAATACCAGTTGCCTGGCAGCCTTGCTGATGCTCTGCCTCTAATACTATTAGCCATAGCCCCTGAACAAGCATGCAGCAGATCAGCTGTTTCTGACATTATTATCAGATCTGACTGGATTGTTTCAGGTGTGATTCACACAATACTGCAGCCAAATAGATTAGCAGGGCTGCCAGGCAACTGGTATTGTTTAAAAGGAAATAGATGTGGCAGCCTCCGTTTTCTTCTCACTTCAGTTATTCTTTAACTTCAACAAACCAAAACTAAACACATATGTGGGTCTCTGGTCTAACATGGCGTTTATTATTCCCTCAGCAGAGGTAATCAAAGTAAACATCAACTTTTTGCTTATATAAAAACTGACACATATAGGTTAAAAAAGAGTGAACGTTCACTAGAGGATACTGGGGCGTGGCACAGAGAGATAAGATTTGGGCCCTGTGTTTGCTAATCAGACGTATGTATAGAGTGCTGTGTAAGGATCAGGCCGTTCACCGTACAGACGCTGTAAGGGAAGGCAAGTGACAGGTGTTCAGCTGCACCCCAAGTGATCATCCTTTATGTTCTGTCATTCTGTTGTTCTGAGTTCCCCTAACTACACCCCCTCCAGCGGGCAGTAACCATTCTGTGGCCGAGGCTCTGCTCATATTCCTGGAAGCTCTGCCGGAACCGGTGATCTGCTATGAGCTCTACCAGCGATGCATCGACTGCTCCCACGACACTCGCCTGTGCCGCCAGGTCTGTAGAAACGCTACTGCTAAACAGAGCGCTTGTGTGCTGCTAAACAGAGCGGTTGTGTGCTAAACAGAGCGGTTGTGTGCTAAACAGAGCGGTTGTGTGCTAAACAGAGCGGTTGTGTGCTAAACAGAGCGGTTGTGTGCTAAACAGAGCGCTTGTGTGCTACACAGAGCGCTTGTGCGCTACACAGAGCGCTTGTGGGCTGCTACGCAGAGTGCTTGTGGGCTGCTACACAGAGAGTGCTTGTGGGCTGCTACACAGAGTGCTTGTGGGCTGCTACACAGAGTGCTTGTGGGCTGCTACACAGAGTGCTTGTGGGCTGCTACACAGAGTGCTTGTGGGCTGCTACACAGAGTGCTTGTGGGCTGCTACACAGAGTGCTTGTGCGCTGCTACACAGAGTGCTTGTGCGCTGCTACACAGAGTGCTTGTGCGCTGCTACACAGAGTGCTTGTGCGCTGCTACACAGAGTGCTTGTGCGCTGCTACACAGAGTGCTTGTGCGCTGCTACACAGAGTGCTTGTGCGCTGCTACACAGAGTGCTGGTGCGCCGCTACACAGAGTGCTGGTGCGCCGCTACACAGAGTGCTGGTGCGCCGCTACACAGAGTGCTGGTGCGCCGCTACACAGAGTGCTTGTGCGCCGCTACACAGAGTGCTTGTGCGCCGCTACACAGAGTGCTTGTGCGCCGCTACACAGAGTGCTTGTGCGCCGCTACACAGAGTGCTTGTGCGCCGCTACACAGAGTGCTTGTGCGCCGCTACACAGAGTGCTTGTGCGCCGCTACACAGAGTGCTTGTGCGCCGCTACACACAGAGTGCTTGTGGGCCGCTACACAGAGTGCTTGTGGGCCGCTACACAGAGTGCTTGTGGGCCGCTACACAGAGTGCTTGTGGGCCGCTACACAGAGTGCTTGTGCGCCGCTACACAGAGTGCTTGTGCGCCGCTACACAGAGTGCTTGTGCGCCGCTACACAGAGTGCTTGTGCGCTGCTACACAGAGTGCTTGTGCGCCGCTACACAGAGTGCTTGTGCGCCGCTACACACAGAGTGCTTGTGGGCCGCTACACAGAGTGCTTGTGGGCCGCTACACAGAGTGCTTGTGCGCCGCTACACAGAGTGCTTGTGCGCCGCTACACAGAGTGCTTGTGCGCCGCTACACAGAGTGCTTGTGCGCCGCTACACAGAGTGCTTGTGCGCCGCTACACAGAGTGCTTGTGCGCCGCTACACAGAGTGCTTGTGCGCCGCTACACAGAGTGCTTGTGCGCCGCTACACAGAGTGCTTGTGCGCCGCTACACAGAGTGCTTGTTACACAGAGTGCTTGTGCGCCGCTACACAGAGTGCTTGTGCGCCGCTACACAGAGTGCTTGTGCGCCGCTACACAGAGTGCTTGTGGGCCGCTGCACATAGTGCTTGTGCGCCGCTGCACAGAGTGCTTGTGCGCCGCTGCACAGAGTGCTTGTGCGCCGCTGCACAGAGTGCTTGTGCGCCGCTGCACAGAGTGCTTGTGCGCCGCTGCACAGAGTGCTTGTGCGCCGCTACACAGAGTGCTTGTGCGCCGCTACACACAGAGTGCTTGTGGGCCGCTACACACAGAGTGCTTGTGGGCCGCTACACAGAGTGCTTGTGGGCCGCTACACAGAGTGCTTGTGGGCCGCTACACAGAGTGCTTGTGGGCCGCTACACAGAGTGCTTGTGGGCCGCTACACAGAGTGCTTGTGCGCCGCTACACAGAGTGCTTGTGCGCCGCTACACAGAGTGCTTGTGCGCCGCTACACAGAGTGCTTGTGCGCCGCTACACAGAGTGCTTGTGCGCCGCTACACAGAGTGCTTGTGGGCCGCTACACAGAGTGCTTGTGGGCCGCTACACAGAGTGCTTGTGGGCCGCTACACAGAGTGCTTGTGGGCCGCTACACAGAGTGCTTGTGGGCCGCTACACAGAGTGCTTGTGGGCCGCTACACAGAGTGCTTGTGCGCCGCTACACAGAGTGCTTGCGGGCTGCTACACAGAGTGCTTGTGCGCTGCTACACAGAGTGCCATGTCGCTGACTGAGTATAAGATGGCATCATACAGACACTCTGCCACCTCATCTGTATGCCATTGTGCCTCTCTGTCCCCAGGTCATCTCTCAGCTCTCCCGATCCCACCGCAACGTTTTCCGATATCTGATGGCTTTTCTAAAGGAACTGTTGAAGTACACTAGTGACAACAATCTGACCGCCAACTTGATTGGTAAGAATCAATAACATATATAAGCAACGGCATAATAACCTTTACAGAAAAACATTTCTTTGTTACAGCTGATACACATCCTGCAATAAATCTGTAGTGTGTCTACTTCCTACTTTCATGGAAGCAGACATAGGGTTAACATCCTGTGTCGACATATTAGCTGTGCCTGCCGGGGACTGCCAAATTACACTTGTAAATACTTGAAGAGAAGGGATAATTAGGCTCTTCTCTCTAAATACATACAGGGTGCATTTCTCTCTGTTTTCCTTCTGTCCTGTGCAAGGGTTCAGGTCCACTTAAAAAAATAATTTGACCAGAGACCCACATTTACCTGCTGATGAATGATCACATAGAAATACAATACTATTTATAAAGCGGCAACAATTCTAAGCTTTAGACTTTTGCTGCACATCATAAAAGTTTTGCGCTGTGCAGCGCTATGTCCCGTGTGGCTGCTGACCCTCTGATTGGCTGAATGTTAGGATGGGGGACATCTCATCTGACTGATCAGTGGAAAAGCAGAGGAATGTCCCGCTTAGTTACTGAAAAGGTCAACTTAAAGAGAACCCGAGGTGGGTTTTAAGAATGCTATTAGGACACAGAGGCTGGTTCTGCATACTGTCACCAGCCTCTGTGTCTGTACTGTGCCCCCCCTGCGCCCTGCTGTCCCCCAGAAAAAAAAACCTGGTGTGCTAGCGACATGCACCTTGTCACTAGCAGGCTCTTTACCTTTGTGGTGTCTGTCACCGGCGTTCCCCGCCTCCTCTATATCGCCGCCCGCGTCCCTTCCTTCCAATCAGCTTATAGAGGCGGAGAGGGAAGGGACGCAGGTGGGGAGCCGCGATATAGAGGAGGTGGGGGAGCGGTAGTGACAGGCAGCACAATGAACAGGGCTGTGCAAGCTGTCATTACACCGGCAAGTGACAGGCAGTCTATTGGGCCAATTAAAGTGCGGGGATAATTGGACCCGCAGGGGCTCAGGGCAGGACGACTGGAGCTCTCGTCATTGCCAATTAGCAGGCATAAGTTCGTAGCGCTCGCTATGTTACTCTGATAAGGCACCTTACCCCTCTGATAAGGCACCTTACCTCTGACAAGGCACCTTACCTCTGATAAGGCACCTTAACTCTGATAAGGCATATGAACTGATAGGGCACGTTAACTCTGATAAGGCACATAAACTCTGATAAGGCACATTAACTTTGATAAGGCACGTTAATTCTGATAAGGCACGTTAACTCTGATACGGCTTGGTAACCAGAGCCGGATTAAGGCTAAATGGGGCCCTAAGCAAAGTAACTGATTCCCCCCCCCCCCCCCCCTCCCCATCATGTCGCCAAACCGGAAGCCATTCCCCAGACAGAATTACATAACCACTCCCACCACTGAACAACCGATTTCCTCCCAAACTAGACAGCCACCATGCAGCCTCCATCCCAGTGAATATGATAGTCCAGCAGAGAAGGCAGCCGCAGTGGGGGAGAATTACAGCACCAGATGACTCACATTCACCTATTGCGATCCAAGCAATAGAGGTCCCGTCATCCGGAGCCCATCTGTCTCCTCTAGAGTGCTGCCGCTCTGTTACTACTACTATTACTACTCCCTACTTCCTGTCTGATCTGAGAATCAGGACGTTCAGAGCGAGCGGCTGCACTGTAGAAGAGACAGATGGGTTTCAGATGACGGGATCTCTATCGCTTGGATCATGGATAGGTGAGTAAGCGTTTGCCATCTGCTGCTATCATTCTTGCTGCAGCTGTGGTTCTCTGTGGGAAGGGAGGGAGGAGTGGGCAGCGGCAGAGCGCACAGTAGCAGGAGCGGGACCTAGGAGGAGAGCCTGGCTCTGAAGACAATCAGCAGCGCACGGCATCATTTGACAAGACAAATAACATTTATATCGCGCTTTTCTCCTGGTGGACTCAAAGCGCCAGAGCTGCAGCCACTAGGACGCGCCCTATAGGCAGTAGCAGTGTTAGAGAGACTTGCCTAAGGTCTCCTACTGAATAGGTGCTGGCTTACTGAACAGGCAGAGCCGAGATTCGAACCCTAGTCTTCTGTGTCAGAGGCAGAGCCCTTAAAGGGACTCCGAGCAGTGCCTGTGGGTATGCCTTTAAGCATACCCACAACTAATTACATCCTCACACCTACCAGCATGATGTTTGTAATTATATCCCCCTGGGTTCCTTATATTTCATTGCATTGTGCTGAATCAAGCTGCTGACTTTGGAGAAAAGTCGTCCTGTGTAATACAATGTAACTATGGAAAGATGCATATCGTTTTGAAGCTCTCTTTCTCCTCTTTCCGATGATAGATAAACTGCCACCCTACGCCTTTTAGTTTTCGCTATTTTCGCGATTGAAATTGCCGTGGCCGCGATTTCGATCGCGAAAATAGCAAAAAATAAAATGCGTAGGGCGGCGGTTTATATATCATTGGAAAGAGATTGTTGCCTGGTCGGTAATCCGGCCCTGATGGTAACTGATAAGGCATGGTACCTCTGATAAGGCATGGTACCTCTGATAAGGCATGGTACCTCTGATAAGGCATGGTACCTCTGATAAGGCATGGTACCTCTGATAAGGCATGGTACCTCTGATAAGGCATGATACCTCTGATAAGGCTTGATACCTCTGATAAGGCATGGTACCTCTGATAAGGCATGGTACCTCTGATAAGGCATGGTACCTCTGATAAGGCATGGTACCTCTGATAAGGCATGGTACCTCTGATAAGGCTTGATACCTCTGATAAGGCATGGTACCTCTGATAAGGCATGGTACCTCTGATAAGGCATGGTACCTCTGATAAGGCTTGATACCTCTGATAAGGCTTGATACCTCTGATAAGGCATGCTATTTGTTATAGTGAATCAATCCCTTTGTATTACATTTAGGAGCCAATTAATCAGAAACGTTTCCTTCTTCTCAGCCACCGTGTTCACGAGTCTCCTGCTGCGACCTCCCCCGAACCTCGTGGGAAAGCAGACCGCCAGCGAGCGTCAGAGGGGCAGCACCTTCATCCTGGGCTTCCTGCTGGCCAGCGACGAGGATTGAGCCATTCTTCCCAGGACCGGCGCCGAGACGTTCTTTCGGAGGAAGTGTGTAATGGGCTCTTCCTGTGGGCCTGTTTGGGGATGTGGCGCCCTCTGCAGGAACGGGAGGGAATCTCTGACTGAAGTCATTGGTTGTAGCGGTCACTGGATGGACAGTAGTGGCGCCGGGATCTTCCCCTGCACACGGGCGGATGGTTTGTACAGAGAGGTCTCCAGTCCACCGAGGCGGTCGCGTATTACTTTGGACATTTTAGTCCTCACTTTTTGTCGGTTTTCAGCTCTAAACACTGGTGCCATGGTCTTTGTACGTTCTGTGCGCAAACCCCTCCTCTATAAACCAATCCCGTCAGGCTTCTCAGTGTTTGTAAACTGTCGTCACTTAAAGCCGCCCTCCGGAGATTTAATAAACTTCCCCGAAGCTCTCCCCAACACCCCAATACTTCAGGGCAGGAAAAGAAAGACAAGAAATCGATACATAACCTCTCTGCGGATCCCACTCTTCAGCGCCAGACTGCTCCTCCCCTCTCACTCCTACACTGAAGGGGTGTCTCTCTAGTAAGTCAATAGCATAGCGCCTCCTACAGGATTACTGCGCTTAGTTATTAGAAATGCCACTCTTAAAGGACCAATGTTGTGAAAATCTTAATACTTTAAATATATTTAAACACATATAAATAAGAAGTACGTTTCTTCAAGAATAAAATGAGCCATAAATTACTTTCTCCTATGTTGCTGTCACTTACAGTAAGTAGTAGAAATCTGACAGAACTGACAGGTTTTGGGCTAGTCCATCTCTCCATAGGGGGGGATTCTCAGCATGGCCTTTATCTTTTATAAAGACACTCTCTGCAAAAGATTTATACAAGGATGCTGGCCAGCCCCCCTGTTCGCAGCACACTTTTTTGGCAGTTGGTTGGACCAACTGTCATTCACTAAGTGCGTTTGAAAATCAAGAAACCCCTGAGAATGCCCCCGCTCCCCCCCGTGAGGAGATGGGCTAGTCCAAAACCTGTCAGTTCTAGCCGATGTCTGCTACCTACTGTAAGGGACAGCAACATAGGAGAAAAGTAATTTATGACTCATTTTACTCTGGAAGAAACATGCAACTTATTTGTATGTTTATATATATTTAGAATTTTAACATTTTCATGACAATGGTCCTATAACCCTAAATTCACGCACTTTGCAGTAGAAATTACACATCCTCTCCACTGGGAGGACTGAAGAAGCTGTCTGCATTTTCCTCCACAGCACCGCCTAGTGGCTATAGGTGGTGGTTGCGCTGGTTGTAACTATAACTTCAGCCTGCATATGGGAGGGAGGAGGGAGCAAGTTGCTGAATATTGGGGGAGGGAACAGGTACATAACAGGAGGTAATTTTGGATAAATGCTCTAGTGCTGACAAGGAAGACGAGGTATTTTGGTTGTTTTTTTAACACCTCATTTATCTTACACAACTAGAGAAGGGGGAGGAGCTTGAAGAAAAGTACTCGCAGGCACTAGTTTACAACCATTGAGAATCTGTGGGGCTCCCCTTAAAGTGTCCTTGCTATTTTTATTCTCTGCAGAATCCTGTCTTCAGTAGTTGGCGTGACCCCTCCGGCAGTCCGTACCATTGAGGTGACATATGTGAAGGGTATATGTAGTGATGAACCCAGGTCTGTTTTATAGCCTGTTTTCTATTTGGTATGGTCCATATATATTCAGCCCCTCCTCTCTCAGCCTTTATACGTGCTGCTCGACCGTTTCTATTCACAACACTATCTGGTTACCTCTCCCCGTTCACCCGCCCATTCTATTGTCTGCATCACTCAGTGCGGTACGAGAGGGGGCAGCAAACCAGAGTACTGTCCGCTATTTCCTGTTATTGGGGTCCGGCGATTTCATCTCATCCTCGTATACGTTCCCTCCTCCTCACTGGTCCAGGGAAGCTCGTCAGCTCATCTACATAATACAACGTCACTCTGCTTATACATCCATAGACACAAAACTCGGACATGGTACAAAATGGCTGCCTGGGGTCCAAACTATGCGCTTCACACCTCACACAGTTTTCACGTCAATTTGTGGATGCCTCCGCAGAGATGCAAATAATTTAGACTTGCGTTCAAATTCCATATAAATTGTATGCAGTCTGAAATTGGCCCAATCGAAATAACTTCCTGTTGATTTCCTTTCATCCAGTTTCCAGCTGTATACAGTTTAAATGAGGTCTGAACGCGGATTTAAAATATTTGCGTGCCGCTGACTCATCTGTAGGGAAATTTCAGGGGGGCCTCTGGAGCAGAACTTTGGGGAGAGATAACATATCCTGTGTGGATCAGTACGCATATTCTCCCCTCTCGCTTCCCCAGTAAGGCTACGGCAGCAGGTTCCAAGTTACCCCCTCCCCTTTCTCCTGCACAGGCCACACCTTCCACTGGCGGGTTCCAAGTTACCCCCTCCCCTTTTTCCTGCACAGGCCACACCTACTACCGGCGGGTTCCAAGTTACCTCTCCCTTTTTTCCTGCACAGGCCACACCTTCCACTGGCGGGTTCCAAGTTACCCCCTCCCCTTTTTCCTGCACAGGCCACACCTACTACCGGCGGGTTCCAAGTTACCCCTCCCCTTTTTCTTGCACAGGACACACCTTCCACCGGGCGGGCTCCAAGTAACCTCCTCCCCTTTTTCCTTCACAGGCCAAACCTTCCGCCAGCCCCCCAACTGGTGGAGTACAATTGTTATGTAGCCACTACCCTTACCTATAGGTACCTGGTACTGTGGGAATGTAGGGGGGAGTGCCTCTGATAGAGCCACCACCCTCTTATTGTTCCAGGGGCGGGGCAGACGGTGCTGAGGAGGTGGGTTCCATATATAGTAATGATGGAGGGTGGGGTAATTGAGGCCTGGGCTCCAGAGATCCTCTGCTTATGTGAGTTTCGGTTTCTCCCCTCATGGTAATTTTGCTTGTAATTTATAGTGAGTGTGGGGTAAATCTGCCATAGTTATTCCAGTTTAGTCAGTTATTCTTGCCTGGCTGTCGGTGGAGGGGACATCCAGAACTGGAGATAAGTGGCGCTACTAGTCAGTGACTGCTGGGTAATCGTGTGGCCATCCAGAGAGGTCATTAGCCCTCACAAGGTTTACTCCCTGCTAATTCCACTTCCTGCAGGAAAGAAGAGAACACCGATGGGCACAACATTTGTCCTGGTGTCAGGCACAGAACTCTCGGGTAACCTCTCAGTCAGTTTTAACCAACCAGATGTGACTATTTCAACTCTTGTCCATCTTAAACCATTGTCTTGCTTTGCTGTTAGGCCGGAGTCATTCTTTAAAATGATCCTGAGAGCGTTAGACTGAGCTTAGCATCTCTAGAAGCCAATGGTAGCATCACTCCCGAAATCCTTCTGTCCAATAGGTAGACAGAAGACTTTCAGGGGGAGGGGCTGTTGTGATTGTCCAGATTTTAGTCAGACCTTCAGAACCCAGAGAAAGGTGGAAGATCGCAAGGAACGGAGATGGTGGGTGTTGTGCTAATACTGATGTGCTTGCATGCAAATTGTATGCAGGTGTGAGCTGGAACAGCTAAAACCAACAGGAAGTGCATTTTATTGGCCCGAATACCAAGTAGCATACAATTTGCATGCAAGATGGAACTTATAGCCTCCCAATGACCATATCTAATAATGATAGGGTGGACATATAGACGCACAGTATTGGAGGTACATGTTGTCCTGTTTGTTTGTTTTTTCCCCCATTTGTAGAAAAAATAATCATCAGCTTCGGCCATTTTGAAAACACTACACAAGATCCATAACAGTTGCATGAAAGTAGAATTCTACCTTTGTCTGGGAAAAGTCAATACCCACACCTCTCATTCGTTAGAATCTTACTGGAGGTTATTTCTTGTTTCTTACCTTGATTTTGTGTTGAGAGGCACAGCCATCCCGTAGTGTTCCTAATGCCAGACGGGTGTGTGACGGATGCTGATTTCTCCAGCCGTGTGGGCGGAGCTTCCTGCTCTCTGCTGCTCACTATTCAGTCAGGAAGAAGGGGGTTACTGGGCAGTCAGTACGGGAATGTTACAGAGCTTGGAAATGAATCGGTGAAATGTGGCAGCTGTAACCGCTGCGTGGTTTCTGCTTGTCTCGTCTGCAAGTGTTTTCTCGCGGGACTCGTAGCTGCCACTTACTGTGCAGACTTCTGTCCACTGATCAGGCTGATGAGAGGAGGGGGAGCTGCAATGCAAATGAGGGAGGAGAAAGCCACGCCTCTGTTATGTGCCTGAGCTGCCAGAAAACACAGACTCCCAGCTTCTAGACACAGATGAGCTGTACTGCTCTGTTAATATGTATTACAATGGCTTTTTATGCTATTTAGATGTTGTTTCAAAGCTGTGTGTCTTATGCTGGGAATGCACCGTGAGATTTTTTTTTTGGCAGATAGATGGTTCGATAGATAATTTTCGACATGTCCGATCTGATTTTCGATCATTTTTGTGATCGATTTCTTATGGAAGTGAATGGAAATCGATTGGAAAAACGATCGGACGGTAAATTTGCTGAAAAATCTCATTGTGTATTCCAGCATTAGGTGGATGGAACTTGGACAGGATATTTTCACAGGTACCTCTGCCCAAGAAAAACAAGTCCTCCATCAGTACTCCTTTGATGCATTTTTTTAAAATTTAAGCCCGGTACACACCATGCGATTTCCCGTTAGATTGACAGGTCAGATCAGTAGTCTCCAGCAAATCCGATCTGCTTCCGATTGAGAACGGGACCGATTTTCAGATCATTACTGCACAAAATCTACCTCGTTGTTGATCGGGGGTAGATCAAACTTGACGAAAATTATTGATTCGACCCATCGATCGGACAGGAAATTGCATGATGTGTACCAGGCTTTAGACGGTGCAGTAAGCCTTGTCTTTCGGAAAGTATAGCTAACTGCACAAAGCAGGACACATTTCAGCTCTTCCTGCACACCTGGAGTAATCCGCTAACTGTGGAGTGGCGGTTGCTATCTCTGCTGATTAAATCGAGGTAAGAAATCTGCAATAATATTGCCCAAATTCTCATCGTTCTGCACTTAATGGGATTGTTTTCTACTCCTTGAAAGCAGAATTTGACTTTAATGCATTGCGTTAATGAACGAACACCCATAATGCTTTGTAATTGACTCCCTGGCATCTGTGCGTTCCCCTATCACCCATAATGCTTTGTAACTTTCCTGTTTCTGTCACTTGTAATGCATTGTAAATATATATATTAAAAAATCATTGATTATTTATATTTTCTAGTTTAAAGATTTAAACAAGTTGGGAGAGTTCTGAGATGTATTCATGGTTTCAGCATCACAAATGTTTCGGTGATACCGACATCCAGAACAGTTCTTAGAGGGGGCGTGTTTATTTACATTATGCAGATTTATCAAGCCCCGCCTCCATGGGATATTGTAGTTTTTGGGCGGTGCAAGGAGGCGTCAGAACTCCTGTGTGGATTTTTCTTCTATCTTTGACCCCGCTGTGGAGGTTTCAAAGGTTTTTGACAGAAATAAAAATATGAAAATCTCAGTTTTTTTTTAGGCCAATCACTTTGTGTCCAAAACGGAACAATGTAAAATTGAGGCAGTTGTGTTCTGTGTTAAGTTATTCCCTGAAACTACCACCTGCTAGTATCTCTCTATTAATATCTCTATATCTTGTGTCTCTTAAACAGCATTTGTTCACTGCACAATAAATCACCTAAGTCCACTTTACTGTTCTTGTTTGCCAAAGGAAGCACTGAGCACTTACTAGCCACTCCCAACCAGGGGGCGCTGTTGTGTTTGTTCTCATTACCTGGCTGTCATGCTTATCCTGTGGCTTTAGTAGAGTCACGCCTGGAACCAGCATGCAGCAAATGAAGTTACGGATCAGTGGCTGGCATCGTTAGTAGTGTAAAGTTAGGCAGCTTACGTTCAGCTGTACCGTCCTGAAGGCAATAGGACCCCTTAATCTGACCATAGATAATGCTGTACACACGCTAGCAGGTCTGTGCCGCCTATGCTGAGAATCTGGGGGGGGGGTTTGGGGATCAGAGATGGAGGGTGGGCACGGGACACAGTTCTTGTTTGCCTCGGAGAAAGGGAGGATCAATGAGATGCTAATTAATCTGGGTCTATGCAAATTTATGCAGCTTGGAAATGAACCAATCAGGCGCAGCAGCTCTGAATTGCTGGCATCTCATTGGCTGGCCATTATGATGCCCGCCCTCCCCCAAACACACACATTTCCGTTTCAGGCGGAGTGGATCATCCCGCTCACATGACAGATCACTTCCAGGGACAACATTGTGTTTTGATTGTGAATAGTGTGATGAGGAAGTTAGACTCTCTTCTGGGGTTTTATATCTGTCCGTGCTTCCTGTCTGTTTCCATCACTTCCTGTGTAGAGGAAACTGACAGAACATTGGTTGCAGCGTGGGCGGAGAATTAGAACCTACAGACAGTTTTTATTGCAGTCTCTCATTTCCTGCTCCCAGGACTGCAAGTTTAAATCCCACAAAGAGAGCACAGACAACAATAAAAATGCATACAAGTTACTAACACCAGTTCCACACCGTTCATACCTCAAAATGTAAAAAAAAAATAAAATAAGAATCTGTACTTGGGCAGCGACTGTGTCATTGTGTCCCCGCTGATGTCAGTGTGGTGTGGCTGAGGTGCGTTTCCTATCAGTTTCCAAACACTCCATGCTGCCCCCTCATAGCCCCTCCCCCTGCATCATATGTGCCCGCCCCCGAGGTACCCTCCTCGCCGTACAGCTGCCTCTGTTGTACCGCGGCCGCCCGGTGATTATTCTTACATGTATCTTTTTGGGTCACTGATTATTTTTTATATGTAGTTTAATTTATTTGGTACAGAATATGTATTGACAAAATAAATGACATTGTGCAACGAATAGTGTCCATTTCATCGACTTGTCCTTATGTAAAAATATATCTGTATTATATACCGTAAATGTATTTATAAATGTGTGTCTGCATAATTTCCGTACAACCTCCCTCTCTGTGTCATTCCTCTGCAGTTATAGCCAATGATCTGCTATGAATTCTAGATTGCATGTAAATTATATTTATTAATTTATAAAGTGCCAACATATTCCGTGGCGCTGTACAAAGTAAGAAACAAACATGGGGAACATAATAATACAGACAATGGTGTACACTAATATAGGAAATACAGAATTAGTACTAAATACAGAATTGGTAATTACAATGATAGTACTAATATGAATAAATGTGTAACACATTCCAAGACACAAAAGGGGGAGAGAGCCCTGCCCTTGCAAACTTACAAACTAAAGGAATAGAGTAACAAGAGGAGGGGTAGTATACAGTTAACATACCCAGAGGCAGTGTGTTTTAGGTTATCTAGTAGGAGTGCAATTAGGCCAGAGGTCAAAGGGGAACTGGCCTAAGGTAGAGCTTATGCTTGACGGAAAAAGTGAGTTTTTAAAAATATCAAAGGTTGGAGAGTGACAGATGTGTTGTGGCAGAGGATTCCAGAGGAGGGGTGAAGCATGTGAGAAATCTTGCATATGTGAATGCGTAGAGGTGATTCTAGAGGAGGATAGTAGGAGCTCATGTGCAGATCTGAGATTGCGGTTGGGTTGGTATCTGGAGATTAGTGAGGATATGTACTGGGGGGAGAGATTGTGGAGAGCTTTGTAGGTTAGGGTTAGGAGTTTGAATTGGATCCTCTGGGTAATTGGCAGCCAGTGAAGAGCTTGACAGAGAGGAGCAGCAGAGGAAGAGCGAGAAGAGAGATGAATGAGACGAGCAGCTGAATACAGTACAGATTGGAGCAGTGTCAGTCTGTTAGAAGGTAGTCCACAAAGTAGTATGTTGCAGTAGTCCAGACGAGATATTATAAGAGCATGTATTAACATTTTGGTTGTGCCCTGAGTGAGAAAAGGTCGGATGTGAGATGATTTTGAGTTGGAGATGACAGGAGCTGGTTATGGAGTGAACATGAGGAATAAAAGAGAGAGATGTCTGCAGCCAATCAAAATCAGCAGAAGGGGCATGTCATTGTCCCGATTTCAAACTGCATGCAATCTGAAATCTCTATTCCCCTGGATTGTGATGCCCAGACCTGTTTGTAATGTGAGAATTACCTTTCCATACGGCTCTGCAGCCAGCTGTGAGGATCTGCATCCATGGCAACTGCCCAGTGCTTGATAAACATAACCACTCCCAGTTCTCATTTCTGCATCCCCATTTACCTCTGCAGTGAGTTTCACGCAGGGAGGGCTGCTCACAGCCAAAGGTATATCAAGATCCAAAATGTGTGCTCACAGCCCGTGTGCAGTCACCCCCAGACGTCAGTTACTCTACTTCACAAGGTCATGTGACTCTGAGCACTCTCACCCCATGTGCATCACCTGTATTTTACCAGGTCATCTCAGGACAGCACCCGCAAGAGAGAGGTGACCTCTCCGTCCCATTCAGCACGGGAAGTAGGACAAAATATTAAAATTATCTACAGGGCACATGTGCTGCTCTCTTATACTCTGTGCATTAGCTTATACTCAGTGCATGGGCCCGGAGCATGGCTGTGCCGGAGCATGGCTGGGCCGGAGGGTGGCTGGGCCGGAGGGTGGCAGGGCCGGAGCATGGCTGTGCCGGAGGGTGGCTGGGCCGGAGGGTGGCTGGGCCGGGGCATGGCAGGGCCGGAGCATGGCAGGGCCGGAGGATGGCTGGGGTGGAGGGTGGCTGGGCCCGGAGGATGGCAGGGACGGAGCATGGCTGTGCTGGAGCATGGCAGGGCCAGAGGATGGCTGGGGTGGAGGGTGGCTGGGCCGGAGCATGGCTGTGCCGGAGGATGGCTGTGCCGGAGCATGGCAGGGCCGGAGGATGGCTGGGGTGGAGGGTGGCTGGGCCCGGAGGATGGCAGGGCCGGA